>NC_056584.1:1069060-1669060 GCF_018340385.1 Cyprinus carpio
CCGCAAAAGAGGTGTCAAATCGTGCGGCCTATTGAGGAATGGTGTGCTATGACTTTTATAAGTGATCGGGCGTACGATGTTGTACTGCCAACTTTGACAGATCGTAGCTCCGAGAGAGAATATTGTATTGAATATAACTCTGCATCACAGTGTCATAGAGAGATGGGGGTGGGCTCATTTTACTCAGCCAACCAATCAGACTCTCGGGATCACTGTGAAGCTGCCAACCCATGCCCTAGCAACTATTTAGAGCACCCTAGCAACTGATCCCATAGACTACCATTATAAAGGCCCAGATGGATATCTTTGGATCACAGTGTCACAGAGACATGGGGGTGGGCTTATTTGACTGGGGGCAGCAGACAGCCAATCATGAATCACCATGGACACTTCCTAGCAACCACTGACCAGCACCCTAGCAACACAACCCCAAGGAGGCATCTCTTCAGATCTGAATGATTCAAAAACCAAGGGGGTTGGTTTGTATCATTCATACTGGCAAACAGCCTTTGGAGTATCTTCAATGGCAGCTGTCAAGACACTCCCTAGCAACCAAACACAGTACCCTAACAACCATTTAGTAAGTCTTATAACTTTGCAACAGAAAATCGTATAGACATGGGAGTTGGTTCTTTTGACCCATGCTAGTAAACAGGAATTCCAACATGCTAGTCATGCTAGCAGTGAATAGCTACATGCTAATAGTGATTAGCTTAGTGCTAATTCAGGCTAAGAACTCTATAAAACTATACAATAATGATCTGTGACAACTAGCAGCTGCATAGCAAACACCTCAAGTACCCTAGCAACTACCCAGAGTACCCTAGCAACCTCAAAGCAACACCAAAGCAACCACCCCAAGTACTATAGCAACCACATTGCAACACCCTAGAGGCCACCCTAAGTACCATAGCAATGGCCCTAGCAACCATCACATGTACCCTAGCAACCACATAGCAACCACCCTAGCAACCACCCTGATTACCCTAGCAACCACCCTGGGTACCCTAGCAACTGCCCTAGCAACCACCCTAGCAACCACCCCAAGTAACCTTGCAACCATATAGCAACACCCTAGCAACCACCCTGATTACCCTAGCAACCATCCTGGGTACCCTAGCAACAGCCCTGGCAACCATCCCGGGGACCCTAGCAACCACCCCGATTACCCTAGCAACCACACTGGGTACCCTAGCAATGGCCCTAGCAACCATCCTGGGGACCCTAGCAACCACTCTAGCAACCACCCCAAGTAACCTAGCAACAACATAGCAACACCCTTGCAACCACCCCGATTACCCTAACAACCACCATAGGTACCCTAGCAATGGCCCTAGCAACCATCCTGGGTACCCTAGCAACCGCCTAGAAAAAACTTAGCAACTGAGGACTGAGTTTTGCCACTGCAAGCACCACTCACATTTTCTTCAGGAAATGTACATTCTAGTATGGTAATATCATTGTATTACCACTTAATGGCATCACTTTACCATGGTACTACCGCAGTAACAGTTTAGAGCTGATCAGCTCATCCTGTATTCACACACATTATCATGATAGTAAAATCAATTAAGATCAATATGTGTTACAACCTCAAGAAATTCTGTTATTATTATTTTGCATTATGGCATGGTTAATTTGGGAGTGGGTGGTGTGAGACTCTAAAATAGGCTTCCTTTTCATTGCAAAATATATTTTTTTTGATTCTGAGAAATGTGAGGATTTGTGCAAACCATTATTGTTTAATGGTTTGACACTTTGTTTTCACAACCACTGGTTGGTTCACATTAGTAACCAGCGCGTGTGTTTTCAGTTTGTCAGCAGTGTGCTCTGTGGTGAAATCCAAGCAGATGGTAGAGGTGCTTCAGACCGACAGCCAGCTTGTGGAGAGGGGCTTCCTTCAGAGCGACAAGGAGACTGTAAGACAAGACTGGCATCTGATCACACAGACCAGGATCTACACAGAAAATGTTCCCACCGCCATGAAGCCCCATTCATTCAGTAATACATTTATGCCATGTTCAAGACACTTATCTGTACTGATTGAACTCAGAAATGCAAATCAAAAAAATTCAAAATATAACATTGTCTATAATATTATTCATGTCTAGATTCTGTGGGTTTTGACATCCATCTCTTATGGCTTCTTTCTCCAAGAACTCACTCTAAAATACACTTCCTTGTTCTGTGGGTTTTGACATCCATCTCCTTTTTTACCTCACTCTGTTAATATAGAGCATATAATATAATATAATATAATATAATATAATATAATATAATATAATATTCTCCCCACAGATCTTTTTTTGTTTATCAATATTTCTGGGTTGTCTTGATAGCACAGCTTTCTTTAGTTTATGCCACAGCATCACATTTGTATGGTGGCCGAGAGAGCTCAACGTGTTGCAAATGAAAAAAAAAGAAAAAAAAAAGGAACCAACTTTATCAGTTTACTCCTTATGTACTTTGGATAATGATCTTTTTATGTTTTTTTTACATTGTCTAATTATATTTTTTTATTTGCAATGCACTGTTTATCTTTATTGCATATATAAGTTATCATTTATATGTGGAATCACTTTGTGATCATTATTTACAAATATCAATGCCAACATTTCTTGGATCTACAGTTACTTTTTATAATAAACAAAGTAAGATGATGACGTCTTTAGTCCAGCCCTTTTTACCTTTATCTGGCTGACATGCATCCAGAGCGGGCGCCAGACCATAACTAACAGGGGGACACGCGGCCTTCACTGAGGGGGCACGCAATCAGCAACAATAACTTGCAAAAACAAGGCATAAAAACAACCAATACAGTGCAAGCGCACACACTGACTGACTGTACAGACTGTCAGCTCATTTCCCATATAAAGTGAATAAGAAAATCACAACTAATCAGTATTACCACAATCATGTCGCAACAAAAACAAAACAGATTTACAATTATATGCTGTTAACGTTCTAATAGTCACACTTCACATTTAAGCTTCCGTAAATTAAATAAACACATAACTTACCTTTTAAAAAAGCTGAAGGCGGCACGTGCGATCATTAAACTTCATTAAAAAGGTGTCCTTCCATTTGGTGTGGCATTTTTGAGTAAGATCCCTCTCGAAGGCTAGCTGAGCTGACTGGGCCTTCTGTTTGTGAAGCATTGAGCGTCTGTGGTCCATAAAAACATTGCACAGGAGGAGAAAGAATTCTCACAGGTTGCTGTGGAAGCCTTGAAAGTCAGAGCATGTTTAAACACAGTCAGTACACTAGGCATAGTTTGCATACCTTTGTGGTCCTTCGAGAGAATTAATTTTGTGGTCCAGTTGTCCCCCTCTGTTTTCAATTCCTTTTGCGACCTCAAAAATGTTTTGCAACTTCAAACTCTGCATCAACAATTGGTGATTGTGTCAGGTCCATTATGTGTTTCACAGTCTCGGGATCCAGAAATGAATCACTCTCCGGATCAAGGGCAGTAAGTGTGCAGTACAAGTGTGACTTCCATTCACCAAATCTCTGATCCATCTCTCCAACCACTGGATCTACAGTGCTGTAGTACAGTCTCTTGATTTCTGTTTCCATGTCATTTTTTCTTTGACCCGTCATTTCTTCCACCAAATAATCGTCCATATTCTTGTTTCCCATGCGTCTTCGCTTTGGGGTTGTGGATTTAGGCAGTGTATCAGCCGTGGCTTTCTCCCACACTTTTGTAAATCCCTCATCACAATGAAGTTTCTGCATGCACACTTTCACACTGGCCACAATGCCCAGACCTGTCCAAAGGTCAGTGTCCTCCCTCTGCAGAAGCTTATTTGGTGGATCCAACAATCCGAGCAATTCGTGCACAAGCTTCGTGATGAACAAAAAGCTGGGTGCAGTTATCTCTCTTAGCAGGCCAACAGCTTCCATTCGCAGCTCCGGACCATGGGCTCTTACAGAGTCAGTTTCAGTCAGAAGAGATTTGATCTCTTTGAAATTGTTGAGAAGGACGGACACGGTATCAAAATGACCTGTCCACCTTTGTTCAAGAATCCGTTTCAGGTGCTTACCCTTGTAATGCACAGCTATTGTGGGCTTCTTACAATATTTGTACAAGGCATTACAAATGTTAAAAAAATCCATCACAGCTGCTTCAGCTGACATCGCGTGGACTACAACTAAATGTAGCTGATGATTAAGGCAGTGAACATAAGGGATATTCTTATTAAGTTTTTCTTGTAACAGCTTCTGGACTCCACCAAACTTTACTGACATCAGTGATGCACCATCATATACTTGGCTAAGGATTTTTGATGGGTTAAGACCAGCTTTGTTTAGCTCTGCTAAAATGGTATCTGTCAGTGTCCGGGCATCACCCATTTCAGCAGTGGCTATGGTTAACCTGCGCTCCGATTCTTCGAAAGACTCATTCTCATTCACAAACCAAATGACAATTGATATATTTTCACAGCCTGTAGGGTCGCGGGTACAATCTACCTTTACTGTGTAATAGGAGTCACCCACTTCTTTCACGATGGCTTGAGTTACTACTTTGCTTAGTAAACTTATGAGCTCATTTTGAACATCATGACAGGTATAAGTAGCATTTCAAGGAAGAGTTTTCACTGTGTCAGCCAAGAGGGCATCCTTTTTGATTGTGTAGTCCAGCAATGAAAGGAAAAGGCCACTGCCTCCTGCAGACATGTTGTCAAAAACATCCAATTTCCCCTGTAAAGGTAGCTGATTTTCCACAAGAAAGCCAATAAAGTCTATTATGGAGGACATGTAGTACCTGTTCTTTTGCAGTTTGTCTGCATTTAGAAGAGTGGAGATCTCTTTTCCACTGCTTACATATCTCTCTCTCTCCTTCCACATTGTCTATGAAGAAAGGTGTTCTTTAGAAGTTTCGTGTTTGTGATCACTGGCATTCTTCCAGTTACGATAGCCAGCATTCACAAATGCATCAACACGGCTCTTGCCAACATTAAATTTACAACAGCAAAACGCAGAATTACTTTTTACGCTATACTCAAGCCAGTCTTGGTTAGTATACTAACTAGACACAAAAGCATGTTTTTTGCCAACGATTGTGTGCAAGGTACTGTTTTAATATTACTTGATTAGACTGATTGATCCCGAGATCATCCACGGCCCGTAGATTTGAAAATTCTGTCTCGGCCTCATTAGCCCTAATCTCCGAGTTTGAGCCAACCGGTGTTTGCGTGATGTCAGATGGAGTAGGCGGTGCTGGATGAGAAGGCAGGGTGCTAGTACGTTCTAAATGTGGAGAAGACCTTGGAGAAGCAGAAGGACATGTAGTACCTGTTCTTTTGCAGTTGGTCTGCATTTAGAAGAGTGGAGATTTAGAAGAGTGCAGAACCGATGAGCCATTTTCTAATATCCATATTTTACACAATCCATAAAATGCCATAAAAAAATACGTTGCTAGCATCAAGTCACATAAATATGCTAAAGACGTAAGGATGCATGAGTTGCCGCAATGCAACCAATCAGAGAAACAGGTCTATTTTAATAATAATAATAATAATAAAAAAAACAGATATGAACTATATATTTCTCATTTTATTACATTAAAATCATGGAATCATTTATTTAAATTATTCTTGATATATATTAAATTAATTAAAAACTGTGTAGGGGGCCACGGCCCGCAAGTGCCCCCTCTTGATATTGGCCCTGCGTGCGTCACCCACAGCAAGATGGCGGCAGCAGCCGGGAGGCATTGAGTATACCTCGCGGAGCTCCTCTTATAATAATTAAGTTGTTTTGGATTGCTTGCTGTTTGAACTACTGCTTTGTTTTTGAACTAGACAATTTTTTCCACCTCTCTTTGTAGCCTATTTTTTTTGTTGCTCTTGAATATACATATTTGAATGTAATTCTATGTGTCCTGTTGTGTTGAAAAGGTGATAATTATTATGGGTTTTGTGTAAGACAAATCAGATTGCACAAGATCTTTGTACGTTTTCTCTACTAGAAACTTAATTACTGACATAAATCCTGTCAGGCACCCCAGCAAAATACCCAAACACAAGAGTGGGAAACCGTTACATAAAAGTGGCACCCAAGATGGGACCCCAAAATATTAAACTTGTGAGAAGGAAATTACACTCAAATGAACTTTCACTTTATCATTCAAAAGACTAAAACACAACAACCAATTCTACAAACAAAATGGCTGCACCTCCGATCAAGTCTTTTCATGAAATGGAGGGAGATCAAACTCCAACAGAGGTCTTTAAAGAGGATCTTATGGGCATAATGACTTTGGAACAGGATGGAACTCAATCCATTCTTCCTAGTTCACTGGAAGGATTTCAGGTACCTTCATCTACTTATACTCTGCTGGATATGGACTTATCAGGAAGTTTTGATCTCAGACCCCCTTTATCACCTTCCTCTCAGCCCTCATTGGGAGTAACTGGATTCATGGACACTCTGACATTTCAGCAATTGAGTGAAATGACCAGCAAACAATACCAGAGTCTGAAAGACACCTTTTCCACTGAAATTGGTCAGTTGAAACATGCCATAGATACTTTCACTTTAAACATGAATACTGCATCGGTGAAACAAACAACAGAAATTACACAGCTTATGAGTAATCAGTTTGAACACTTCAGAAAGGAGTTTAATAACATGCAGCACGGGCAATTAAAGAATCAACATACAGAGGTATTGAAGGATTTTAATGCTGTCATGGAACCAATGGCTAACACTCTGGCTTTCATTCAAAAGGCCTCTGATCTATGTACTCAACAAATAAACATTTTTATTTCCCAGACAAGTTCAAATAGCAATTTACAGGATGAACTTCACCAGTGCACACAACATTTTCATAAATTAGCTCTGGACATGGAAGCTTTCAAGTCATCACAGCTGAGTTCAGTGAAAGCAAATGCAAACAATTACATCTTCATCCCTTTCAACTGTGGTGGAAACTCCGGTGGTGAATACCAGATTACAGTGACTCCATTTAACATTTCAAAATGGACTGAGTTTAATCCCATAAATGAATCTGCTACTGCCGAAGGCAGAGGATGTTTTATGGGGAAACAGCCCATTAAAATCAAGTTTCCTTTGGTTAGGTTTAGTTGACTAGAAGACTGTGAGGATCGTCTCAGGTTACGAATGTAACCATGGTTCCCTGAGTAGGGAACGAGACACTGCGTCCTCTAGGGGTCGCTATGGGGAACACCTCGTCGTGACCCGTGTCTGAAGCATACAAATGAAAAAACACCAACGAGTTGGCCGGCGACAGCCTCTGACGTCACTACCGGTGCGACTATAAAACAGGCATCGGGAAAACACGTCATTCACTTCTTTGTCTGAAGCTTGCGTCCGAAGCATGGCAGTGAGCTAGAGGACGCAGTGTCTCGTTCCCTACTCAGGTAACCATGGTTACATTCGTAACCTGAGACGTTCCCTTTCAAGGGAACTTCGAACTGCGTCCTCTAGGGGTCGCTATGGGGAACAGTATACCCACGCCGCCATGCTGAGGGGAGTGCAGGCCAGAATCATGGCGAACACTAAGTACCAACTCTACCATTTCAATGGGAGTTGCCCCCGGGACGTTTAGACGGCTGTCTGTGACAATACGCCTTACGGCCAAAGGCCTAAGCTACATACCCAACTTAATTGTTAGGGCCTCGGCCTGGTGGTAGAGCTAAAGGCTTGGAATCAGGAAAGATTCCTTTAAAGGGATACAGCTAGGAACCTAGCATTTTATACTAAGTCTAGCCTGTCACACAGGGGCTACAGCTTGCTTCCGCAAAAGCTTGCTGAAGGAGCTGTCTCAACAGATCTCCAGTAGCAACACCCTGTTTAGATAGGTATCCGAGGATACATGGGTGGAGTGGCGCCCAAGATGAACGGGGCTTTTACCAGCTCAAGAAAGGGCACGAAAGCAACCGCGCGAAGCCCTCACCATATAGGATTTTATAAAGTACGCAGAGTACTAGCGTGCGAACTTACCACAGTGTGGATTCAGAAAGTGTGCAAAGACTTCACGTGCACGCTTACCATATCATGGATTTTCAAATACTGTTCTAAGGAAGGGCTCTCGTCGGCACTCTGATAGAGCAGCTCATAGATGGAATGGTGCATCTCAAAAAAGTATGTTTGAGAGTCATCAACTCGATCTGTGGAAATAATGCTGGAGTGCTCTGGGAAAAAACAGTGAACTCAGTCTCATATGAGAGGAGAACTCCTGAATACAGAGAAGCACGCTCATAGGCGACCCTTCTTGGAAAAGGGGAGCGCTGTTAAACTACCACGAGAATCGCCCGAATAGCCCCTTCATGTTGAGGGAAGCGATGCTTGAGGTGTATAAACAAATACACACTGGCTGAATGGAGCCCAAGGAACCAAGATCTAATCATCTCAAGAAAGGGAACGAGGCGAGCGCGTAACCCTTACCATACAGGATTTCAGATTTCAGCCGCCTAATACCGGAACATGAAGCCGGATGGCTGGTGCTGACAAGTGTTTAGTAAACACTGTAACTGAGCACTGCAAAGGAAACTCACAGAGTTTATTAGTAGACACATAACAACCAGCAATTTACACATAAGTATATACAGAAAGGGTTATTTTTATACTCCCACCCTCCTGCACTGGAGCCCCGCTCAAGGGGCGCCTCCTTTTAGTCCGGACCATCAGTAAGTTGGTTGCTATGAACATAGAACCAGCCAAAAACATTATAGGTCCAGCATGGGAGACTGTTATGCGTTAGAGGTTTCCACCTAACCTCGATCAGGTGGAGAGCTGGTGGTTACAGGGGAATTAGGAAGGGGAGGATAAAAGCAGAAGTTAAAAATCCCTAAAGGGAACGAGTAGATACCTCAGTATCACTCTGACTCAGACGAGAACGCTGCCTCGTCTGGATCACATCCCTTAGGTTCTGCTTACCCCCTGTGACCCACAATTCCTCTTAACCCTGCCCGCAGGTGGGGGAGGAGCGTGAGTCGCGACACTAGCCTTCTGTGCCCGTCTTTGATCCTCAGATCGAGACAGGCCAGGACCCCTATGTTGTTCGGGCTCAGACCTGGACCTTCGTGGAACGAAGGATCTGAAAGCAGCGGAGTGCGCCTTCGTCTCCCCGAACTTCTCGATCACCGTCTCAACGGAAATACCGAAAAGTTCAGAAGGCGAAACCTGAGCATTGAGAAGAAAGCCTTTTCTTTCCTCCCGATGTCTGCCAGGTTCATCCACAGATGTCTCTCCGCCACCACCCATGGCCGCCATAGTCCTGCACTTGGCAGAGGCGGCCTGCTTGGTAGCCCGGAGAGAGGCCTGTGGTGCGGCGCAGCTCAGCTACCGGATCAGGAAAAAAGGCCTTCGCCTCTATCCAGGTCTCTCAGCAGATCAGTCTGATATGCTTGAAGCATTTATTTTGTAATAAAGCCACAGCCTGACCTGCTGCTGCGTATGCCTTGCCATTTAAAGCAAGATGCATTGCTTGAAGGGGCTTAGATGGCAAGGAGGGAGATTAAGAGAGGATGTCTCCCCCGCAGAATGAAAGCCCTTTCTGCAGGGGGCATCCTCTCATAGCCGTTTTCGCGCATCGCCTCGATGTCGGCAAAACTCTTATGCTGAAACCGATGGGATGCGAAGAAGAAACGGCCTCTTTCATTTCCTTTCGATCTCTGTATGGAGATCAGGCAGAAATGGAAGGCTCACCTGAGCTGGAGGGCTTATGGTCGGAAAGATAACGCTCATCGAGGCGCGATCCATAAACTCCAACAGCTCTACATACGCAGGGCAGGAGAATTGAGAAGGCTCAGCCTCAGCTTCTTCACCATCCTCAAATATCTCCTGCTTTTCCTGGGTAAAAACCCAGCAGAGCACTAACCTCAGTATCAGAAAGTGTTAAAGATATAACATCATCCTCCCGAGGCTCTCTCTCGTCCGCCGCCATTTTGAGCATAGCGAAAGGGAAAGTCCCTCTTTAAACCATTCAGACAGATCCACCTGAAATTCTCACGAGCTCATTCTCCTCCGTGCCTCAGCAACGGCGGGTCCTGAACCGCGGGAAGCAGATGGCTGCCTTTTTTTTTTTTTTTTTTCAGAAAGAGAGACGAACGAGAGCGGAGCTTTTTTTCTTGAAAAAAATGCTCGCAATGCACGCAGTTTGCCTCCTCAAAGACATCGCGTGCGTGCTCTTTACCCAAACAAATCACGTAAAGATCGTGTGTGTCATCAGGTGTCAAATAACGCCGACACGGATGCATACATTGTCTAAACGCTTGCTAGTAGTCGCCATGATAGACAGAGAAAGAGCGCTCTTACCGGTTCTTTCAGATGCACGCTTCAAACAAAACAGTCAGTGAAGACGAAGAAGAGAATGACGTGTTTTTCCGATGCCTGTTTTATAGTCGCACTGGTAGTGACGTCAGAGGCTGTCGCCGTCCAACTCGTTGGTGTGTTTTCATTTGTATGCTTCAGACACGGGTCACGACGAGGTGTTCCCCATAGCGACCCCTAGAGGACGCAGTTCGAAGTTCCCTTGAAAGGGAACCTTTGCTTTTCCTGGAGAAATGTTATGATGTTATGGCTCTCCACCCTCTTTCAGATGAAGAATTTATAGTGTTACATCCTACTCAAGGACGCAACAACAAAAAGGGTTCTAAGTCCCTTCTAAGTTCTAAGTATATTAATAAGAAAATATTTAAGTCCAGGGGTTTAAGTGCCAAAGATAATAAATGAACAGCAATAAAGAAACAAACAATTAACAAAGTGGAGGTCCAGCTTCGGAGCACATCTGCAGGATAAGGATGAAAGCTCCACCTCCAACAAAGACCAGACACCTTAAATAGATTCCCAAATTGGTAACAGGTGTAGATCCTTATCTGGTAACCTATAAAAGAGAAGAAAACGACAACAGAAAAGAAACACAAAACAAAACTGTAACTATAGCGACACTCAGGAATGTGCTCCATGAACTGCTAGAGACTGGTGGGATGTTGCTCAACTTGAAACAACCACTTGGCAGAAGTTTGAATCCAAGTTTCTTGCTGCTTTCTTGTCAGAAGTCTACGAGGATGAGTTAGCGGAGAGAGTAAGAAAACGTGTACAGCAGGAAGGTGAGAGCATAAGAGATTTTGCTTACATGTACCGAGCTCTGTGCAAATGCTGGAAGCCACAAGTTGCAGAGGATAAAGGCATTAAGCTGATTTTAAGGAACATCAATCCTCAGATGGCAAGTCAACTTCGAAGTAAGGGAGTTACTTCTGCTGAAAGTTTAGGAAAACAAAAAAGAACATTTTTAACACTACTGCAACAGAACTGTGATGTTTGTACAGATGTTTAAAACAAGTGTTTTAACTCACCGAATTTGTTAACCAAAATGTTCTTTTAAAATAAAAGCCTTATCGTGTTTCTCCTATGTAACAGAAGATTATCAAACAGCTCATCGATGAGATGTTAGCTGCTGATGTTATTGAACCTTCCTCATCAGCATGGGCCTACCCAGTTGCACTGATTCCCAAGAAAACTGGTGGGTACCGTTTCTGTGTGGACTATCAGAAGGGAAATTCAGTCTCTCAGTCAGATGCCTATCTGCTTCCTACAATCCAAATAATGATTGAGTCCTTGAGTGGTGCTTCCACCCTTGACCTGAACAGTGGATATTGTCAGGTTTGAATGGAAGAGGACAGTCCGGATAAAACTGCCTTCATTTGCAGAGTTGGCTCCGGTTCACAGATGGTGGCCAAAAACATCGGCAAGATGGCTGCCGAGAGCAGGGTTGGTTTTTTAGGCTCCACACCTGCTCTTTTGTACCAGCTTTTTTTGCTAATTCTGTTTAAACAGTTTTTCTGTTTTAATAGTTTTGGAATGTTTTAATAAATTTTGTTCTTGGAAAAAATTTTGTTTTTGGAAGTTATAAGGTTTGGGAAGTTATGTGATTTGAGATGGGATGTGACTGCACATGGCTGTGCATTTGGATTTCTGCTTTACCCTCTGTAACAGCTTTGTATACCAACTCTGGCTGGTTTGGCCTATATTTTTCAACAGTTTTATTCTGAGGAGAAAGAATCAATAATTTTCTGGTAAAAAACACAGAATTTGGAGACAAAGGATATGTTGGCACATGGTTGGCACATGGAGTTGTTTGCGGTTTCTCCAATTGCTTATGGATTATGCATTTAAACTACTACATTTCAACAAAAAGGACAGATACTATTAACAAAATCAAGACCAAAGTGAAAAACCAAACACCAACTTCAGAAATAAAAGGTATGTCTTCATATGGCTACTCTGTATGTGGTTTGTTTGTTTCCCCTTTGGTCATTGCTTGAGCCCGACTGAAGATGAAACATCAAGTATCCCTGTCCACGATTCACCTCTGACTAGTATATCAACACTGAACTTTTATGAGCTTGGATATAATGTTGTCTATTTAAATTTTTGGCAATGTGATCAAGAACTTTACATTACAAACAAGGTTAAACAACGTATAAAAGGCAGAAGGAAAGGACATGCTCTGAAAGTTCTGTTCTTTTTTGCTCTTGCTAAGCGGTGATATACAACTAAACCCAGGCCCTTCAACTAACATCAACTTAGGTTCGTCCATTGATATGTCGTCTGAAGGTCATCTTAATATACGTATAGTGTTTTATCAAAAAAAGAAGTTCAACAATTATTGAGTGAGTCAAAATTGGACTTCTTAGCACTGAATGAAACTTGGAAAAACACTAATATTTCTACAAATGTGATTGATGTCCCTGGTTGTACATGTTACAGGAAAGATAGAATTTCTGGTAAAGGAGGTGGGGTACTGGTTTATATCAGAGATATCTTTAAATGTTCTGTGATTGAACTGGAGACTTTTGGGTTAGAATGTTTAATTTTAAATATAATATTATCAGCGAGAATGAATTTTAATATTATGGTGTTATATAACCCTCCTTCTCATAATGCTTCATTTTACCATGATTTTGATCAACTGTTTAAATTGTTTAATTGTCACACTGAAACAATTTTACTGGAAGATTTTAATATAAATTGGTTGAATAACAGTAAGAAAAAAACAACTTAAAATTATTGCATCTAAATATAAATTGCATCAAATGATAATGAGCCCTAAAAGAATCACTCAAACTAGTAAAACACTGATAGATTTAATTATTAGAAAAAAACAGGGCTTACTAAAATTTATAATTTGTTAACAGGTCTGTCTGATCATTACGTGAACTTGATTGTCAGAAAATTAACAAAACAATGATTTAAGTGCCATTTATTAATGAAAAAGAGGAATCTGGCATTGAAAAAAATATCTACGAAACAACAAACAGAGATATTGATCTTTAAAGTATTAAGAAATAGGTTAGTGAACTTAGAAAAGCAAAGTCATCTTATTTCATGCAGTTGTTTGCTGAATCTCAGGGAAATAGTTCACTTATTTGGAAACACATGAATAAATTAACTAATCACAAATTTAGTCAAAGTAAAGGCATCTCAAAGCTGAATATGAATGGAAAGGTTAGCACTGATGCTTTGGAAATTGCAAATTAATTTAATACTTTTTTGTTAAATCAGTAGAAGAACTAGCAACAAATTTTAATTCTGTTTGTTTATCACATGATGTAGTAAGAAATTCATCATCTTTTTATATTTCACAGGTTGACAAAGATAAAATCTGTAAAATTATTAAAGGGGTCATGATGCGATTTCAATTTTCCTTTCTCTTTGGATTGTTACAAGCTCTTGGTGAATAAAGAAGATCTGTGAAGTTGCAAAGACTAAAGTTTCAAATCCAAAGAGATATTCTTTATAAAAGCTGAGACTCGTCCACACCCCCCCTAAAGAGATTCGTTCTAACACGCCCCCACATATCTACGTCAGTATGTGGTAAGATTTGCATAACGCCACCCAGATGTTCACGCAAAGAAAGAAGGCATACCTTTTTATTCTCGTTGAAGTATTGTTGTTGCTGCCACCGCCATGTCATATAGACGGTGTGTGTTTCACTGTGAGCTGGAGCTGATCCGTGCTGGTCACTCAGGAAATACATCAACTTTGCACTGTGGATCGCGAATCAACTTTCACCGTGAACGAGGCGGCGTCCAGCCCGGGGTCGTTACATGTGGTTGCTGCAAGACCAAGGTACGCTCCTTCGTAGAATCTGCCTGCCGCACCGTTCTCAAGCCGCCCACCTCTGCTCATTCAAGCCGGCGACGGCTCACTCTAGACCGCGGCTCACTCTAGGCCTCCGGCCTCTGCTCACTCAAGGCCGTGGTGTGTGACATTGTTTCCTTGAAAAAGTGAAACTACTTTGTTTTTGTTTTTCTGTGTTTCCCAGTGGCTGCAGGATAACTTTTTAACTTTAGATTATAATAAAACCATTTCATTTTGTTTTTAGGTTAATTTTTGTTGTATGGTTTGCATGTTTGTTTAAAGTTGCAATCAGCACTCACAGTTTTCTCCACAAAGCTGAAACAATGGCTGAAATCTTTACAGAGATGTGAACATTGAATACGTACCTCAGGCTTATTCAGGCTGGTTCAGTTTACATCTTTCTGTATGCAGGTTGATTTACTGTACATTTTATTGTTTTTGACTTGTATAAAGTTTCATATGGGCTTAGGTATGACAACATGTATAACATACACACACACAGTTATCTATATATATATATATATATATATATATATATATATATGTGTATGTGTGTATATACTATGTGTGTGTGTATAAATATACTGTGTGTGTGTGTGTGTATATATATATATATATATATATATATATATATATATATATATATATATATATCAAGTAACAGAGACATTCCCTTTCGACTAACTCAGCGCTGCATCCAATGGCTACGCTATGGTGGGGAACTGAATGTTTGCCATACTGACAAATGCCTGCCTTTGTGTGAATGAGTCTGAGCACAGTTTAGGATGAAAAAACTTGAGACCTTGGTGTGGGGTCTAAATCCAGGCTGTAAAACCTAATAAATGTGTGCTCTCACATGAACAGCAGGCCTCATCCTCTGCATACCATGAAGGAAACGGATTACCAAATGGTGTCTTCCCAAAGAGACATCACATGAAAGCATATTTGGCAACCACATAGACCTTAATAATAATAATAATACATTTTATTTGTAATGCGCTTTTCTTAAACCCAAAGCGCTACAGTAATAAAGTAATAAATAAAATAAAATAAAAACACCAAAGGCAATACAACAATTCATTAGAGAAAGACAGTCTTAAATAAATGTGTCTTAATCAACTTTTTAAAAATAACCCAACGTTGGTGCATTTCTGACGGGCAGAGGAAGGACATTCCATAGCTTAGGGGCTTTGTATGAAAAGGCTCTTTCCCCCATGGTCTTTAGCTTACATGATGGCTGGTGAAGTGAAAGAGAGTTAGTAGAGTGAAGAGAGCGTGATGGAGTATAAGGACTGATGAGATCACAAAGATACTCAGGTGCAGTCCCATGAAGTGCCTTGTAAGTTAAAATAAGAATTAAAATCAATTCTCACATTTACGGGAAGCCAGTGTAATTGTGAAAGAACCGGTGTAATGTGTTCACGAGGAGAAATACAAGTGAGCACACAAGCGGCAGAATTTTGTATATACTGAAGCTTGCTAAACGACTTAGCTGGAAGGCCAGAGAACAAGGCATTACAGTAATCTAACCTAGTTGTTATGAAGGCATGTATAAGCCTTTCTGTGTCTGCAAAAGAGAGAAAAGGTCTAAGTCGAGCTATGTTTCTCAGGTTGAAAAATGCAGTTTTAGAGATGTGTTTTATGTGTGCTTCAAATGATAATTGTGAATCAAAAATGACACCAAGATTTCGCACCTGTGAAGTGGGGATTACTGTACAGGAATCAACAATCAAACTGATGTGCTCGGCCTTACGAGTAGCTGCCACTGTACCAATCTGCATCAGTTCGGTTTTGGAGCCATTCAGCTTCAGGAAGTTGTTATGCATCCAGATACTGATCTCTGCTAAACAACCACGCAAAGCTATTAATGAGCAATGGACATCAGGACTAGTGGTGATGTAAATCTGCGTATCATCCGCATAGCAGTGATACCCAAGACCATGTTTCCTAATGATCTGCCCTAGTGGAAGCATATAAATGTTAAATAATATTGGACCCAATACTGAACCCTGAGGAACTCCATGTCGAACAGGCACGGTATCTGATTTGTAGTTACCCAAGCCAACGAACTGGGCACGATTCGTTAAATAAGACCGAAACCAATTGAGGACAGCTCCAGAAAGACCCAACCAATTTTTCAGCCTGTCAAGCAGAAGAGAGTGACATATAGTGTCAAAAGCAGCACTGAGGTCTAACAAGACCAAAATACTGCATGCACCGGAATCCGCCGCGATAAGAAGATCATTTACGACCCTAATTAAAGCGGTTTCAGTACTATGCCCTCTTCTGAACCCAGATTGAAAAGGTTCAAAGAGACTGTTCAGAGCTAGGTGATTATTTAACTGAACAGCCACAACACGCTCAAGAACTTTAGCCAAGAATGGGAGGTTAGAAATCGGCCTGTAATTGGATAATAAATCAGAAACATCACAACCAGTCTTCTTAGGAACTGGTGTAATGGCAGCTATTTTTAGTTCTGGAGGAACAATTCCAGAAGTCAATGACAAGTTCACAATTGAAGTCGTAAAAGGGCAGATTGATGCAAGGCAGAGTTCATAATGACCGAGCAGGGAACCGGATCTAAAATACTGGTTGTAGAGTTCATGGACTTCACTGTACTTATAATAAAATCATCTCCGACCATTTCAAAGTTTGAAAAGGTAGTAGTTGGGAAGTTTGTAGGCTGGATATTAACTAGCTCAAGAGGAGCGATGGTATTTAAAGTGCTATATATACCCTCAACCTTACCGGGTGAAATAATGAAGAAACTTATTACACTGGTCAACAGAGGAATGAACAACGGCCTTAGTTGGTTTGAGAAGATTGTCAACAGTCTTAAACAGCGATTAGAATTTGTTGCAGCGTTACCAATGATGCTTGAATAGTAGCTCTTACGTGCAGTATTCAAAGCAGAATGGTAAGTAGACTGTTGTTCAGTGTAAAGAAGCCTGTGCACTGTCAGGCCAGATTTTTTGTACTGCCGTTCTAATTGTCTTCTGGCGGCTTTCATTAAACGTAAATCCGGGGTAAACCATGGACAGGGTTTCCTAAAAGTAACAAGCCGTTCTCGCACAGGTGCAAACTCATCCAAAAGTGAGGTAAGCATGGAATTATAGTGCTCCACGGAGTTAGTAAGCATGGAATTATAGTGCTCCACGGAGTTAGTGAGTGAAGTCCATGTGCTTGATGTTACGAAATTTGATAGTGCGCTCAGAAATGGATCGTGAAGACATAACATTTATGTCAAAAGTAATAAGTCTATGGTCACTTATACTCATGTCGATACTATCCAGAGATTGGATACCAACACCAGCAGAACATACCACATCCAATATATGGCCCAGCCTATGTGTCGGAAAAGTAAACATGCTGTTTAAAGTCAAAACCATCCAAAATGTCCAAAAAGGTAGCAGTTTTTGACACAGTTTGGATTATCAATATGGAAATTGACATCACCAGTCAAGACCATAGACGGACAGAGTGGACTAAGAAGTGTCAGCAACTCAGTAAACTCAGAAAAAAAAATAAAGGATTAGGTTTTGGTGGACGATAAATGAGCAGCACAAGAACAGGTGAAGCACCATTGACTTTAAAAACCAAACATTCAAATGATGAAACAGTAGGAGCATCAATAACATCAAGTGATATATTTGATACAAATACTGCAGCCAAGCCACCACCCTTACCAGAAGCTCGAGGCACGTCAATATATTTATATCCAGATGGGGCACACATGTTCAAATTAAGATAGTCATTGTCTTTATGCACAAATTGACGCAACTCCAGGGACCCGCCCGATCCCACACGGAGACAGCAGCAACAGGCAGAGACAGTGCAGGTGAATCACGGCAAACAAATGCGACCAGCAGCAGACAGACCGGGGGGGGGGGACACTCCAAAGCGCTGGCTCAGACAAGGTAAATATGTGGAAGTCCAGCAGCAAGTTAAGACTCAAAAAGTTTAAAATTATTCAGAAGAGTTTAAAATTAATTAAAATAATAAACAACTAAACTACGGCAGGAGAAGTGGCAGCCAAACATGCACCAACGTCCTCTCCGAAGGAAGAGACATCACATGAAAGCATATTTGGCAACCACATAGACCTTAAGCATGGCCACCGTCTGTAAACTAGTTCCTTCCAGTGTTCTCTGCACCATAAAGTAAATACACCTCACTTTAGGGTTTATAGTTTCCTTGTGTAGAGTTTAGGATGGTCTCAACAACCTCAGTTGAGAGACCAGCATTTATGTGTTAAGCCTCTTCAGGGGCGAAACCCTTAGCCTTTTACCTCTCCGGCCTGAGTGGTGATTGTCCCCCTTGGTCTGTGAGATGAGGTCCCTTCTGACGAGAATCACAAGGTCAGCCTGGTAAGTCTAAAGGGCTCCCACAGTGTACAGACATGCACCAGCCTGACCTGCTGCCATATAAGCTTCGGCCACCAAAGCAGATGTTGTCCTGCAGGGTGTGGTGGGCAATGTTGGGGCCTTAAAGATATGATGCAAACTCAGGTGAGAAATATCTGGCTAGCTTCACTTCAGCCTTGGGCATTGCACCATACTCTTATTCCCACGTCCCTGTGACTGAGGTGAAATTTGTGGTGTGATATAACGACAGATACACAACCAACATGTGTGTGTGTATATATATATATAAATAAAAAACAGAATAACTGAGTTGGAAAAAGGATCACCCCTTGTGTCACCTTTTGCTTTAATTACAGGCTTTAGTCTGTTGGGATTTGTTGCATTTAGACTTTGCAATATTTGGCCACTCTTTGCAGAACTGCACAAGTTCAGTTAAATTTGAGCATTTGTGGACTGTAGTCTTCAAGTCATTCCACAGATTTTCAGTGGGGTTTAAGTCTGGACTCTGACTAGGCCATGCAAGGACGTTCACCTTTTTCTCCTTTAACCACTGTGTGCTCAGTTGTGCTGTGTTCTTTGGGTCATTGTAATATTGGAAGGTAAACCTTCTTCCCATTGACAACTTTATGGCATTCCTCAATAATTTGACCATATTTTGCCCCATCCATTTTTCCTTCTATCCTGACAAGTGCTCCAGTTTGTATTTATGTCATTACTTGTTAATTTGATCATATTTTTCCCGGTGATCTTTTGTGTTTTTGGAGAGAGGTGGTTCATTTTTTTGATCTTTGTGGAGAATCTTTTTTTGAAAATGCTGTCCTATTGGCGAAGGATGCAATGGGGCTGTCCCTCCAGCTGAGATAGTGTCTGGGTTTTACAGCCCTTACTTTATCGAGCCCAAGAAAGTGGTGGCCTTCAGCCAATCCTGGATCTGCGAGTCTAGAATTGGGCCCTTCATAAGCTTCCATTCAAGATGTTGATGCAGAAGCACATCATCAGATGCTCCTAGCCATAGGATTGGTTGGCAGTGGTCAACCCGAAGGACGCTTACTTTCATGTCTCGATTCTTTTGTGTTCGAGGGTCGGGCATGGCAGTACAGGGTCCTTCTTTTCAGGATTTCCATGTCCCCCTGTGTCTTTATGAAGGTCGTGGAGGGCGCATTGCCCCATTATGGGAAGTGGGTATCAAGATCCTCAACTCAGGCGTGACTCGAACAGTTGGGACTTCAGGTCAACTGGGAGAAGAGCAAGCTCTCCGCTGTTCAGAGAATCTCTTTTCTCTTTTCTCATCAGCAAGCGTGCCCAGTGAAGTTCCTTCAGAGGCAGGATGGTGGTACCATTGAAATACTTTCAGAGGCTCCTGGCACATATGGCATCCATGGCCGCAGCCTTAGCTTCCCGAGATGGGCATGGCACCGCGGTACAGTTTGCGTGACCTTCATGCTGATGTGTTGCTGATCCTTCAGCCCCTGGACAGACCTTGTCTTTCTACTTGTCTTTTCTCATGTCGTTATCATGATGGTTGCCTCCAGTGCAGGCTGGTGCGCTACATGCAATGGGCAGGCAGCCTCGGGGTTTGACAAGGCTTGACTTATTTGGCACATCAACTGCCTCGAATACTGGCAGTGCTACTAGCCTTGTGGTGGTTCCGGCCACTGCTGCTTTTGAAGCACGTGTTGGTCTGCATGGACAACACTGCGAACGTTTCGTACATTAACCGGCAGGGTTGTCTATGATCGCGTCGCATGCCATAGCTCGCCCGTCATCTCCTCTTATGGGGTTGTTAACTGGCAGGGCTGTCTATGATCACGTCGCATGCCATAGCTCGCCCTTCATGCTTTATTACTCCTTGACCGAGGCCCCCTCTGCATGGATTCACTGGCGCGCAGCTGGCCTCGGGCTTTATGCAAGTATGCATTTCCCCAGTGAGCCTTCTCGTGCAGACACTGTGCAAGGTAAGGGACAACAAGGAGCAGGTCCTGCTGGTTGCGCCGTATGGCCCACCTGGACCTGATTTTCAGAACTCATGATCCTCGTGACGGCCCTCCCTGGTGCATCCCTCTGAGGAAGGAACTCCTTTTTCAGGGTCTCAGCACCATTGGCACCTGCGCACAGATCACGGGACGTGGCAGACCAAGTGTTCTTCTACCGGTGGTGGAAGTCGTTATCACTCAGGCCAGAGCCCTTTTCTCTGGTGAGAAGACCCCCAGAGTTGCACGATTGGAGTAGTGCTTTCTTTCCTGCAAGAAAGGTTGGAGCGTAGGCTGTCACCCTCCACCTTGAAAATGTGTGTGACAGCTAGGTTGGAGCATAGGCTGTCTCAGTCTAATATAGCTTTAGAAAAACATTAGGTTGACTAATTATTTACTGGTTGTGAAGGGATAAATAAACAATAACTTGGAATTTGCTTAGGGCCCAAAAATCACTAAGTCCGCCCGTGCAGGTAAGCCCTACATAGTTGACACTACATTTTGAGACACCCAAAACAGTCTAGGATTACAGAGAGTTTGTGTATCAAGTAATTATTGTAATTTTTTCTATGAATCTGTTCAGAGGTAATCAACTATGTTTTGGTCTAATCTGCTTCTTTCATTTTCAAGCTTTCTTAAATTATGTGAGCTAAAATTTGTGTAATGGAGTTGACCAAAGAGATCATAATGGTATCCCACCAATTTTTTGGAGTTGATCAAAGAGATCATAATGGTATCCCACCAGTAAAAATCCTGTAAGGACAGTCTGTCAGGTATGAGACCTTCTTTAATGAGCTTTAATGAGCTTCCATTCACTTCATCTCATTTATTATCCTCAAAGTAGAAATTCAGCTTTTAAGCCCACCGTTTCTTTGTGGAATATCGAAGGTCTGTATTATAAGAAACAGTCTCAGGCCAGTCAATAGAGGTGTTAAGACTTAAACATTGCTGCAAGCCAGTCGACAGATAAAGAGTGAGACGTCGAGCGTGATGAACCTGGATAAGCGAAATTTAGAGCTTAAATCTGAGCTCAGAGTCAGACAGATCATTACATTTCCACTTGCGTATATGGGAACAGTAGAAGCCCTGCTATTTTAAAACAGCCAAGTTAGTTTAGATTAAACTCTTGCATAGTATACTGTTACGCATGAAGTCATATGTTTATTCTGCTGTGTACTTGTATACTTTGGTGTTTGGATGTTTTGCTCTGTTCTCTTTTCCTCTTTTTGCTATCTTTGCCCGGTTTTGGGGAATCATCTAAATTATCACCAGGAAAATATGGAGTGCCACAAGGATCTGTCCTAGGTCCTCTGCTATTTTCAATATACATGTTGACCATTTGAATTATTATTAGAAAATACAGGATTAGTTTCCACTGTAATGCTGATGATACTCAACTACTGTATATATTTAAACAAGACCAGATGAAACTTCTTATTCGGATAAGACAGAGACATTACAAGGAATCTCACAGAATTTGCAACTAGACGGATGCACTGTTAGTTCTTCTACAGTCAAAAGTCTGGGTGTTATATTAGACAACAACTTGTCTTTTGAAAATCATATTTCCCATGTTACAAAAACTGCATTCTTCCATCTTAGAAACATTGCCAAGCTACGAAACATGTTACCTGTTTCTGATGCAGAAAAGCTAGTTCATGCATTCATGACCTCTAGACTGGACTATTGTAACACACTGCTAGGTGGTTGTCCTGCATCTTCAATAAACAAGCTACAGGTAGTCCAAAAATGCAGCAGCTAAGAAACTTTTTCTGATAAGAAAATATGATCATATTACCCCAATTTTACAGTCTCTGCACTGGCTACCTATTAAGTTCTGTACCAGTTACAAAATATTATTATTTACCTACAAGGCCCTTAACAGTTTAGCTCCTGTGTACCTAACTAGTCTTCTACAATCCATCATGCTACCTAAGGTCACAAAACTCTGGTATTACCTAGGATAGAAAAGTCCACTAAAGGAGGTAGAGCTTTTTCGCATTTGGCTCCCAAACTCTGGAATAGCCTTCCTGATAATGTTCGGGGTTAAGTAAAAATTTCTATGTTTAAATATAAAATGTAATTGATATTTAAAATGAAGCATTCAAATAATGCATCTCATAATCTTGGACTGCAGTTATATTTGATCAAATACATTTTAATGATTTTGGATTGTGGTTATATTTGTTTTGGTCTGCAGTTATATTAGCAGCTACGCTAATTATGTCTCTCTTTGTTTCTCTGTTTCTGCGATTTTCACAAGCTTCAGTCTGAATCCAGAACACCTGAGAAGAGATGATGCCAACACCTCAAAGGACCTCAGATGATGCCAACCCTGAAACAACATACAGAAGTACCAAATTTTACTATAAGTTTGATTGCATCATATAATAATTGCTGTTAATAGCGTTCATCATCTGTTTGATTATGTCTTTAATTGATTTTTCTGTACATTTCTGCCATATGTACATAAACTGACAGTCACCACTGATAAGCTACTACTAAATGTACTTCTCAGGTAGAAACTTAATTTTCTGTAAAGTTGCACTGCAACGATTTGTATCCTAAAAAGCGTTATTCAAATAAACTTGAACTGAATATTGTGTGAATGCAGAATATTTAGTTTTTCAATTATATAAGTTGATTATATCATTTACACTGATTCATGAGAGTGGGTGGTTCTGTTACTGTAGCAACAGCAACTAATTGATTGGTGATTCTGT
The DNA here is from genome assembly GCF_018340385.1 of Cyprinus carpio. Lineage (NCBI taxonomy): Eukaryota > Metazoa > Chordata > Actinopteri > Cypriniformes > Cyprinidae > Cyprinus > Cyprinus carpio. The sequence continues at coordinate 1,092,230 of NC_056584.1, forward strand.
ATTAAGGATTGGGGTAGTGTACTGTAGTTCTTCACTGGGAAGCAAAATAAAAAAAGAAATGAATATGAAATCTTTTTATATAATATAGTAGTAGGCCGTTTGTGTAGCATATATGGAATATGTAAAATATTGTCAAGATTTAAAATATTTAACCACAATTAATCTGATCATTTTTGTTGTATGTAGTTCTTGTATTAACACAATGTACACAGATATAAATAATATTTATAATAATATTATAGCAAAATCATGTATTATTTATATTTATATTGATTTAAATTCAATTATCTTTAATATTTTTTTAAAGTAATTATTGTTATTTGAAGTAATATTGATGAGTGGAGGATGAAATCACTTGGTCAGGTCTGTCGAATCTTTCAGTGAATTCTGAGCTAGATGCACACTTAAGATATACAATAGAAAACTGCCAAAAAGCAATGTTGAAAGATAATTATTTTGTTGTAAATATTGTACGTTTATTACAACAACAGAGCAAATTTTCTTAACTTTGAATCAAGCTTTGTTAATCAAATAAAGACTATGCAGTTCACCTAGCAAAGGTTTTGGCTGCTATGTTATGAAAAGGAAAGGGGACCCAATATAATTAATTCACTGAATTAGGGTGAACCAAAAAATCAGAGATCTGCTTTACATGAAGTTTTAATATTTTCCATTCATGGTGCCTCTCCAAATAAATAATTTGATCCTCCACTCTGCTGCACATTCTAAACCTGAACAGATGAGAGAGGTTTACATGGTGAGTGAGTCACAGGGAAAATATGGAAATCTGTTCACCATAGAAGAAAAAGGAAAGGGATGCATAACCAAATTTGAAAGGTGAATTTATTAAAGTCATGGACTTGTCAAAATGATCTAAGAAATTTTTGCTGAATCGTTACCTTGGATTTTCTATGGCTATATGACCACATCAGTTGAAATCATTAACATCAGCTGAAATGATAAAAGATTTAATAAATGATAATAAATATTTAAAGGGGTCATATGATGCTATATTTTTAAGATCATTATTGTGTGTATTTGGTGTAACAGAATATGTTGACATGCTTTAATGTTCAAAAAACATATTATTTTTTAAAATACTGTACATTATTTTAGGTTCTCTATGCCCCGCCTCTCTTAAACGTGTCATTTTCAACAAAGCCCCTCCTTCGGACAAGCAGCAGTCTGCTCTGATTGACCAGCTGACCCAGAGCATTGTGATTGACCGAACACCACAGGCAGGGGTCGGAAATGTAACGTCCTTTTTTTTTTAGAAATAGCCTTTGTGCACAGCCAGCCTCATACTCTCCTACATTTACAAAACTGTCGTCCATAAAATGCGCTGCACAAATTCAAACATTTGGGTTGTGCTGTTCTGTTGTAAACAGATCTTAACAATAATTCCTAATTGCATCTACTTCTGGAAGGTCAAATAAAGAGCTTTTGCTTTTGCACAGAAACACACAGTGTCTCCCTTAACATGACTGCATCAACACTACTGCGATTCCTGAAACCACGCCTTCTTTCTTTGCATGCATATTTGGGTGGCATTATGCAAATATTTCCACATCGTGACATAGACATGTGGGGCGTGTTTGAACAAGGCATTTTAGCCCGGTCTGGATCAGCCTTCTCTTTTAGATAGAATAAATCCTTTTGTGGGAGACTTTGAGCTTTGTAACTCTGCAGATCATATACATGCACAAACAGCTACACAACACATAAAAAAAGGAAAAATAGAAATCGCATCATATGACTCCTTTAAAGAAAAACTGTTCTTTAAAATAAAAATTTTGTTGCTTTGCAGCCTGAAATGAAGACACAGTTTTTGTTTTATCCAGCTGTATTTATTTCAATTTATTCAACTTCTTTACTTCCAAGATAGATACTATTAGAGAGAAAATTATAACCATGCAGCCGCCAGCCACAGTAGTGCATCAGATCGCACTGTAGTTCCCCTGAGGAACAATTCCACTCATTCTCTGCTATAGGAGAGGAAGAATTGTATAAGCTTGTCAAATCATCAAAACCTACAACATGTATGTTAGACCCTATTTCCATCTAAGCTGCTAAAAGAGGTGTTTTCAAAAGTCATAGATTCTCTTCTGAATATTATTAATTCATCATTGTCATTAGGATATGTCCATAAAACCGTCAAACTGGTTATTAAGCCTCTCATTAAAAAAACACAACTTCCTAGAGAATTAGTTAATTACAGAACAATCTCAAATCTCCCTTTTCTGTCAAAGATATTAGAAAAAGCAGTATTCTCTCAGCTATGTTCCTTCTTAGAGAGAAATGGTCTCTGAAGGTTTCCAGTCAGGATATAGACCGTATCATAGTACTGAGACTGCTCTCATCAGAGTTACAAATGATCTGCTCTTATAATCTGATCGTGGTTGTATTTCTCTATTAGTGTTACTGGAACTTAGCGCTGCATTTGACACTATCAACCACACCATTCTTTTGAGTAGACTACAAAATTATGTTGGAATTAGTGGAATTGAGGCCTACAGCAACTCTGAAGCAGTTACAGGAATTTAAGAGTGGTCATTGTGTGCATGTGACAGCAATATCACATATTCTCCACAAATGTGGTTTGTGTGGGAGGGATACAAGAAAAAAGCCACTCCTCAAGAAAGGCACGACTCAGATTTGCCAAAACGCACCTTGAAGATTCTGAGGCCACATGGAAAAAGTGTTATGGTCAGATGAGACTTAAATTTAATTATTTGGCCCCAACACCAAATGATATGGTGGAAATCCAATACAGCTCACCATCCAAATAACAGCATTCCTACAGTAAAGCATGGAGGTGGTAATATCCTGTTATGGGGTGTTTCTCTGCAGCACGGACTAGAGCACTTGTCAGGATAGAAGGAAAAATGGATGGAGCAAAATACAATCAATTTCTTGAGGAAAATCTGCTGCCCTCTGCCAGAAGGTTGACAATGGGAAGAAGGCTTACCTTCCAACATAACAATGACCCAAAGCACATCAAAACTGAGCACACAGTGGTTAAAGGAGAAAAAGGTGAATGTCCTTGCATGACCTAGTCAGAGCCCAGACTTAAACCCCACTGAAAATCTGCAGTCTTCATCAAATTTAACTGAACTTGTGCAGTTCAAATATTGGGCAAATATTGTGAAAACTAGATGTCCAAAGTTAGTAGAGACATATCCCAACAGACTAAAGGATGTAATTAAAGCAAAAGGTGGTTCAACAAAATATTGACACAAGGGTTGATTTTTTTTTCTAACTCAGTGATTGTGTATTTATTTATTTATTTTAATTTTTCTGACATGTTGGTGTTACATCTTTCACTTGGATGTTATAAGTTGCACTGAGTAAATACAGCTGGATAAAACAAAAACGGTGTCCGTCTTCATTTCAGGCTGCAAAGCAACAAACTGTTATTATTTTAAAGGGGTGGGGTGGGGGGTTTCTTTTCTATACCCACTGTACATTCTACAAAAATGTAAGTTCAGGAACAAGGAACAGAGATAATTGAACTGAGAATATGACATTTCGTAATATTGTAATATAGGATGACGACCACCCACCGTGCAGTATGTCAGAGACCCTGTCCCTGTCTGAACTTACATACAACATAAGCGGCCTGGAGCAATCAGGAGACCCAGAGTTCTCTGCAGTCCCGTGAGTATCAAAAATTGACTTTCAAGCATGTGAATTATTTTATTTTTTTTCTGCAATTGTCATTCCTGAGGTGGAATAAAAAGAGAATTGAACTGAATTGAACTGGTTCGTAATGTCACAAAGGGACCTTTGAATGAGGTTGGACATCCCACAGTACACAGGTGAGAGCAAATTAATCTTGAAGACTGTATCTCTGAGATTTCATATGACCTCAGCACTATTTTTCTTCAGAGCCATCACCTTGAAGATTCCGTTTTATTTTGTCCAAAACAAGCTGTCAAATCAGATTATAAGGTTATCTCTCAAAAACATATATATATAGAGAGAGAGATCTATAACCTTTTATTTTATAGTAGCAAATAACACGTGAGTTGGTGGGTGATGGTGGTGTGATTGTTTGAGTTTTAGTGGTAACACAACCCATGATTCCATTGTATGCGTTGCCATGACATGAAATAAAATTTCATGAAATATTTAAGCCAGTATCTGTTTGTGTGTGCGTTTGTGTTTGATACCAATTCACGTACATATACTATATAGAGAATCTTTAGGCACTGCTGGAAGATTACGTACCAATTGTAGTCTGTTACTGATTATAAATTATGTGACGAAAAATTTTAGATATTAATGTAATCTGTTGGATTACACTTGTATTCTGTAAATGCGTTCAGACAAATTTTTGATTACTTTCAGATTACTTTTTGTCCTAACATGTTTATCGCATAGATTTGAATGGGACTATTGTGTACCATATAGATAGAAAATAATAATAATAAAAATAAAATAAAATAAAATAATTAAAAAGAGAAGGAAAGCATATTTTATTCTTTGCTGTCATTAAGTGCAATAAGCATTCCACTATTCCACGGAATCCAAAATGGGTTTGTGAAAGAAATGTATAGGGTTTGTAGGTTGATTTAAAATAGACTTACTGAATGTGTATAAGCATTAAAATGTGTGTGTGTGTGTGTGTGTGTGTGTATAAGTAAAATTTAATTGAGAATTAGGAATTCAGAATTAATTAATAGTGTGAATCAATAATAATAATAAAAAAATACAATTGTGAAAAATATGAAATCATGCAATCCATAAAAAATAACTGTAATCTGATTATGAACATTTAATAATGTAATTACAAAAACATAATTTTTGGAATGTCATTATATAATCTCAGTTCAACCAGGGATGTACATGTAATCAGTAACCATTTACTGTCCAGTGTCTATGGGTATACTTTAGTCCTAAATATATTTTACTGACAATATAGACACACAGAAAGAGGTTTCAGGTTAATTGCCATAAGTGCCATAATTGATAAAAGCACCTATACATTTATTGATTCAGAAGATGATTTTATCCAAAACAACTTCACACCCATGCATACTGACCTACATGATGCATCTAATTGTTATTAACAGGGTAGGTGTTTGTACTGTCAATATAGTGTTGTAAGGAGTACGTTACATTTGCCATTTGAAATTGAATTAATTAATAACTGGTGGCAAGTGACTACATTGTAATATAAAAATCTACACAATTATAGTATGCCCACAGCTAATGCTAAGATACATTTGAAATGCGACTTGTTTTTGACTTACTGACATAAGCCATTGCATCTGTTGTTAAAATTAATGAAACGTCATACGAAATTTCAAATAAATTTGTCAAAGAATGTCATAAACTTACATACTATTGCACACATATCGTTCACTTTTTACCCAGACAAATTATAACACAGACCAACTCTCTCAGTCTTCAAATACAAACAAAAAAACTTTGCAAACAAAAACGTAAGTATGCCAAATGGCAACAGAGAAACAACACTTAGCTCTTCTAGAATCCATACAGGATAGGCTCAAGAGTGAATACAGCTCAATGAAACTGGCAAACTTAAACAGGACAAAATATCCACCTTATTTTTCACGTAAGCATGGGCACCGCCATTTTCGAGCTATAATGTGTTAGATTTCCGGTAAAGCACTTCTGCTAATCTGAAGTTGTATTGTGATTCAGTAGTTTCGCGGTCACTGTGTAGATTTTACAGGCTAGTTTACTTTTAATATGGGCCATAGAAAGACTGGCATACTTTGTGTAGTTAAGGGTGTCATAATAGCTGGTTCAAGAGTAAAAAACACCTGCATGACATTTGTTTTGACCCTAATCCACGCACCAGAGCTGAATGTGGATGGGGGCACCCTATGATTTGCACGCACCTCCAAAGGGAGATGCTCGTCGGCTTTGGTTAAAACTAAAAGCCTTAAAATTAAAGAAACCACCGAAACTTCCGTACATTTGTTCTTTCCACTTTGTTGATGGCAGACCCACGGAAAATCATCCATTCCCCGAGAAACCATGCTCAAGTGAAGACTACGAGGCGATGTCTCGTAAGGGTATACCCACTAATAGGTATGTTACAGCTTCTTGTAAAGTTACATGCTCTAACAAAAGACATTGTTTAAACTATTTATTTATCGATGACACTTCTATTGGGCATGAATAATATTTAGTGCTAAGATGAAGTTGTTGATAGAAGAAATCTGTTACAAAAAAGTGCATAGAGGGATAGCTAAAATTAAAATTCTGTCATTTACTTACTCTTGAGTTACTCTTTTTGCTGCTGAACACAAAGGAAGATATTTGGAAGAATGTTTGTAACCAAGCAAATCTTGGGTCCCATTCACTTCAATAGTAATAAGAAATAATACTATGGAAGTGAATAGGATCCAAGAATAGTTTGTATATTAACATTATTCCAAATATACTCCTTTGTGTCCAGTAGAACAAAGAAATTTGTACAGGTTTAGAACAAGTCGACGTTGAGTAAATGATGAAAATGTAAATTTTTGGGTGAACTATCACTTAAAGCCAGGTACCGTGATTGTACTGATTAAAAGTACAACTGTACTGGGACTGGAACGCCATGGTGCCATGTACAAAATACTTTTGCTACTTTTTGTAAATATGGGATGGAGAATTTATCAGTTTCTCCTTAGCATCTGACTGACTTCAGTGTTGTGTTTTGCAGATGATGAGCAAGGTGACCATGAGACCGCACGAACAGAGCCATTGCAGCTGCCCCTTCAGTACAGTGATGCCTGAAGTCCAGGCACTGACAGACCACACTTATGCCTCAGGGGATAAAATAATGTTACACAAGGCAACACAGTTCCACAGTGAAGATCCCTTAGCTCTTGCCATTCTCAAGAATGACACTAGCTCTTTATTGTACACTGTTAAATTCTACACTTCCAATTTTAAGATGCACATAATGGATCAAATTCTGATGACCACTATGAAGCTTAGATGGCATTCATCTGTGCAGACACGTTTTGAGCGTGTCGTCAGCCAATTAAGAGATTAACATGAACTTACTTCTGAAAATCCCGATAAATTTGATTGATTATTAGTTTAGTTATTCTTCTTCTACTGCGTGGTTTGTCAGGCCCATATGAGACAATTTTTGTGAGTGTAGAAACAGAGATAAGGCTCAGTCGACGAGATGGACACAGAAGAAGAATTTGCGACATCTTTTCTATGCACTCCGAGTAAAAGTCCACCAGGGAAAAAGGGGAAATTAAAGATGAACATTGATGAGAAAATTGATTCACTCATTAATGCTGTCGCTGAATTTACATCGAAATGTGGCGGTACGTTTCAGAGAGTTGAGTCCATGGAGAAGGTCTTGGAAAATACGGCTTCTTCTATTACCTCTCTTTCTACCACTGTAAGTGAACTGTTACGTGAGAGCATGTCCCAAAAGAGAAGATTCTGAAAATCGATGTTTGGAGAGTGTCTTGGGAAAAAGTGCTTATTGTAAGGAGGTATGTATGGGGTTGCAGAACTACAAAAGAAGATGGGATCTCAGGATTTACGGGGTAAAGGAAAGTAGTTCAGACAAGGAGAGTAACACACAAGATATTGTTATCAAGATCCTCTCCAAAGTGTCTCCAAAGATCGCGCACAAACTTCCAGATGTCGTGGATTCAGTTCATAGACTGGGACAGGGAAGAGGTGATGGTCACCCCAGAGTGATAATTATTCAGTTAGGCATGCGTCTTTATCGAGATAGGTGATGGTATTCAGTTAGGCATGCGTCTTTATCTGAAAGAAAATGGTCTACACATCAAAGAAGATCTGTCTTCGGAGGAACGAGCCGCAAGAAAAAAAGCATGGCCACTGGTGAAATGTGTGAGAGAAGAGGGCAAGAAGGCCGGCTTTTGAGGAGGATTTGCCTACACTGAAGGGGTGTGCATCATTGTTCCTGACATTACCTGAGCGGATGGTGCCCGTCAGCAGTTATGGATACATATTGGGGTCAACGCAAGTGTTGTGATTGACGTAATGTTTCATGCTTTCTCAGTTTTCACTTTCTCCCAAGGTACTTGTTCTATACTGTTTAATTAGTTAATTTCATTAGTCAAGTTCAAATTAATTTCTTTAAATGTTTGAGGCATTTGTGAGGCTGTTAAAAGAAAATCTATATTTCTTTTTGGAAGACATACAGGTGCTGGTCATATAATTAGAATATCATCAAAAAGTTGATTTATTTCACTAATTCCATTCAAAAAGTGAAACTTGTATATTATATTTATTCATTACACACAGACTGATATATTTCAAATGTTTATAGGAGAAGGGAAGGAAAAGATGTGATAGAAAAAAGTGTACAAGCAAAAGGTATAACCACACCCTGGAGAGGATTGTGAAACAAAACCCATTCAAAAATGTGGGGGAGATTCACAAAGAGTGGACTGAAGCTTGAGTCAGTGCTTTAAGAACCACTACACAAAGACGTATGCAAGACATGGGTTTCAGCTGTCGCATTCCTTGTGTCAAGCCACTCTTGAACAACAGACAGCGTCAGAAGCATCTCGCTTTAAAAAGGACTGGACTGCTGCTGAGTAGTCCAAAGTTATGTGCTCTGATGAAAGTAAATTTTGCATTTCCTTTGGATATCAGGGTCCCAGAGTCTGGAGGAAGAGAGGAGAGGCACACAATCCACATTTCTTGAGGTCCAGTGTAAAGTTTCCACAGTCAGTGATGGTTTGCGGTGCCATGTCATCCGCTGGTGTTGGTCCACTGTGTTTTCTGAGGTCCAAGGTCAACACAGCCGTATAACAGGAAGTTTTAGAGCACTTCATGCTTCCTTCTGCTGACCAACTTTATGGAGATGCAGATTTCATTTTCCAACAGGACTTGGCACCTGCACACAGTGCCAAAGTTTCCAGTACCTGGTTTAAGGACCATGGTATCCCTGTTCTTAAATGGCCAGCAAACTCGCCTGACCTTAACCCCATAGAAAATCTATGGGGTATTGGGAAGAGTAAGATGCGATATGCCAGACCCAACAATGCAGAAGAGCTGAAGGCCACTATCACAGCAACCTGGGCTCTCATAACACCTGAGCAGTGCCACAGACTGATCGACTCCATGCCACGCCGCATTGCTGCAGTAAATCAGGCAAAAGGAGCCCCAACTTAGTATTGAGTGCTGTACATGCTCATACTTATCTTTTTTTATACTTTTTAGTTGGCCAAGATTTCTAAAAATCTTTACTTTGTATTGGTCTTAACTTATATTCTAATTTTCTGAGATACTGAATTTGGGATTTTCCTTAGTTGTCAGTTATAATCATAAAAATTAAAAGAAATAAACATTTGAAATATATCAGTCTGTGTGTTATGAATGAATATAATATACAAGTTTCACTTTTTGAATGTAATTAATGAAATAAATCAACTTTTTGATGATATTCTAATTATATGACCAGCACCTGTACAGAAGCTCAAATACTTTTTTTTTTCAAGAAACTCATTCTTGTGACTCTGATTCGAATTGTTGGAAAACCCAATGGGGAGATTATGCAATTTTTAGTCATGGATCCAATCACTCAGCAGGTGTTGCAATTTTCTTTAACAAATTCAAAGGCAATGTTTTGGAGTCTATTCATTCAGATAATGGAAGATGGATTATACTGACTGTTAAACTTGACAATTCCACTTTAATAATCTGCAATGTCTATGGATTTAATGTTCGAGTACACAATTTAGAAATGTTTAAGAAGATTTGTGATACAATAACAGGTTTAAAAAAGAAGTATAAGGATGGATATGTAATTATTGGTGGTGATTTTAACCATGCGCCAGATGATTCTGTTGACCGCTTTCCACCCAAACATAGTTCACGAATTTCAGATTTATTTGATTTTATAACTGACATATTACAAGATTCTGATGTGTGGAGATATTTGAATCCCAATTGCTGTGACTATACTTGGAATAATAGCACTTTTTCTTTAAAATCAAGAATAGATTACTGGTTGATTTCTTATGACATAACTATGTTTCAGAAACAAAAATTACTTGTGCCCCTCTATCAGATCACAAATTGATATCAATCTTTTTTGATGGGTGTAAGAGTAGTATGATTTGTGGATACTGGAAATTTAACAACAGTCTACTTTCTGACAATTGTTTTGTGGAACAAGTTAAATTGATAGCAAATATTTTTGAAAATAATAATTTAAATTTTACTCAAAAGTGGGAGTTATTTATGTTTAAAGTCAGGGTAATTGCTATGAGAAGAGGTAAAGAATTAAAGAAAAATAAACTTAGGAAGATTACAGAGATAACAGAGCAACTTAATACTTTAAACAAAATACTCTATCCGAGGATGACAAGTTTAAATTATATCTTCTTAATTTAGAAATAGATTATCTATATATAGAACTAGCTAAAGGTGCTTATGTGAGATCAAGAGCCAAATGGTTTGAGGAAGGGAAAAATAATACTAGTTATTTCTTTTCTCTTGAAAAAAGAAATTATACAAGAAACTCTATTTCATCTTTGAATATAAATGAAAGAATCTCTAATAATCCTTCAGATATAGCATCTTTTGTGTATTCCTTTTATGAAAAACTTTATACTTCCCATTCTGACAATGAAAAAATCAGCACTTTTTTACAAACAGTTAAACATTTTGTTCCAGCAGTGTCTAATGATTATAGTGAATATTGTGAAGATGATATTTCCAAAGCTGAGATCTCTGAAGTATTTTTTCAATGAAAAAAGGAAAATCCCCTGGATCAGACGGGTTAACAGTTGAATTTGATTGCGCCTTTTGGGATCTGATAGAAAACCCTTTATTTAGCATGTACAAAGAATGTTTAGAACAGAAAGAAATGAGTACAACAATGAAACAAGGTGTTATCAGTTTAATTCCAAAATCAGACAAAGGCCCCTTGATCATTGACAACTGGAGACCAATAACATTATTAAACATTGATTATAAAATTTTAGCCTTAGTTTATGCCACTAGATTAAAGAGTGGTTTGAATAAAAAAAAACTGGTTTTATGCAGAAAAAAAACATATTAGTTCAAATGTTAGGCTTATATTGGACGTGTTAGATTATAACCAATTTGTTAATTCAGATGCACTCATTCTATTCCTCAACTTTTATAAGGCGTTTGACACAATTGATCAGAAACAAATTTGATCGCCAATTTTTGAGTTTACATGCATTTGGTTTTGGAAATAAATTCATTCAGACTGTTAAAATGTTTTACAAAGGCATTAATAGTTCTGTTATATTACAGAATAATACTTCTAGAAGATTCTTCATCAACAGAGGAGTGAGTCAGGGTTGCCCAATTTCCCCATTTTTGTTTTTAATTGTTGTGGAACTATTAGCAATTAGTGTAGTTAAAAATCCAAATTTACATGGTATAACATTATTTAATAGAGAAATAAAAATATCACAATTGGCTGATGATACAACTTTATTTCTAAAAGATAAGAATCAAATTAAGAATGAATCAAATTAGTTCAAACTTTTTCTGATGCCTTGGGTCTCCAGTTAAATATTACAAAGTGTGAAATTCTTCCAGTGTATGATTCTTCTGAACATTCAGTGTTTAACATTCCAGTGAAAGAATATGTTAATTATTTAGGAATTTATATATCAAAAAATTTGACAGTTAGACAGCATCTTAATTTTAATAACAAGATTAAGAAAACAAAAAATATTTTTGACAATTGGTTAAGAATGGATTTATCTATTATAGGCATAATCTTATTAACAAAAGTAGAAGGTTGTCTTTATTTGTTCAAGATTCTACTTGTAAAGAATTGAATAGATTATAAGTTATTTTTTGCTGGAAAAATAAAAAAAAAAGGAAAAAAAATAGTTGGAAAGAAATCTGAAGGAGGTTTTGAAATGCTGGATTATGTAGACATGAACAATACTTTTAAGATTAATTGGATCAAAAGGTGTGTTGTTGATACTGATTCAGTTTTTTTTTTTTATTCCAAATAATATTTTTAAGAAGGTCAGTGGTCTTAAATTTCTTTTAACTTGCAATTTTGTACCATCTAAATTACCTATAAAACTGTCTAAATTCCATGAGCAAGCACTCTTGGCCTGAAAATTGTGCTTTGTGCATAATTTTTCTCCCTTACAGAATGAAATTATGGAACAACAAATTGATAACAGTTAATCAATTCCCTCTGGGCTTATTAATTTAATATGCAGCCACCTGACTTATTATAAAGTTGAAAATAAAGATTACGATCTCCTTATAAATGGTAAATATGTGTTTGATAAAAAATGTACTAACAAAGATATAAGACAAGTATTAATGAACAAAAGAGAGTTACTCCAAGAGGTAAATTTTACTGGAATTCCATCTTAAGAGATGTTAATTGGAGAAAAGAATGGCTGCTTCCTTACAAATTTTGTATTTCAAACAAGGTAAGAGAAATTCACCTGAAGATCTTACACCAAATATATCCAACTAATATGTGGCTTTCTTATTTTATGGATTTTGGGAAAGAATTTTCCATTGAAGTTATTTGTGGATTTATATTTTTATGGTTTTTGGCTTTCTAATTTTATGGATATTGGGAAAGAATGAAGTCTCTTAAAATAGTCAAAAAAAAATAAAAATAAAAATCTTAATCAACTTTGGAGTTTGTTTTTGATGCCTATTTTTTTTCTGTAATATTGTTTACATGTTCTCAATAAAAAAATAAATAAAAAAAATTAAGGTGGATAGGTTGGACAAATTAACTTGATGAGCAGTCCTAACAAGAGCACACAGCAGGTCGTGCCATCTACTGGCTGGGATAGTCATCGCAGCAGGAGTCTTAAATCGTTTCAGGGTGAAATATGAGTCAAAAATTGTTCTTGAAAGGTTTTGAGAGATAGAAAAAAAAACCCTACTGTAATTTGAGAGCCAAATACATTAATTCTCAGCCTACTTTCTTTACATGTTAGTCTGCCTGTTATTAATGATTGGAAATCTTGATTCTCCTTTAAGTCCATGGGAACACAGATAAACAGTCCACAAACATTTAAATAATCTCATTTAGGCAGATGAGTAAGATTATTTTCCATCATCCACACTATTGAAGAAATGCTTGCTGGAACAAGCCCACACAAAACGCGATACAGTTCAGGTGACGTATATTACAGTGTGGGCTGCTTGCATTAAGATTTCCTTTCGGATAGCATTACTCAACTGTGATGCAGCTACCTTAAGGGACAGAAACCCATTGTGAATGTGCTAATGTGCCTAATGTGGCCTGAAAGACTGCAACTGCTTCTGAAATCCTCAAGCCATAGCCAAACAATACAGCCAAATGATATGCCTCTCTCCACTTAGAAAGGCCCCTGGTGAAAGAATGCAAAGAATGCATTTCCTAAGCAAGTATTTTTGACCATTTTGAGTGTTTTTGACTATTTTTGACCATTTCAAAAGAAAAACAAAGAATAGATATGTTAAAAAAAGGTATTTCTTTATGATCTTTGTATTGAGTTGTTTGTATTCTGGTCTTTCTCTTGCATCACATTTGATTATTACAGCAAGCTGATCTCTCAAGACAAAAACCTATTGTAATCAAAGAAAATATCTCAACCAGGGCCGCATCTTGTACTCACAAGCAAAACTGGGTGCTCCAGAAGGTGAACAAAATATCAAAAACAGTAGGTGGATCCTGTTGCAGAACAAGAAAATCCATGTCCAGGCACTCACATAGTTAGAAGGGTAAAAAGCCTTTATTATAAGACAGGGCTACTTCTTAAATAAAAAGCCAATGCATATCAGCCCAAACAGTACTTTGTCAGGGTTCAAAAAACAATTGCTTTTGCTATTGCGCTGGAGATTCAGTAACGCCTTCAAGCAAAAACACTCAACAGCAGTCACAGAAAACAGCATTAGAGTACTACATGTTCTGTCCGAATCGGGAAACAAAACAAAGTTTCATGATTCAGTTATTTTCTTCAGAAATTAAATGGTTCTAAATTCTCAATCCTACAAATGAAACATTACAATACAAAATGCTCACATACAAAAGAGGGTGTATGGGGGTAAACTGACAAAACCGCTCACATGAAACTCCCTGTGTTCCTTCCACACAAAGGACTGTTGAATAAGCAGTGCACCCCACTGAAGTAGAGATGCGATCATTTATGGCAAGCACATGTGTCCCAGAAGCTTTTTGAGAGCTTTCTCTCTGATCTTTGGAGGCCTGGAAATTTGAGGACAACAGAACATAGATAGTAAGGAGCATTTTGATAGACCAAAACGTGCCTCCAAAAATAAATAAATTCATTCATAAAAAAAGATTTCCTCTCAGCAAGACACCAACATTAGCATGCCTTGCCTTCCTACACGCTGAGATTTTGTACAACAAGAAAGAAGTCATTGAAACATTGTGCGTGTCACATTTACAAAACATCACTGCTGTCAGTGAGAAGATGATAGAATCTGGCAGAAATAGAAACTGTCACATTTATCTGAGTGAACTAGGAACTCTCTGAAAGGATAGAGGCACAGGACAAATGATAGAGGGGAAGAGGCGTGTCTTCAGTATGCCAGACAGGTTTACTGCCTCTGGCCAACGAGACGCTCTCATTATTTGCATGTGAAAACTTGAGTTCCCACCCTTCACCAGGTTCTCAGCACTTCTCCTGTTCAGACACATTCAGGTTCAGAGACTAACTAATCTCCTTCATCTTGCAACATAGCTCATCCATACTGGTACAACGCGGAATAAGAATGCTAAGAGACACAGCATAATGATTTCCTCTTAAGTAAGTAACTTTTTTACAAATGGCAAAGACTTGAATGTCATACTCAGTGTTACTGAAGTACTAAATTGTTTGGAGCAAGTGAAAGAAAGCTGCAGAGTATAGATGACAGGTTACTTTGCTATATGTCTGCCTGTATTGATTCTGCATATTGAAAGATACATTTCACAATGTCAGTGCACGACACTGTAACAGATTATTTCTGAGAAAGGTGCTCAGTGAACTAAATAGGGTTCTTACAAACAAACAGTCTTTTGCTAAACATGGATTTTAGTTTTATCTTTGGAATGTGCTGATGTCTTATGATCTCTAAGACAAACACATATTTGAAAAGTTGCCTGGAATCTCTCAAAATTAGTTTTTTTTTAAATTTTATTTTTTTTGTTTTCTTTCTGAATGAAGAGAAATTGCAAGCAAAATAAAGTTGTTTTTAAATACAATATAAATCAGCGAATCATACAGCAATAATAATAATAAAAAAAAATGTTATTGTAGTAACATATAACTCTCATAGAACCACAAAACGAGTTGTTTAACACCTGCATTAAGTTTTAGTTAACTAAAACTGCCTTTGCTATTCAGTCAGTGTATTAATCAGAGCAGGTGGAGCTCTGAATGACTTAAAGTGTTGCATGCCAACCCCTTCAGAATGCTTTAGGCCTGTGGAGATTTCAGCACCTGCTGATCAAGTCAAGTCAAGTTGAATAAATGAATTATGCCTGATAGAATGAATTTGAAATATGATGAACCTTGATGGATTCTGGGAACCAACCTTTTTAATGACATCAAGGTTATGTAGTGTGTGGTTTTGACCTGAATGCATATGTTACAGTTTTGTTCACCTGTAATTAATTGGTAACTTGTAGATATACCATCTATAACTAACTGTCCTGTACCCAGCAAACAGAAAGAGCAAGTATTGTTTTCCAAATGAATGACCCATTTCTTTCTGTAGAACTCTATTAATATGCAAGTGATTGACAGTTGTTGTTGTTGTTTTGTTGTTGTTGTTGTTTTTGTTTTGTTTAGATTTACTCAACAATTCACTATTAAAACCTCAAAGCTTGATTTTTTTTTTTCAGCTTTAATTTGTTTCTTTAAAGATTAACATAACTAACATAATTTCTGTGCCAGGAGATTTTTTTTTTTTTCATCTTAAATATTTCATTACATTATAATAGATGATTTGGCCAATATATATATATATATATATATATATATATATATATATATATATATATATATTTACCGACTAGTTGTTTTTTAGTGAGAGTTATGGCTTATGCAACTGGTTCAAACAGTTGTGTCTGAGTAGCCATTAGCAGGCTTGAAGGGTTCTGCGACTATTGACATGATTGGAATAACTTTATTTTTCTTCGGGGCTTATAGACATACTTAGCGAGCAACATTTAGAGAGTGTTAACTAACTAAACTAAGTGTCCTGCACCCAGAAAACATTAAGTTGGAAGTAATTAAGTTGGAAATGAAATGTTCTGGTTGTTACTTTAGGCCTGACTCAGTAACAAAGCTGGACAGTGCAATAACATCATAACATTTTCTAACATTTTCAGTGGAAGAAAAATAATTACAGGGTAGCTTCTTCATTATAGGAACAGTGAGTCACTCACAGTTTCATCATAAGCAGAACATGTTACATCTGGAAAGTTTGCTCACTGCTGCTGCTCAGTATTTTAAATGTGCACTCATTAAAAAAAAAAAAAAAAGAAAGAAAGAAAGAAATTTTTTACACATAATTTACTACTTCTATATTATGTTTAAAATGATGTAGACTTACATGAGGTAAATACTGTAGTCATTTCATTGACCTAATATAAATTTATTTATTTATTTATTTACATGTTTATTTATTGGCTTTTTGCTTTATAACAAGCAAACTGGTCTTAAAAATATCTGTAGGCATTTGAAATTAGAGGCAACCACTACATCTTAATCATGATCCAAACAAAGATGCTACACACGTTGCATGAGCAGTTATTTTTGAATGATATTTGAATTGCATTGTATAATTTCAGGATTTAAAGCAAAAAAAATATAAAATAAAATAAAAAAATAAAAAAACATTGGTCTGACTTTAGCCTTGTATTTATTTATTTATTTATTTATTTGTTATTTCTTTTGGCTTCATAAATCATCAGCATGAAACAAATCAGAGGAAGGTCTGAATGAGATGCAAATTCACTCTAATGTTGCACTAGCAGTTGTTTTTGGTTAGACATAGAAATAAATTTTAGGATTTAAAACAAAAACAGAATGGTCTGACTTTAGCCTTTTTTGCTACATAAAACACATTTGCATGAAACAAAAACAGCAGGTCTGAATGAGACGCAAATTCACTCTCTGACAGCTGAAGGTGCTGCTTATGAACCAGCCGAGATATAGCATTTCCTTGGTTATGTATGTAAACATAGCAGAGCTGCGCTTTATACAAAGAGAAGAAAATGCCATCATTGCCATCGAAACGTTTCTCAAGACAGTTCCTTTCAGTGATATATTGATATAACCCCATACCCCGAATTCAGTATTTTCTTCATATACTGTATTTTGACCATCGTGAACACAGTGAGCTGTTGTTCTCTGCCTGCTACAGTATTTTCTCCTCTTTGCGCTCATCTTCAGCGTCTCTGGCCTCTGTTCACTGTCCTAGTAGCTCCTGAAAATAACAGAAAAATAAGTACTAAAAATACAGTACAAAGAATGGAGAAGTGTAATGCATTTTTGTACTTATTTTACTGTTATTTTCGGGATCTACTGGGACAGTGATAAAGATCTACCAGTCGATCGCGATTGGTCTAGAGTGATGGCACTGATGCATGGGATCCATCATTCCAAAACAAATGTGTGTGGAGAAGTAACATGTTCAAACAAGCAGTTCCTACAATCATAGCCTGAGCGTTAAGACAAACGGCAGGACCTCAAACTTGTATACAAGCCAGTGATGACTGTTCTTTGAGGTTCGTATTGGAAACATTTTACACAAGCGGCTGAAACCAAAAAGCTAAAACGTGCAAAGCTTGCCAAACCAGGCCTTGGTAGCCAAGAAGAGGCTCCTAACAAGCATTTAATGCTATTCAGGATGCTTTCATGCATGTATCTAGGTGCTTTGTAACAGAATATTGTTGATGTACAGAATTGTCCTAGTTAAACATCATGTGTTTTGTTTCTTAGGTGACAAAGGCTGTACAGTGTTTTGAGGAATCCAAATGAACACCGTTATGGAATCCGAATTTTCACTGCTGTCCTCCTCAAAGGGAGAGTTCAAGGCCGAAAATTACATACAGCCGCATTACAAGGAAGCGTATCGGTTAGCCATTGACTGCCTAGTCAAAGAGGGAGAAGATTCTTATCGAAATTTCATCAAAGAGGAGGGCATATGCGGTTTCCTCTCTGAGGAAGAAATCAGCCATATTACAGAGAGCGCTGTGCAGCCCCCCACCAGCATCCACTCAGAGGAAGTGGACTGTAAACAGGATGACACATCCTCCACGGGCACATACTGGCCCACTCACTCGGACACTGACCCACCAAACCTGGATTTAGGCTGGCCAGAAGTCCCACACAGAAGGCTCAAGACCAGCATAGACTTGCTCTTCCACCCGCCAAGGCAAAACAGCCCCACTATAAAGGAAGTGATCCGCAAACATATACAGGATGCCAGGCAGGTAATGTTGATAAAAAAGCATGCTGAAAAAGGACTGAAACCAGTCCTTCTGTAGATCATGTGCTTTTGAACTATGCTGAGAGTTAAGAAACACATAGCTGCTCACATAGAGCTACACACATAGCTCAAGAATGTCCTAGAATCAAAACTGAGCTTTTGAATGGTGTTGCAGCCTAGTGGTAACAGATCTGGTTGGCAACTGAAAGGTTGTGGGTTCAAAACCCACAAGGGGTGATCCATGAACTTGCATCATTGTGCCCTTGAACAAAGCTCTTAACCTCAGGTTGCTCCAGGGAGACTGCTCTACACCTTTCAATTTCCACAATCTAAGATGGTGCAGCATGTTGATAAGATCACTCTTTTGAAAATGAGTTTCACTGTCACTCTGTTGAGCTTGCAATAAATAAATGAGCAAATCTTTGAAAGTCTGAAAGGCTAATAGAGTGCAGAGTCAGATTTTGCATGTCCCATTCATTATGTACATAAAGTAATTGATTTTAAGCAATAATGTTTAAACATAGTCAGGCCAGCCATGAGCTCCAAGGCTTAAGCTCCTGACATAAGCTCCTGTAGAAACCATAAGTCAGTGTTTATTTTCCAAATTTCAGTGAAGAACACTAGCCTTACTCGTGATGCAAGAATTGTAGTCGAACAACTTTCATATTTGTGTTTATATATATATATATATATATATATATATATTGCATTTCACTGTATACCTATAATTAGTGAATTTCACTGTAATCCACAAAGCTTCGTGGAATGAGTAGTACGCAGTAGGTATGAGTATAGAGTAAGCAATTTGTCTTAAGAAACCTTGTCTTTTTTTTATCATTTTCAAATAATTTTTTTGATTTAAATATTTTTTTATTTTTATTGTTTAATAGCTAGCAAAATGTGCCAATAAACAAAAAAGCCAAATCTTTAACTTTTCATCCACCAGGCTGGTCTTAACAATTGTGTCTTACAGGGCATATTTCACGCAATATGAATAAATTATTTTCCTCAAATAAAGCCAGTGTCAGTACTTTGGCCTCTATGGTAAAAAGGTATTTTCTAGGCATCTTCGGCTGTTGTAATTGTAGCTTGCTGTTTTTCTTTAGGGTCTAATAGATCTAACAGATCGTGGCTACATGAGCGAAGATCTTTAAAATCTAGAGATACAAAGTTTGTCTTTGATCTTCACTGGAATCACCTATCATACACACATGTTCAGCCTTGCAGACAGCTTCTACCTTTAGAGTAAAGTGAACATACCCCCCAAAGACATGTCTTTCTAAATAAATTATGTTAACACAACTACTTAAAAACAGCATAGAAGCTCTCAAAGCACTCTGGGGCTGAAATAAAATCCATTTTCAGTTAGGCTACATCATTTTGTTTATCTTCAGTTGGATACATTTAGCTAAGGTTCGACATGCCTGACACTGTGGAATTAAAGTCTTTGCGCCTAGCACTGCTATGCAATTGTTAGTAAGAGAAAAAGAGATAAAGAAAGGAAATATGGCCAGCTTAGATTTCACTCCAAAATCAAAAGATTAATGGTAGATTATCTCTAGTTCAATGTGACATTATTTTCATGATAATTAAGTATATTCCCCATATTATTATTATTATTATTATTATTATTATTATTATTATTATTTTAAAATTATTTTATTCTTGCACTGATGAGAGCAGCATTGTTGTCTGTCAGACCAAAAAATGTTGCACTGTCACACCGGTATAGGAAAAGTGACAACCATTTTCACCCCACGATCCCTGCTTGTTCACCTCACGATTCCCTCATAAACACAGAGGATGCTATTGATTGATTTCATTTAAATCATGGCTATTGTGAGCAGCCCCACAGTTATGACACCTTGAACTCTTGCTAAAGAAGTGATAAGGACAGGTACATCATTTTCTCCCTCAGGCATCAGTCATGTACAAATTACAGCAGTCTCTCCTCAGCAACAGTGGCAGCTAACCTGTGCTGAACAAACACAGAGCAAACAATGGAACTAGTTGTGCAATATGCAATGCTGAAATGATCGCTCCCTTTACAGTTGACGAGACAGGAGTGCCAGAAACAACTAGGTGTGCCTATGAGAAGCAAGCTTTACAACATAAAAAAAAAAAAAAAAAAAAAGTCATGCAAAGACTTCCTTGCTACTCGGGTGTGGAGCACTCTTTATTAGTAATAAGTGACAATGCATTGCCTCCTTTCTGAGAAATACAAGCTTTGTATTTTGTTCATGAGAGATGATTATATAATAATGTGGCAGCATGTCTAAGAGCTTCTACTGAACATTGTACACAGATGGACTAAGATAGATCCTTGTGATTGAGAACAATACTGTCAACATAAGCTCCCATTAATTCAGTGCTGGCCAAACTTTGTGGTCTTAACTTCTTGGTCTTGTAAAAAAAAAAAAAAAAAAAAAAAAAACTAAATTCTAACACAAAAACACACAACCCCACACACCCACAATCTAATTTCTTCCAAATATTGTCCCAGATAGTAATACTATGGAAGTCTGTTTCACCTATGAATAAAAAATAATAATGGCAATTGCGACTTTTTATCTCCCAATTCTGACTTTTTTTGTCTCGCAATTGCATGATATAAACTCGCAATTCTGAATTTTTTCTCGCAATTGTGAGTTTATATCATGTAATTCTGCCTATTTTCTCACAGCTTTAACTTACTTTCTCAGAATTGTGACATATAATCAATTGTGAGTTATAAAGTGTAACAGTTCTGATAAAAAAAGTCAATTTTATTACAATTGTGAGTTTGCATCATGCAATTCTTGACTTTATTTTTTTTTCTAGAATTGCAAGCTCCTAACATGCATTATAACATTATAGATTACGTGATTACTGGCGTATTGTTTTGTTGTTTGTTGAGTCAATTTTATTTGTATAGCACTTTTTTACAATACAGTTGTTTCAAAGCAGCTTTACAGAAAATCATGATGTTAATGTTTATAATATCGTAATATAGTCACATTAAGAAGATTAGAGCTAGGTGATAATAATATAGTTTACATTTTGCAGTGATACAAGCAATCACGCTGTTGAGATTTGTTAAATAGTATATATTGTCCTATGTGAGTATACTATATATATGCAGATAAAGTTGGATATACTATATATCAAACTTTACATATAGAGCTGAGCGATAATATTTGGTAGTATATACCACTTAACGTGTACAGTATGTATCTGCTTAAAGTTGGATATGCTTATGGTAGTATAATTCATTATTAATGATTAATTGGTTAATAAATTAAAGTTATTCATTCATTATGTAGTGATACTGAGAATTATGAAACCAGTGAGGTATTGTTCTGTTAACCATTTAGCTGTTGTGCTTATTTTTTCGTGTAATGATGCTCAAGAAAATTGTAGTTGCCTTTACACACTGTAAAAAGTGGCAACCTACAGACAAATATATATATATATATATATATATATATATATATATATATATATATATATTTGTTGGTATGATTCAGTGATGCTATTATTTTTAGGTTTCCATTTTCAGTGCAAGAAGCATGACTTTGAGTGTCAACAAATGTATGTTTTCTCAAAAATCGTAATAGATCATGGATCACATTTCAGTTTGTTTGTTTGTTTTTTCCAGAGCAGAGCAGAGCAGAGTCAGACCCATTAGGCGAGATAGGCGACCACCTAGGACAGCATCTCACGAGGGTGTGGATTTACCAAACCAGTTTCATTGTGCTGAATGAACTGCACCTTGTGTGGCTCTGGCGCTCTGATTATATGTACTCCCTTGAGTCGACTAACAGCATGAAACACTTGAGCAATGTATACAGTATCTCGTCAGGTGTGTTTGGGGGTGGAGGGTCTCATCTAGGGTGTCAAATCATATCCACTGATATACTAGCCTCTGACAAGATTCAATCAAACTGAAAGCAGTTTCATTTATGTCGACAAGAGAACATTATACAATAGAATACATCAACCGCAATATATCAAGGTGTTGATGGGGTTTTTGTATAAAAGAGTGGAAGCAGGTGTGAGAAAAGTCGTTTTTCTTACAAGCTTTTAAAATCATAATTGCCATTATAAGAGTTTACTTGTATTTCCAAGTGAAATGTTGCGTGCACTTTACTTGTACGCATGTTTTTTAGAACAAAGGAATTTTAAAAGCAGTAAAAAGTATTATTAGCTTTGATTCTGCCTGGCAGTAATGAAGCCTTTTCAGTATTTCAGTGACACATGGACAAGTAAATTAGAAAGGATCAATGGCTTCTTAAGGTGAAGGATGAGAGGAGACACTTGGAATAAGAATTCATGAGGACTCTTAATGCGAAAAGTACAGCATGTAATAAAACACATGGACTATTATGTCTAAGTAAACAAGATATCCTTGGTTTAAAAATGGCAGTGTGTATGGATGTGATGAGCTTAACAAATAAAATTGAAGGCTTCCTTATTTTCAACCTTTATTGTATAAAACAGATCATGGCATCTTTTGTCATATTGCTGTTTTACCCTGTTATGCATCTTTGAGTGGTACCTAACAACCTTAGTCATGGTAAAATCTCCCATAAGGCCTCTCATGGCCTATTGCTTTATTGAAATACAAAACTCTAAAGGTCAGACAAGATTATATGCTGTACACCATTGATCACACTGATCTCATCAAATTCTGTAGAAATTATTTATTAATCATTTGTTAATGAGTACACGTTGTACAGGGTGTGGTGAGATATGACAAGACTTGTTGTCATCTGGCATTAATGGAACATCTTAAACCTGCCAAGGCTTGAATCATGGAATGCCGGTCTTCATGAAATACAAAGCTAACCCTAATCCTAACCTTTAAATAATACAAACCGTCTTACAAATACAAAAACTTATCCCCTGACTTCTTTCTGTTTAATATTAGGCAAAAGGCCAAAGAAAATACATAGCATCCCCTGTTGGTTTCATGAATGGCGTCTTTCAAGTTATTGAATGTGACTTTTGAATACGCAGAAAAACAGCGGGTGCCGTTTTAATAAACTGAAGATGCTTCTTGGCTGACACCTCTGGTTCACACCTCTGCTTTGTTCAGCTTTGTGTAACTGACAGGGATGTCATTGATTTAAGAGAGTATCAGAGACGGCCTGTTCTGATGGTGAATACCCAAAAATCCTCTGAGGCTGATGTTTCTATTATGTTTTCATTTTTATGTCTATACAGGTCATAGCAATCGCTATGGATGTTTTCACCGATGTAGACATCTTCAAAGAAGTGGTGGATGCCTCAGTCAGAGGTGTTCCTGTCTACATTCTCCTTGACCATAATCACTTCAAAAGCTTTCTCAATATGGTAGAAAAACAAGACATCCAAATCCAAAAACTCAGGGTAAGTGTCCATATTCTACTGTATATTGCCTTCAAGTCTTGACATCCATTCCAAAACAGCATAATTTACTATGTTAATTTCCTTTACTTATGTTTGCTAGAAAACAAACATGGAAAAAATAATAATAAATAAAATAAAATACAATAAATATAGAGATGGAAAAACATTCCAAAACACCTTTATGTTATGCTTTGGTCAAGTGATACTGAAACGCAGAGCAGGCAGCGGAGCTAAGTGCAGTGTATGTCGGAGAGGGACGAGGCTTCCCGTTCTGCTTAAGAGAACAGTGGCACTCTAGACAAATATGTTGCCTCTACCATTAACAAGAGAGAAGCCTACTGCTTAATGTATGAACCTGTGCATGAAAAGGTTTTCTCGATTGAGTGTGCTCGCTAAAGGAGACAGAATGTGTGTACTGGATCAAAACATACTCTCAGTACTGGAACATACAGGAAACTGACAAACAAACAAATACAGAGAAGTGGTAACACTTACCAGAAAATACTAAAAATTCACCAGATTTATTTATTTATTTATAAACTACAATTTTCTAAACATGGTGCAGTTCAGTTTCATTTCTCATCATATTTCATCATGGCTTTTGCATCATGATCAAATGTACTTGAGAGGGAATGAGACACAGTTTACCTCAAGCTCCAACATCAGCCAAGCATGTGTGCGTCAGCCGAGAGAAAGAGAGATACAGTATGAAGCTACTCCCGTTGGACAAGCATCCCTGTTCTCTGTGGAAGCATGAAAATAAATAAATAAATATTTATTTATGTGAGCCAAAATCATCACAATTTAAAAGAACCAAAGACTTAAACTACTTCAGTCTGTGTGCATTGAATTTATTTAATACACAAGTTTCACAATTTGAGTTGAATTACTGAAATAAATGAACATTTCCATGAAATTATAATTTATTGAGATGCACATGCATATCTGTGACCATGTTGATTCAAGAGCTTCGAATTGCAGGTGTCAAGGACAACAAATGCAATTTTTGTTATTGCATACATATATATCTGATTCCTGAGTGTGACCAGATTTTCTCATCTATCTGCATTATGTTCTTCTAGCTGATGGTTGGGGCTGCTGTCAGTGTAAACATTTGACTGACATAATGAATAACCAGAAAAACAAAACATCAAGAGCAATCTGCAAACCTGTCATGCTGTTACTCTTGTTATTTTTTTTTATTTTATTTTATTTTTTTACGGAGCTTTCCTCTCTCAGAACTTTTCTTTCTTTGTTCAGGGTGATAAAGGAAACGAAAGTTGTTGAAATGAAAGAATCATTCTTTGATAAACTTACACATATACTGTACATGATCACTAAAAGAAAATTCTAAAAAAAAAATTCTACATGATCAATTTCAACTAAATACTGTCTTTGCTCTTTGTAAGCAAATCATTTTTATTTATTCACACTGAGTTTCTTGTCACGTATGACGACATCTGGAAGTATTCATGTACTGATCATGAGCCTTATAAAAAAACTATGAACTGGAAGCACCGTCCCTCCCACTTCTTCCCAGAGGGCATTTATTATTACATGTAAAACAAGCTGCAATTAAGATTTTTCTCACCACACCAGTGCCATCATCAGGGTATTTTTCTGCTACTGACATTTTCTGTTACTCAGTATATTTAAATGTCACTACAGAGCATAGCAACATTTATTGAAGCAGATCCTGACATTTCTATGGCTAATTTATTATTTTAAATTAAATTGAACCGACTTTCTTCACTGTAGACACAAGAACCTTTCATTTTACAGTTTAATGTTGTTTGGGTGCACACAGATGGTACATATAAACTTTAACAGCTTTGTCGATTTAGCAGCAGTGATAAGAACTGACCCTTGGCTTCAACAGACATACTTTTTTTTGATTTTGTAATACAAAAAGATTAGATTTTTTTTTTTTTTTTTTTTTTTTTTTTGTAATTTTAAAAGATTAGTGTTTTTTTTTTTTTTTTTTTTTTTTTTTTTTTTTAAGAATAGAATTGGAATAGAGAGTGCTAGAGTTAGAGGGTCAAATAAATATGGAAGAGATGTGTTTTAGCCGGCCGATTCTTGAAGATGCTGCTCAGATTGAGTTGGGCAGGTCATTCCACCTGGAGGTAATATTTAAAAGTCAGTGAAAGTGATTTTTTGTCTCTTTGGGATGGCACAATAAAGTGACATTCACTTACACAACGCATGCTTGTAGAGGGCACATAAGTCTGAAATAATGAATTTAGGTAAAGGGGTGCAGAGCCAGTGGTGGTTTTGTAAGCAAAAATTAATGCCTTGAATTTTATGCGAGCAGCTATTGGTAGCTAGTGCAAATTGATAAACAGAGGTGTGACATGCATTCTTTTCGGCTTGTTAAAAATTAATCTTGCTGCCACGTTCTGAATTAATTGTAAAGGCTTAATAGAAATGTCTGGAAGACCTGCCAAGAGAGCATTGCAATAGTCCATCCTGGACAGAACAAGAGCTTGAACAAGAAGTTATGAAGCATGTTCCTAAATAAAGGGCCTGATCTTCGTGATGTTAAATAAAGCAAATCTGCAGGACTGGGCAGTTTTATCATAACCCCAAGGTTTCTGGCTGTTTTTAAAGGAGTTATGGTTGATGTGCCAAACTTGATGGTGAAATTGTAATGAAACTATGGGTTTGATGGAACCACAAGCAGTTCTGTCTTGGCAAGGTTGATTTGAAGGTGATGGTCTTTCATCCAGCAAGAAAAGTCTGTTAGACAAGCTGAGATGGAGCAGCTATTTTCGGATCATCAGGATGGAATGAAAGGTAGAGTTGAGTGTCATCGGCATAGCAATGATATAAAAAGCCATGTTTCTGAATGACAGAACCTAGTGATGCCATGTAGACAGAGAAGAGAAGTGGACAGCTACTGGCACCCCAGTAGTTAGATGTTGCGATTTGGACACCTCTCCAAGATACCTTGAAGGACCTACCTGAGAGATAAGACTCAAACCACTGGAGTGCAGTTCCTGAGATGCACTTTGCCAATAGGGTCAACAGGAGGATCTGGTGGTTAACCGTGTCAAAAGCAGCTGACATATCCAGCAAGATAAGTATTGAATATTTGTAATCCGCTTTTGCCAGTCTTAGGTCTTCAACAACTGAGAGCAAGGCAGTCTCGGTTGAATGTCCACTTCTGAATCCAGACTGTTGCTGTCGAGGAGATTGTTCTGTGTGAGAAAGGCAGAGACTTGGTTAAACACAACTCGTTCAAGTGTTTTTGCAATGAAAGGATGAAGGGAAACCGGTCTGTAGTTCTCTAAAAGAGATGGGTTAAGGGTGGGTTTCTTAAATAGTCGGGGTTGTAGTTGCCTGTCTAAATGCTGAGGGAAAAACACCAGTGTGAAGGGAAGTGTTAATGATATGGGTGAGTGCAGGTACAACTGCAGGAGAAATGGCTTGAAGGAGATGAGATGGAATAAGATCAAGCGGACAAGTAGTAGGATGATTAGAAAGGATGAGTTTGGAGACTTCCGTCTCAGAGAGTGAAGAGAAGGATGTGAACCAGTGTATGTTTGCTGGTAAGATGTGCTTGACAGATTGTGGTGTGGAAAAGTGTGCACTGATGGTTTTAATTTTATTAATTAAGAACGTGGCAAAGTTGTCAGCTGTTAAAATTGATGAAGGAGGGGGAGGAGGAGGACAAAGAAGGGAGAACATTTTTTTAAAGAGCATGCGAGAATTGTTAATTTTGTTATGATAGTATGTCCTTTTAGCAGTGGAGACATTAGCAGAGAAGGAAGAGAGGAGTGTCTGATACACATTAAGGTCAGTAGTATTTTTTAATTTGCGCCACACCCTTTCAGCAGCCCTGAGCTTAGAACGATGTTTGCTTACTAACTTACTGTGATTATCTTTGTTTGCAAAGCAATAATAAGATTTGTTTGCCTTTGACTTTTTTTTTTTTTTTGCTAAACAGACTTAATAATATCTCTTCATAATTTCACATAAAATCAAGGTGAAGCACCAAATACAACATATGAGTAAAACAATAGTAAAATCTCCTTGTTGATGTATGCCATATCTTCTCATTCCTCGCTCCTCCTGTAGGCAACCGTGGCAGAATACCTGACCAAAAATAGAAAGTGAGCGGCGCCCCTTCTCCACATTTTATTTCCAGTTTTTAAATTTTTTTATTTTGCTTGTTTTTCTCCCCCACGATCATGGAATTTGACGCATGTTTCTACACCCTAGTCTGCAGAGATCTAGGGTGTAGAAAGGGTCGCTGTCCCTATGTCTGGCCCACAGAGGGCCTTGGAGCCCATAATCTTCTCCAAGTATTTTTTTGGGGGGGGGATGGATGGGGATTAGTAGGGCTCCAGCCATAGAGGTCAGGGCGGGGGCCGGGGCCACAGCCTCGGAGGCTGCTCCGACATGGCCTCCTGAACTGTCTGCTCCGCCATGGTCTCCTAGTCTGCCTGCTCTGCCATGGAGCCCCGAGCCGCCTGCTCTGTCATGGCTCCACCAAGCTGCCTGCTCCTCCATTGTGCTCCGAACGGTCTGCTCCACAATGGCTCCCTGAGCTGCCTGCTCCACCATGATGCCCTGAACTGCCTGTTCTGCCATGCTGCCCCGAATAAGTACCATACTAGAGCGCCCCCCCCCCCCCCCCCCCCCCCCCGCCCCCCCCCCCCCCCATTGTGTGGCATGAGGACGCGCCTTCCGGGAGGGGGGAGTAATGTGTAGCAATTGGACCAATAAGACACACAACTGTTCATTAGATTTAACAAATCAATTATTCATTAGATTATCAAATAATCACAGACCCCTCTCCCAATAAACATACTGGGTGCCAGGATGTCTGCAAATGACCCCAGGCCAGACCAGATAAATTTTATGACCTAAAAATACAGAGAGAATCTTCCTCCCTACTTAATTCTCTCAAACAGACATATACTGCTATAAGAAATGATTCACATTAATTCATAGACAAATTATTCTATCCATATGCATATGCAGTGTTGGGGTAGTTACTCAAAAAAAAAATTTAATTAGTTACTAGTTACTTCTGTAAATTGTAATGAGATTACTTTACTAGTTACTGCATTTGAAAAGTAACTTCACTACTTATTACTTTACTTTCCTTTTTTAGGGCCCTATGAAATCCGTTTTATTTTTTCCAAATTCCGTTTTTTTTTTTTTTTTTTTCAAATTCCGTTTTTCCGTTTTAATTTTTCTGGATTCCATTTTTTTCTGTTTTATTTTTTCTCAACTCCTTTTTAATGGTTCAGTTTAATTGTATTTAGCAAAAAGCATGTCTAATTAATTTAAATCATAACACATAAATTTTCACAACAATTTATTAAAAGTTTAACAAAAATTACATGTTTAGGGCTCTATGAAATGTTTTATTTTTTCTTCACCATATGTTTTATTGTTACCAAATTCTGTGTTTTAGCATGTCTAATTATTTAAATGCATAAAACAACTTAATTTGTTCATTTATTCATTTTTTTGCTTCTTAAAATAGCCTTATTTTAATGCATGTAAATATGTCAATGACTTGCTGAAGTGCACAAACCCAGCTATGTATGTATTAGACCGGAAATAATTTCTCTCTCTCTCTCTCTCTCTCTCTCTTTACTGTATAAAAAGTACATTATATATTATTATGTATAATATAATATAATATAATATAATATAATATAATATTATATAATATTGTATTGTATTATAGTTATTATATCCAAGTTGTCTGTCTGGAATGCAGCATTAGGTTAACGTCAATAAACTATTGTTTACTACAATTAAGAGCCATTCTTTAAAGTGACGTTTCAGCACTTGACAAACGGATAGGGACTCCTAAGTAGCACTTAAAGCACAGCTACGTGCGATTGCTTTACGTGCATTGTTGGGAAACGCACATGAAACAATAACGAACAATCGTAAAATTACTCGTAGAAAACGTTCTTAAGCGCTAAAATCAATCGTTATCGGGAAACCCGGCCCAGAACTTTACACACAGGCAAACATGGCTTGTGTAACACAGGAAAGCGCGTTCCTATAGTGTAGTACAGTAGCGTAGTTACCAATATTATTAGTGTAATGCATTACTTTACTTCGTTACCCAAAAAAGTAATATAGTTACTGTAATCCGTTACTTTGTAACTCGTTACCCCCAACACTGTGCATATCCTCAGGTCAATGATGTTACTGTTCTTGTAAATTTTTTTTTTTTTTTTTTTTTTTGTATTGTATACTGTTTTATGCATGCTTATGATATAACCACTCATTCATGTAATCTTACCTATATGAAATCTTATTTATGAATTTGTATATAGTCTTCTAAGAATCTAAGGTTATTTTGCATTAACACCCTAATCAAGTTCCATATGCAAATTACCATGATCTCAGACAAAGGGCCATAAAACTCTCCAGTATTTCCAACCTCCAGTTTGGAATTTCAGCCTTTCTTATTGGACAACCCATCCTGAGAGGCGTGAATCTTTTCAGACCTTAAAGGCCTCACACCAGTGACCCGCCTTCAGTCTTTGGTTCTGTTAGATTCTGAGAAGATAGAGATGCTGATCTAGTCTTCTAAGGACACCCTAAGTTCCTGCAAGGCCTTGGCCTTGACTTTCCATTCACCAAAGATCCTAGGATCTCAGCTGATGTCTCTCTTAGCTCTTTTTCACTTTCCACTGGGAAGAAACTCCCAATCACCATCGAGTCAGAACATCTTTGGAATTTATTACTCCTTAAACCCGGAAATACGTGATCACAAGTCCAAAACCTTGAAACCATCAAGACTTTCCTCCCAGACTGCATCCAGGCAATACAAGTATCATACATTTAACTAAACGAAACAGAGGTTTAGTATAAGCTATAGACCCCGTTATAAGCAGCGCTGATGGTTTTACTCAGGTGGTTAACTTACTCTTTCCATAACTGCATTCTCTGGTTTCTCTAATGGCTTCATTTATCCACTTTAGCTCCCCTTTTGTATGCACGCATGAGTGTATGTATGTTTGTTTGTTTGTTTGATAGACTAGTTTGTGTTAGCGTTTAGTTAATAAAACTTTTGTGCACAAAATTACACGAATTTCTGATTCTGCCTTGGTACATGCTCTAATGCAGGGTTCCTCAATTAGTTTTAGCCGGGGGCCGAATTCTGCCAACGATACCAAGCCAAGGGCCAATGACCTATATATATATATATATACACTACCGTTCGAAAGTTTGGGGTCAGTAAGACTTGTAATGTTTTTTTTTAAAAAAGTATCTTATGCTCATCAGGCCTGCATTTTTTTTTTTGATCAAAAATACAGAAAAAAAAAAAAAAAAAAAAAAACAGTAATCTGCCAAAAATGTTATTACAATATGAAATAATGTTTTCTATTTTAATATCCTTTAAAATATCATTTATTTCTGTGATGCAAAGCTGAATTTAAATCAGCCATTACTCCAGTATAAAGTGTCACATGATCCTTCAGAAATCATTCCAATATGCTGATTTATTATTAGAATTATCAATGTTGGCAACAGTTGTACTGCCAAATATTTTTTTGGAAACTGCAATACTTTTTTCAGAATTCTTTGATGAATAAAAAGTTAAAATGAACATAATTTATCTTTTCTAACAATATAAATCTTTTCTATCATTTCTTATCAATTTAACACATCCTTGCTGAATGAAAGTTTTAATTTCTTTCAAAAAAAGAAAGAATAAAAATGTACTGACCCCCAAACTTTTGAATGGTAGTGTATATTGTTAAAAAAGATTTATATTTTAAATAAATGCTCTTCTTTTTAAGTTTTTATTCATCAAAGAATCCCAAAAAAAAAAGTATCACATGTTCCAAAAAATTATTAAGCAGCACAACAGTTTCCAGCACTGATAATAAATCAGCATATTAGTATGATTTCTGAAGGATCATGTGACACTGGTTAATGAGGCTGAAAAATCAGCTTTGCATCACAGCAATAAATTAGATTTTGATGTATATTAACATAGAAAAACTTTATTTTACATCATAATAATATTTCACAATATTATATTTTTTTCCTGTATTTTTAATCATATATATATTAGGGCTGTCAAATGATTAATCACGATTAATCACATCCAAAATAAAAGTTTTGTTTACATAATATATGTGTGTATACTTTATTTATTTATTATGTATATATAAATACACACACATGCATGTATATATTTAAGAAGAATATGTTATGTTTATATATTAAATATAATTATATATAATATAAAATATAAGAATATAAATATATAAATGTATATACATGTAAATATTTTCTAAATATATAATTTATGTGTGTGTATTTATATATACATAATAAATATACCCTGTACACCATACATATATTATGTAAACAAAACTTTTATTTTGGATGTGATTAATCGTGATTAATCATTTGACAGCCCTAATATATATATATATATATATATATATATATATATATATATATATATATTATTATTATTATTATTATTATTATTATTATTATTAGTATAAGTATTATATTGTTGCTTTTGTTAAAATAATCACAAGATAAATATTCAGATTTTTTTCCTTCAGTAGTCTGTTTTATTCAAAC
Organism: Cyprinus carpio; assembly: GCF_018340385.1. Classification (NCBI taxonomy): domain Eukaryota; kingdom Metazoa; phylum Chordata; class Actinopteri; order Cypriniformes; family Cyprinidae; genus Cyprinus; species Cyprinus carpio. The sequence goes on from NC_056584.1 coordinate 1,124,609, forward strand.
AATTATGAACATTTTTGCATTGAGATACAGAAGAACTTTGCCTGTTGAATATTAAAAACAAATGAACAAACAAAAAATCTGGATCTCCACCATGTCTGCCATGGAAATCAACTTTTCTTGCTCACCTCCAGCCTGGATCTCTTCTCTCCACTTTCCCTAATTGCAGATTCAATTATTAGATCTGTCAGCATTAATATTTTTATACTTATATTTTTGGGGGGATCAAACTGTGACACCATGTGTCCCAATCAGATGTTATGTGATGCAGTAAAAAGTAAGCACCCATGACAGCGACACGTGACAATAAGCAACACGGAATTCTATTTTAGAAATGTTTTTTTTTTTTTTTTTTTTTTTCTGTGACGTCACGGCACGAACAACATAAAAATAAATTAATCTTAGGTAATGATTATGTGCTTTATTCAATGTTAAGAGTGCATAATGTGAGTTTGAATATTATTTTGGGTGATCTTTATAGCCATAGTGAAAGCAACAATAGATATTTTACCTCAGATCTTGAAAATAAATGATGCTAAAGCAAACTTAAAACTATGCATTGCTCGCATTTGCATTTGAATTTTCATGCCACTTTACTTGAAATTAGCGCGGGCCAAACATTTTTCTCTCGCAGGCCGGATGTGGCCCGTGGGCCGCCTATTGAGGAACCCTGCTCTAATGCATTATTAGGCTACTGTAAGAAGGTTGTTTTCTGTGGCCATGAAAATATCCTTTCTTAGAGTTGATATGAAAAATGTTCGCTGGACGAACAGATTAGTTGATGGCAGTTTAATTTTGCTACAGTTACTACTGGCAGCTCATATAAATAATTGTAATTAATCATAATTAATTGTAATTATTTATATATATTTCCCTTTTGATCTAATTTACTCCAAATGTCAGACTCTGTTCCATGTCTCGTGTTGTGTTTTCCTCCCTCATGTGCTCCATGTTGATGACCTTATTTGGTTTTTCTTGTTCCTGTCACCATTTAGTTATATCAGTTCCAGGTGTTCCCTATTATGATAATTTGTTCCCAGGTGTGTCCCATTAGTTCCCCTGTTCTTAAGCCTTGTGTTTCCTTGTCTCCAGCATCAGTTATTATACGTTGATGTTGTGCTACAAGATGTCTCCCCTTCTAAAGTTCATTAAAAGTTGTTGATGTTCTCCATGTTTCCTCATTCCTCGCTCCTCCTGTAGGCAACCGTGACAGTTAACTAGTTGCTATTAGTACTTATAAAGCACATATTAATGGCTTATTCTGCATGATCACATTTTAGGTTCTTTAATACACCCCATGCCTAAACTTAAAAACTACCTTACTAACTGTTAATGAGCAGCAAATTAGCAGTATATACACAATAGTAAATATATATACAGCCAACTTACTTTTGTTCCACGACAGTTTTCTGGCATTCCTCCTCCACCTAAACTCCTCAATTTGGGAAGTCGTTGCCTAGTGGTTAGAGAGTTTGACTCCTAACCCTAAGGTTGTGGGTTCGAGTGTCGGGGTGGCAATACCATGACTGAGGTGCCCATGAGCAAGGCACCGAACCCCCAACTGCTCCCCTGGCGCCGCAGCATAAATGGCTACCGACTGCTCCGGGTGTGCGTTCATGGTGTGTGTGTGTTCACTGCTCTGTGTGTGCATTTTGGATGGGTTAAATGCAGAGCACAAATTCTGAGTATGGGTCACCATAGTTTGCTGTATGTCACTTCACTTCACTTCACTTCACTTCACTTCACTTCACTCCGGAGGAAGAAATGGTGAATTCAGGGGTTGAGCAATCAGGCTTGAGTTCTTTCATGCCGGCACAGGTCCCACATGCTTCACTCTCCCCATAGCACTTTGATCTGTCAGTGTTTTTTACATGAGAGGATCAGCACCCCTCATCTGCACCGAGCGGTGGGATTTTTTTTAGGTGGATTAGAGGAGAATGCTGTCACCAATGATTTCATATCGCTGACAGCTTCGGATTTGAGTGCGCCGCTTACCTGGGTCATGCCCACGCTGCGCTTACTGAGAAAGACCTCTTTCACTATGAGAGCATGTCTCGCTCTGTTTGCATTCATGGTTTGCCTTCTTCAATGAAGGCAGCCTGACAACTCCGGCTCTCACGTTCTCCCCTCCCAGCTGCCTTGGAGGATGAAATGGTTAAGTTGAGGGGCTGAGCAACCGGGCTTGAGTGATCACATGCTGACACAGGTACCGCGTGCTTCACTCTCGCCATAGTGCTCTGATCCATCAGTGTGTTTTAGGCGGATCTAAAGAGAGCACTTTGATCCGCAAATGTGTTTGCACATGAGGATCATCAGCACCCCTCATTTAATGACTGGTGTGATCTGTTTAGGTGGATTGAAAGAGAATGCTGTCACTGGCAGCTTCAGATTTAGATGCCTCTGGGCCACAGCCATGGTGAAGCTGCACTCACGGGGGCTGGCTGCTCTCACTGCGAGAGAACATTGAGTCTAGCGAAGCATTTTTGAGAGGAAAAGGAAAGGATTAGTTCTCACCAGAACTCCCTTGAAGAAAGCTTGTGCTCACTCTCCATCCCTCCATTCAACAGTGAGTAATGGAAGATCTGTTCAAGCTGGGCACGTCCATCTCATTCAGTGCGCACCCATGCAAGCTACCACTGTGATAGCAGACCCACAAGAGAAATTCTCCTCTCCTCATTACCACAAAAGTCAGTTCCCTGCCCCATGGCGGTAAACTACAATTCGTAAAATAGAACCACTTGCCACCTGGCTCCAGGCTGAGAACCCATACCAGATGTTTCAAGCTTGGTTCTAAACACTATAATTCAAGGTTACTCGCTCCAGTTCACTCTCAGACAGCCTCGGTCAGAGAGCATTATTCAGACTTTGGTACGGGACAATGAAGTGCATATTCTTTGGTCTGAAGTACAAACAAAGCATGCAAAATATGCTGTAGGATGGTACCTCTAGCAAACATTGAGTCAGTCTTTTTCAGCCGCTTATTCCTTGTTCCCAAGAAGATGGCAGGCTCAGACCTATTCTTAAACTCAGGCATCTGAATCGTTGACTTATGAGATAGCCATTCAACTCTAAAACTGATCCTTGCGCAAATATGCCCAGAGGACTGGTCTTCGATGGTGGATCTGAAAGACTTTCATATCCACATAACCCCTGTCACAGACTGTTCTTGAGATTCGCATTCGAGGGAGTGGCCTAACAATATACAGTCCTGCCATTCGGATTGTCTCTGGCCCCACTCACTTTTACAAAGTGCATAGGTATGGTTCTTTCCCCTTCTGAGACAGATGGGAATCTGCATTTTGAACTACCTCGATGATTGGCTGGTTTTAGCCAGATCAGAATGGGAACTGGTCGCTTACAGGATGCTGCTGCATCAGCCACCTGGACCACCTTGGGTTGAGAATCAACCTAGCCGACCGAGTCATTTGTCACCTAGACAACTAGCTGTCTTTCTAGGGATGATTATAGATTCTGGCCAGATGTGGGCTTGGATTAGGCTGGAACGGTGCCTGACCATTCAGCGACTGGTGTCATCTTTCAAACTAGGGACTTTATGTCCCCTCAGGGCCTTTCAGAAGATGCTTGGCCTCATAGCGGCCACCACCTCTGTGATTCTTCTAGGCCTGCTCCATATGCAGCCTATACAACTTTGGCTCAAAGCCTGTGTCCCGTCCCACGCCTGGCACCTGGGCTGGTTTTACATCAGGGTAACCCATTGCTGCATCAGAGCCATTGCCCCCTGTATAACTCTTCATCTGTTTCAATCAGGTGTGCTGTTGGGACTGACATCCAAGAGTAAGGTAGTCACGACAGATGTCTCCAACTCGGGATGGAGAGCTCTGTTCGAGGGCAATCTGGCATTCGGCTCCTGCTCAGTCCTGGAGCAATAGCTGCATATCAACTGCCTCTAGATGATGACAGTCTTCATGGCCCTAAAAGCCTTCCTGCCAAACTTAAAAGGGCACCACATCCTGGTCTGGCAGACAACATGACATTGGTAGCATACATCAATAACCAAGGCAGTCCCAGGTCACATTCCCTTTACAGGATGACTCAGCACCTCCTATTTTGGGCACAGAGCAAACTCTTCTCACTAAAAGTGGTTCATGTGCTAGGCAGTCTGAACCTTGGAGCAGACATGCTTTCCAGAGGCAACGTGGCTCCGGGAGAATGGATCGTACATCCTCAGATGGTTCAGGAAATTTTGTCTGTCTTTGGGAGGGTAGAGGTCGACCTCTACACCTCAGAAGACAACTTTCACTGCCCAATTTATTTCTCAAAGCAGTGAGATGCCCTGGCCCAAGACTGGCCTAGTGCTCGACTACAGTAGGTGGACAACCAGAATGGGTATTACTGCCATGTGTACCCCTGCTGCAGGGCCGTGGCATTAACTGCAAGTCAGTCACTTGTTAAAATCATTCCCGAAATTACCGGCAGATGGCACAAAGGGACGGATTGGAAACTGAATGTAATTGTACAATGTTGGTTTGCAAATGAAGATGAAAGGACGAAGTAAAGCAACAATAACATTATAATATAACATTGTAACATCCTTAAAAACCATTAGAAAATTTACAGTGACGATAGTGGGATAGTCTTATGCTACAGTCTACCCATCAAAAATTTAAAGAAAGACCTTTACACAAAGGCTCTTATGCATGCTATTGTTATTAAACAGTCATTATGTATTATATATATATATATATATATATATATATATATATATACGGATTAAAAGCTAAATGTTTTCATTTCAGTTCATTCTTGGTTAAAAAAATCTTCAGGTTCCATGTGCCGTGCAAAGTGACAACGGTCCAGCATTTAGAAATAATTCTTATTACCTTAGTTATTATTCTTGATTTTTCAAACTGCTAACACTTTTAGCATTTTCGATTTATGCCTTTACTGTGTGACCAAAAATTGAGTATTATCTGTTTCAGCTGTTTGATCATGATGGTGTCTCACGCGCACATATTCATTGGAAACAGCAGCCATTCACCGTGCCATCTGGTGCGAGCAGCAGTCCACTTTGGCATATTTTTGCTAATTATGATTTTTTTTCCATCGATACTGAAACATGCATGAACTACAAAGCCAAATTTACCTCATGAATAGTAGTTAAGCTTCAAATGGGCAACTTCACGAATATGGAAACATTTGGATTTGTCCCGAATGAGAGAGCCCAACCATACCTATGTTTCGCTTTAAATTATTATTAATTATTATTATTATTATTATAATTTTTTTGTTTATAGCTATGCCTTTATTATTGTAATGCCATGCCAGCAGAGGGAGCTCTCACCTGAGTATTGACTGTTCACCGGGCCCTCTGCTTCTACAGTCATTTCCTGTTTGGGACTATTTAACATGAGTCAGCATGTTACTTCACTGCGAAGTATTGCCAGTTTACCTGCCTTACCGAGCGTTTTCCTTGTGATTATTCTGACTCCCTGTTTGTTTACGATTCTGCCTGTTTCCTCGTTCACGTCTCTTGGATTGCCCTATTGGATTTACTGCATGATTGGACTGATGTTTGTGTTTGACCTGTTTGCCTGCCTACTCGTCTCTGCCTATTGGATTACACCTGTGCATGTTGAAAGATCGGAATGCCATTACGGAACTAACACTTTGCCTGGTTTCACAACTCTGATTGTAAGATCTTCCCTTAATAAACTCCTGCAAATGGATTCTCATACTGCCTCAGCCTCGTCGTTACAATTATTATATACAGCAATTATATTTATCTATTAAAATTATATATTTTAAATTATTGTTCTGTTCTGATAAATTTGTTAAATTTAAAGAATTTGTCGTAAAGTGAAGGGAACTAAAAATATAATGTTGGAACATTATAACATTATTAGGCCTGCTGTTTGTATTTCTGAATGCAATAAAATGCAACTTATACACGACTTATATATCAATTTATTTTTAAGCATGTTAAAAAAAAAAAAAAAACATGCAGCAAACACAAATATGCAATTAATCAGTATTTTGCTACTGTGGGTTAACAAATTTACATTATATACTTAATAACAGAGTCTGGGTCTAATCTAGGCTATGTTGTGAAGTATTTACAAGTTTTATGTATGTTTTTATACAGAGGTTTTTTTTTTTTTTTTTTTTCTCCAATGCATCTGAAAATGACTGGGCATCACATTCACTTCGCGCGCTCTGGTGCAGAACCTGCCTCCCGCGTTGCTTAGCTGTGGACGATTTCAAAATGTTTGACATAAAGGTTGCTGTCCCATTTTATACAGGAATTATTCATTAAAAAAAAAAGGAATAAGTTTTAGTTTTATGCTAACATGCAATCAAGGTCTTCAGACACTTTACACCATACAAGTTCATTTAGGCTATTTAACATGCGCTGTGACATTTTACCGTTTCAATTTATAAACTCCTTGAGATTTTAAAGTCAGCTTAATAGTATTGAAATTTAAGTTGAATCTAGTATAAAAAAAGGTTTTAATTGTTTAAATTGCTTAAATTATTTCTATCAATTAATAATATGTTATCATGTTTATTCTTGTAGAAAATAAGTTTTTATTATTTAAGAAAATAAGGGAAAGAATAAGGGATGATCCAAATATTTGTAATGCACAATAATATAGGCCTATATCTGCCTGCAGTTAAAAAGTTATCATATTTGTTTTGCTTCACCCATTTATGTAGGCTAGAATTATTCTAAAAAAATAAAAATAAAAATAAAAATAAGTAAAAAATAAATAAATAATGTCAATAAAAAAATGCCATCGGCCTGAGTAAATTTTTACCATTATAGAATTGGGGTAGTAATTTAGGAGCTGAAATACTGTGAAATTACAAATGGCATGGGATTTTAAAACATAACAACTGAAGGTCTGTGAAACATTAGTCAATAAAGCATTTTTTTAAACAATGGCACTTATATTTTTGAACTAATATATTATTTCAACCATATAGCCTGTGAATAAACAAAATGCATACTTTTCAATGAAAGAACACTTAGAGAGTGTAGATTGCTTCTGGTGTTTGGATTTGTACTTCAATATAATGAGGTCCAAGTTTAAGAATAACCTACAGTAGGTTTTTTTTTTTTTCTCTTAAAAGTCTCTATCTACAGCATTAACTTACAATGAAATACGTCTTCCTTCAGGTAGACTGAATGGTTTCTGACTTGCTAAATGTTGGGCTCATGATCAATAAGTTGTATTTGCCTCAAACTGATTTTGTAAAATCAAAACTTGCAGACTGTGAACCTGGGTGCAGTTAGCTCGAGTCTGTGAAGCGGGAGCAGCTGACAGAGGATTCCGCTTGGTCTTAAAGCCTTCCTCAAATGCCTACATTTACAAAAAAAAAACAAAGATTTTCACAAAAAGAATGGTTAATTATCAATTGATAATTTGTTATTAGGATTGTGAAAATAATAATATGGGCTGCGAGAAAATAATGAATAAAAAGAGTGTAGACAGCATATTTCAACTCGGTAGCATGACAAAACACCGTTCCTCGCAGCCAAAAAATAGAACGAATTCAGTTCAGCTGGAGGGTGTTGTTTTTTTTTTTTGGGGGGGGGGGGGGGGGTAGTTCTGTATAGCTTGTGGGGGTTGATCAGCAAATAAAGGTATTTTGATATTTTGTTTCGTCTAAACAATATTTTTTAGACTGTGAAATATAAATTCTCACAGAATGTAGCCTATTCATTACCAATATATTGAACCATCTCTTTATGTTTTTCTAAATCCCAAACAGAGTCCAGACATCAGTGGATTATCCGTCTATGAACATGTTTTATAGACTATTTAAGATTTTGGAAATACACATGCGTTACACATGCATGTTTTTTTTTTATTGTTGTTGTTGTATTTACAATGCACAAACCAGAAGCACCAATATCTGCAGAGAAGGGTTGGCCATTCTCAAAACATAGAATATCAATTTTATTCATTTTTTGTTTTTGTGTTTCAGAGGAAATATCATTGGTAATGTATCTCTCCGTTACGGACCGTTTAGAAAGCAGAATTTATGCAAATGCGTATAAAATGCTTTAAAAACTTTAACAGAGATGTCTAGAGGAGATTTAATAAGTCTGCCCCCCACTTAAGATTTTCGAGTTACTAGTCGTTCATTTGACATTATTCAACTAACCACAGGTCTATATTAAATTAACATCTATAATACAGCCTTAATATATTTTGCGCTCAAGCACACGCATTAAGTTTGCCACAAAACACAGGCAGAAGTAGCTGTGAAAATAATTGTGAAAAAGGAGACATTTTAATTATTTATTAATAAACAAATGTTTTCTTGTCGGCTGCAAGATGAAATTCACAGTGCTGACTCTTTCCTCATGGACACACCTTTAGAGAGAAATGCAACCTTCACAGATTACATAATCATGGAGTATTTGCTTTCGTTTTGAATTGATTTGTTTAAAAGTAGACATTTCAAGATTTCTGTAGATATATTTCTCATGTATGTGAGACCACAATTTTAAGGAATCAGAAAAAAATTAAAGTGATCGAGAGGGCGCCTCCCTGTCATGCATGCGCATTAATAATTTTCGCACAAACACTTGCATATGAATAATAATTCACATTTTGCATATGCATTACAAAGTAAATAATTTTTTACATGCAATTATCCAGAATACAACCAAACAAGATTTGTAATGAAGAGAAAATCATTTTCATTATCATTTTCGCACTTCGTATCTGATTGTGCACTGATATTTTACACACCTGCATTTAAATGCGGCTGCATTTTTTTTACTCAACTTAAATTATATGAATACAAGTAAAGAAGGCTCCCTTTAAAATCACTAAAGTTGTCAATTAATGAAGCTCTTGTTTACATCGTGTACATTTTGTTGATTGTAATGAGAGAACTTGAGTTTAAACGTGAGGACGTTTTATTAATCAGTCCATTCTTTAGAGTTTTCTTTAGAGTTTCAATGATTTAGCCAAATTGTGCAGGTTTAATTTATTCGTTTCTTGTTTTAATTAGGCCTAAATAATGTGAGCGAAATTATACAGTGCCTCACGTTTTACTAAAATAAAGGAAATCATTTATAAAACACGCAACAATTTCTTGATCAGTGTACAGACAAGTATATTTTCCCCAATAAGTTATCTGTCAAAATAAAGGACAGGTAACAAATAACATATTAGTGTGTGACAAAAATGCATGTTTTATTAAAGGAATTTTAAAATATAAATTAAAATATAGGCCTAATATGTGAGAAAATTGACATTTTGCATATAAATTCATGTAGCCAAGCTCTCTAAAATAGGCTACCACTTTTAATTCTCCGATGCAAAGTAAACCACAATTTATTTAGAATAATATAACACATAATTCATATTATTTAAATGATACTGCACACCTATTAAATGTGTCAAATCTAAAATATGGTGTAATAATGTGTAGCTTAGAGAAAATATAAGCACAGGCGCTTGACATTTATCCTGCTTGAATTCATTTTTAGAAACGAAGCATAACTTCATAAATACTAAACTTTCATCTGTGAATATTAAATATTTTAACTACACTGTTTTTCTTTCATTTTCCCTGACTGCAGCCGTCAAATGTAACACATCGGTGAGGCAAAGCTGATGGCTATTTGCGAAAATGTGCTTTGATGCGCTTGTTTGATAACTTGTGGATAAAGCGCCACTCAGCGGTCAAAAGCTGTAAATGCACTTTGCAGACACGGCAGCGGCACTAGCGGCAGCAGAACAATCATTTTGGTTGGCCACCTACTGTATATGCTTCCCCCCAATTGCCCTGCTTCCTCAGGTCATCAGATGGGTCAGGGAAGTCAAATGCTCAATCCTCCTGGTGACTCCACTCTGGGTTAGTAAAGCTGTCATCAGCAGCCCTTGTTGCCAATACCATTGAGGATGGACCTTCTCTCGCAGGCAAAGGGTATGATTTGGCATCCCCGGCTGGAGCTGTGGAGCCTTCATGTATGGAACCTCGATGGTAGCCTGTACAGCTCCCAGAAAGAGTGAGCAACAACATTTTAGAGGCTAGAGTACCACCTACAAGATGCCTTTATGCCCTTAAATGGTCAGTCTTTCGTGACTGATGTTCTGCACGAAGCCTGGATCCGGTCTCTTGTGACATGTCTCGCATACATGTCTCGCATACATCTCCTACATGCTTTCTTACAAGAGTTGCTGGACAACACCGCTTCCACACTCAAAGTTTATGTGGCAACTATCACAATGAAACATTCCCTCTAAGCTGGCCAATCGACTGGCAGAAACAATCTGATTGTTAAGTTCTTGAAGGGTGCTCGGAGATTGAATCCTCTTTGTCACCAGACTGTGGCAACCTGAGACTTGTCAATAGTCCTAAGCCATGTCGCTTAAGACCGCCCTCCTATTTGCATATAGTGTCGGCCAAGAGAGTGGGTGACTTGCAGGCATTGTCAGCCAGTGCTTCCTGTCTTGAGTTCGGTAATGACTGTAAAGTCGTCCTTAGGCCAAGACATGGTTATGTACCAAAGTTTACATACCGAAGTTATCAAACTCCTGACACTCTGTACTGCAGACGTAGAGTCAGTGACCCAGTGAGGGTTCTTAGAGTGTACTTTGAGTGCTCTACTGTGTTTAGACAATCAGAGCAGCTCTATGTTTGCTTCGGAGGCCAATTTAAGGGGCTGTCAGTTATGAGACTTTCTCACTGGATAGTGGATTATATAGCCTTGACTTAAGTCTCGGAAGGCTTACAGTGCCTTTATAGGTGTGTGGGCCCACTCCACCAGAGGAATGGCTTCCTCCTGGGCTTGGTACAGCGGGATTTCTATTGATGAGATTTGTGCAGACGCCAACTGATTGTCACCATCCACATTTGCCAGATTCTATTATTTAGACTTACCTGCCCTGCAGGCATGGATCTTATCTGCTTAATCTGCCTATTTCTCCCTAAAGGGAGGAAATGGTTACATCTGTAATCCTCTGTGTCACGGATCTGCTGGTGTGCCCTAGTTGGCCACCAGATGTCACTTTGTGTTTGTTTGACCACATGGCTTGTTGTGTGTTTGTTGGTGCCATGTGTTGTGTTGTCCTGTCCATGTTATATCATTGTTTTAGTTACTCCACCTGTGTCTCCCTCATAACTCTCCTTGTTTGTCTCCCTATTTATTATCCTTGTGTCTACACTCGTGTGCTGTTTTGTTGTTTAATGTTCAAGTGTCTTGTGGAATATGTTGTGTCTTGTTTCTGGCCTGCCTGCCTGTTCTTTCCTCTTGTGGTGGTTTTTGTTAGTTTTGTTTTTATAATTAATAAAGGGCCCAGACTTCCTGCATTTGAATCCCCGCTTCTTCCACTCACTCTTCCCATGACAGAACAAAACAGCCAATAGCTCTCCTGTCTTTTGTTTTACCCCAGCCTTCTTGTTACCTCATTATTGTTTTAGTTACTCCACCTGTGTCTCCCTCGTTATCCTCCTTGTTTGTCTCCTTATTTATTTTCCTTATGTCTGCAGTCCTTTGCTGTTTCGTTGATTATTGTCCGAGTTTCTTGTGGAATGTTTTGGGTCTTGTTTCTGGTCTGCCTGCCTGTTTTTCCCCCTCGGGGTGTTTTTTATTTATTCTTTTTTTCTTTTTGGTCTTATCATTAATAAAGAGCCCAGACTTCCTGCATTTGAGTCCACACCTCATCTCTATTCCGACCCGTAACACTCTGCCAATTGGCTCGGAATTCAGTTTTGCTCATATTCTTTAGGAGATTCGGCTTGCAGAGTAAGTCAAACTGTATCTGCTCATAGCATGGCGGGACTGGATGCATTCCCCTTACTGCGTTAAACACAACAGAAGAGACCGTTCAATAGGGAATGCTCTGGTTACTGATGTTGCATTACCTGCCGTGCGATAAGTGGCATGCGAGTGTTATGAACATTTATGAAGACAAATAAGTGAAGTGTCAAATAAGTGACGTGACATACAGCCAAGAATGGTGACCCAAACTCAGAATTCGTGCACTGCATTTAACCCATCCAAAGTGCACACACACAGCAGTGAACACACACAAACACACCGTGAATACACACCCGGAGCAGTGGGCAGCCATTTATGCTGCGGCACCCAGGGAACAGTTGGGGGTTCAGTGCCTTGCTCAAGGGCACCTCAGTCATGGGGTTGCCAGCTAGGGACTCGAACCCACAACCTTAGGGTTAGGAGTCAAACTCTCTAACCATTAGGCCACGACTTCCCCGTATATGTGTTTTATTTGAAAGAATGGGTACAGATGACTTGTGCAGAGTAAAAATTTGAATTGAAGTAGTTAAGATGTTGTTTCAAATCCAAGGATATTTATATTTGCTTGGTTTCTTGCTAAAATATATCTAACTTTTTTTTTCCCCTTCTTGGCTATAGAATATGAGGATACGCACAGTGAAAGGCCAGGAATATTGTTGCAGATCTGGGGTAAAGTTCCATGGAGGAATGGGGCAGAAATTTCTTCTTGTTGACTGCCAAAAAGTGTTTTATGGATCATATAGGTGAGGCGGCATTTAAATAATATTAATAATAATGATAATTTATTATTAAATATATTAAAATTAAATATATGTATATAAAAAATACTATAAAATATATTCTTTCTTTTTTTCCTCTTTGGGTTTCCTTCAGGTTCCTTCATGTGCCCTTGAAAAACAACCTTAGTTGTAGTTTATCACATTAACTGTAGACATATTCTACAGTACATTTAACAACCAGAAAGTGGTCATATACTTTTGTATTATTCTTTTTTTTATGTGCAATTATTGTTAAGTGATTTGCTCAAATTTAAATAAATGGCTATTGCTTTGATATGATTATAAAATCAAAAGGCATTCATGCTTTTTAAAAAATGTGGCTTAAGTCTCTATATAGTTCTCTATGCCACTTTATCGACTCAAAAAACATTTAACATATGTCAACAAACAGTGCAGAAATGGCTGGCTTTCAAAAGCATTTTTCAAAAGTTTGCAGTCATTTATAACTTACCTAAGATAAACTGCATTCCAACACACTTGCATATGTTGCTAGAACTTACATTCAATCACTATGTTTATGTTTATTTCTTGTTTGACAGCTTCATGTGGTCCTACGAGAAGATAAACCTTAGCATGGTTCAGGTTATAACAGGCCAATTAGTGGAGACTTACGATGAGGAATTTCGGACATTGTATGCTCGATCGACAGTCACAGCTCAGTTTCATACTGCCAGCGTGAACCAGTGTGAGATGAAGCCCAATGGGAAAATGGATGGTTATCTGATTCATTCCAGCAACCCCTTTGAAAGAAAAGATCATTTAAGGCATACACTTGATGCTGTTTACCGGCAAGCCTGTGAAAGGAGATCAGGATTTTCGGCAATGAGAGACGTTGAAGAAAGACCACTTGTCACACCACATGCTCGATTCCTTCAAGACACATCAGAGTTTTACAAAAGACACAGCTATGCAGGAAAGCGGCAGGAGCCTGTGTATCTGCCAAAATTGCCCAATTATGGCTCTAGTAATTGGAACGTGGCAGCAGAGAGCAACCGTTATGGCGGTTTCGCCAACAATATGGACAAGCAGTATGAAAGTTACGTCATCAACCCAATGTTCAGAGGCTCAAACATTCGCCAATCTTACCACGGCCACGACAAACAAGTACTCAACATGAGGCAAAACCTGCCCAGTTTAGCAAGTACTTCTAAGTCTTTCCTTCGCACATGGAGGATAGAGTCTTACCTCAACAACAACAACGATGCACCTTACGATGAGAACTATGATTATCTGGACCAATTTGAGGAGAATAAAATGGCTCCTCCACAACACTCCCGCATCAGGTCATCAGTTGTTTTAACGTCCACCATACCAGAACAACCAGAGATGCACAGCTACTCCAATAATTCAGCATCCTCCAACTATGATCCAGCACAAACTCAGTCAAACACTCAGATGTATTCTTCAACCCAGTGGAATCAGACAGCACAGCACGATGACTACATGTTAAAAAGGCGCAGTTTACAGATTTTAGAAAACTCAGAAAGTAAATCAACCTGTGGCTCTGGACAGGATGCAGTATATACAAGTTTAAACAGAGCCAAAAATAAATTTGCAAACAAGGAGCATGTCTACCAGCAAGAGGACCGATACAAAAGGCACAGCGTGGCCGATCCCAGGTGCAATACATATAATAGTGACTTAAATGAGCCCTCTAGTTACATGTATACATCTTTACCTAGAAGACAGAACATGTCTGCAAATGAGAATCCCAGAAACGAAGCATACACATCAAATTTCAAAGAGGATCAGAGGTCCGTCTCACATCATGATTTCAAAAAAACAGATGAGAGCACATCAACCTCAGGAAACATATGGCAAGAGCTTCCCTCAAGAACTGTGTCAGCAACGCTTCTGGACGGAGAGGACAATCAGCTTTCAAAACCAAACAGCACATCATCGCAGCACTTCTTGAAAAGGAGCACCAAGAAAATAAAATCCCTTCTAAACATCCCACAAAAGGGGGACAGCTCATTGAAAGGAAAGAACTCAGAAAGTCTTAAAATGGGAAGCAGTACTGATACAATTCTCTCAGATTATGATGACACCTCACAAGGCAAGAAATACCAGGATAGCATTGCCAATTCCACCAAGTCCGTTGAGAGCAGCAGACTGAAGCAAGCTAATGGGAAGATCTCTGGAGCTGAGAATGACTCACCTGGCCTGGCGGGAGAGACATCTGCACCCCGGTTCAACACCGAAGAGCTTCATCCCTCTCACACCCCTGCACGTGTTGAGACTTCCAAAACACAGGAACAATCCACGGTCATTTCTCAGAATGAGAAGACGGACTCAACACTAACCTTTTCAAAGCAACAAGTATCAGCAAACAGGCTGTATAGCAGATTTGAGCCGCTTTGCTCATTTGAAAGCAGGCCTCTCACAGCAGACCAGCCTGCCTATGTATCTGCACAGAGTCACATAAGCGAGAAAACAAGGAATTCTGTCTTTTTAAGACAGCCAATGAATGATAATATCAGTTATACAAACCAGCAGACGCAGGGACATGACAATAGAATTGGCCGTTTCTTTCAGAGGGTTGGAAATTTAATACACAAGAATAAGTACTGAAACAATTAATGAAATGACGTTGAAGCGGAACCGTATCATTTCTGCTCCACTATAGTGACCAAATGGAATTGCAAAAATTGCAAAAATTATTTTCAAACAGGTCTCTTAAGCACTATTTTCCACGTTTCAATGGTCAGACGAACAGATAGTCCTGCCCCTAACTAATGCCAAGATTATGTCAGACTGATCAAATGGCTTGTTTAAACTGTCTCTGCATATTAAACTGGTATAAAAGAAAGTATTTTAAGGTCCTAAAAATTACACATTTTGGCTTTCAAGATGTGCAACAATGATGTTTACTTGAATGCATTATTGCTAAAACCAGTGTTGAAGGTTTGCAAATAACTGGTAATAAATATGCTGCAAGCACTGTTAAACTGTTACTTTGTAGTAGATTTTATTTTATTAATATCATTTGTAAATTTAAAAGTAATGTTTTGAGTAGGGATAATGGGCAGATTGGGTTAATAATTTCTGTCACTTGAGTAATTGCTATTACCTATCTATAGGTCATGATGTTGTTGGTGTCGTGATTGACCCAAAACTGTTTGCTATTAAATATGTGAATTAATGACTCACATATCAAACAAGTGCACATGTACAGTTCAGTTTTCTGGACAAACAATATCAAAATGCTTTTCTCTTACTACATGGGACCTTTATTAATATTATTTATTTATTTTTATTTTTTGCACATATGTAATCAATGTTGCTTGTGTCCCAACAGGGTACTTAACAAATAAATGAATGTTCATGAAACTGATTGATGTTGAAACTGTGTTATATGTGAGAAAGGGGCTATTACATGCCACAAGAAAAAGAACAAACAAACAAAAAAAAAGAAAGCCATTTGGCTACAGGAAGATAAACATTCAATTTATTCACTTGTTTGGGTTTACTAACAACCCTTAAATAACAATTTATATTATATAACATATAAAACAGCTTTAATCAATGTGGTCAGTATTCCTGGATTTTATACTGACACCTACTGGTGAGGATGCAGCATCATGCAAAAGCAAACGTCATTCAAGGGGATATTAAGGAGAATAGGCTGGTCACAGGATCTCAACATGGCGGCATTCCTGAGGCGATTCACCCCAAAAGCCAAACCACTTTTATTAGGCTACTGACATGACTGGACTCCTCATCTCATGTGCACATCAGTTTTTGCATATCTGTTAAATTTACTATTAATTTCTTAAAAGGTAAAACATTTTTAATGACAAAAGTGCACCTATTCTGTTGATATGAATTACAGTCTTCTTTTGTCAACATATAAAGGTCAAATGAAAAAAAAAAAAAGCTAATTCAATTTATTTTTTAAGCATACAGTTATGTCGGTGAAACTGCTTTAGCGGGTTATAGCATTAGCACAATATTCAACAAACTCTCATGACATGAGTTTTTATTTTAAAGGGGTCATATGACATTGCTAAAAATAACATTATATTGTGTATTTGGTGTAATGCAATGTGTTTATGTGGTTTAAGGTCCAAAAAACACATTATTTTCCATATAATGTACATTATTGTTGCTCCTTTATGCCCCACCTTTCTGAAACACGTCAATTTTTACAAAGCTCATTGTTCTAAAAAAGTGAGGCATATGCCGATTGGCCAGCTATCCAGTGTGTTGTGATTGGATGAATGCCTCAAGCGTGTGACGGAAATGTTACGCCCCTTACCATACTGAAAAACTGAAATCGCATCATATGACCCCTTTAAAATGAGTTTCCATGTTAAAATTGGGTAAATTTTATTTTTATTTGTTTAAAATGCATACACTATACAAATAATTTATTTGAATTCTTAAGAAATGTAAAAGTTTTTACAAACTCGATGGCTCTGGAGGTAAAGTGTTGGGGTATAGTTGTGGACTTGGAACCTGAATTCTCTTGGAACCTCGATTCTCAAGACCAGCAGGAAATGTAGGTGGGGGGAGTGAATGAACAGCACTCTCTTCCACCCTTGAGCAAGGCACCAAACCCGCCATTGCTCACCAGGCACTGTAGCAAAACTGGCTGCCCACTGCTCCAGGTGTGTGCTCACTGTGTGTGTGTGTGTGTGTGTGTGTGTGTAGGTGGACAGTACTGAAGTATTTTTACTCTGCAGTAAAAGTACTTTTGAAGTGTCAGTAATTTATCAGAGTTTTTCTTTAGAATTCAAATCATAATATTGTACTTTTTACTGCACTACGTTACATATTAAATATAATTTAATACTTAATTACATTAGAAATCTATAACTCAAGTAAAAGAAATTCAAAGATTTACTTGAGTACAAGAACATACTACATTTTTTAATGTTCTTAAGTATTAATGGTAAAACAACAACAACAACAACTTTAATTTATGAAATGTAGTGCAGTAAAAAGTATGACATTATTCTGTGGAATGTAGTGAAGTAAAGTTTTCCAAAGAAAAACACTATGATAAACTACATATACTTATTAAATTTACTTGAGTAAAGTAAAAAATACTTCACTACAGTTCACCTCTGGCTACATGTTACTTCACTTCACTTCAATATGGTATGTATATTCATGATGTTACTGTTAATGTTTAGAATACCGTTATAGCTAATTGTCCACATATAGCAGTAACAATATAGCTTTGAGGAACATCCAGGAATGAATGGTAAAGTCCAGATAGATGCGGTGTTCATCCAAAAGCTGAAGTAGTTCATCTCATGGTTTATGGAAGGCCAAGAGATGCAAATGTTGATCCACTGAAATGCCAAGTGATTGCTTGGCACAGGTCGTAATTTGTAGACATTGGGCAGCAACATCAAGCTGAGCTGGATGTGGTAAGCTCTAGTACCCTCTGGATATGTATCTAGTATTAGTGTAAGATACCATTCAGTTAATTTAATTAAAAAGCAGAGCTTGCGATTTTGCACTTAATCAGATATACAGTAGTACAGAATATGCATCTTGGTGTACTGTCTGAGGAGAGGGCTCTGAGCTCAAAATTTGACCCGAACCCATAGTACTCCCCCCATCCTTGGGTAGGATAGGAATAATCAAGAGTGAAGAGTTGGTGTGGAGGAGGGATGCTGGAAACCTGTTGTGCAACAGAGCTAAGTTGAGCTGATTGGGTAGATTATTTGAACATGCTCCTCTTGAACTTGGTTAATAAAACATAATTTGTAGGGAATTGGTTTCTAATTTGTATTAATTCTTAAGAAATCTCAATTGTATGTTCTGCTTATGCCCCTCTGAGGCTTAGGTTTCGGGGTGTGCTGTCACAGTGCCATTTTACAAATAAACCTCATGTTTTTGTATTATTTTGTCATTACATACATATTCTTGTTAGATCAGTTTACATCATTATGCAACCCTAACCCAGCTAATCATTCCAGATAATTTTGTGAAATTAAAATATTTTCATCCAATATGACAATTATACTCATAATAATGATTATTTACTTTGCACAACCTTTACTTTGCAAAATAATAATGCTCCAGGTGGGAACCAAGAGGCAGGTGTTGTGCACAAATGTGTTGACCTTTCTGTGAGTTAGGTGATGTGCATCCAGTACCAAAGTGAGAGACTGCATTCGTCATTTCTGATGGAGTTAGTGTAAGTCAAGGGATAAAATGCATGGTACATATGAATAACAAACTAAATAACAACCATATGAATAATAATCAGGATAAATTTGCCTTTACATGAAAATGGAAACATAAAGTACATTTACAGTAGTTCTACGAATGCTAACATTTTGGGAATCTGAATAATTTCAGGGCAGCTGTAATGGTGAATAACAGAAATCACTTTTCAAAAACTACAAGGAACGACTCGTTTGGACTACAACACATATTTTTATATGTGTTTTTTATATGGGGATTTATGGTATCACAAATACCAACTAATGGGATGAGACCTGGTCGAGCTGCACTAAAGAAGGCAACGAGTGTTATCACTATGTCAGAGACACGCTAGCTTTCCCAAGGCAGACAAATTTAGAGTGATTACAATCATCTGGGTTTAAATCGCACTCAAACTGATTTGATTTTAACGCAATATTTACAATGAAGAAGGTGGGCCTTCATTTGATACAATAACTATTCTAGCCGTTCATGCCAGACTGGGGAGAGAGGTGTTGTAATAATGTAAAATATGTGAAAAAGAATGTGTTTTTCGAACAACCTAGTATGAGAGCCTGTTCTAGTACACCCCCAAAACAAAATCAAAGCTTTGTGAAAGAGCATAATAGGACCCCTTTAAGGGAATGCCAGTCATTCTCATATATTTGATTTCATTTATATGACCACATCACATATTTCTACCAACATCGGACTAGAAACATAAATGCTTACAAGATTCCCCTTGGTGTATCACAGAGGTCATGAATGCACTGACTAGATAATCAGTCAATGCATTCATGACCCCATGTGTCTCTGCTTGTTTTATCTGGATAGCTTTTGTATGTTTCACATTACGGCATTTGCACTGATAGACTACGACAGTATTCCCTCAATGTCATATAACCAAATTCACTGACTTATGTAACAATATGTTGGCCTAAGCCAAAGTAAAATAATAATAATGTTATAATTTACAAATATTTATTACAATAATTTTTAAGTATTTCTTAAATAAAAATGCTTTTCCAGACACAATGAAATTCTGTCTATGGAACACTTGTTTTAATAGAGCTAAGGGTAAATGTAGTAAATGTAAAGAATGTGAAATCCAATTTGTATTCACAGAATACAATTCATATGGGTGGTAGTGGGCCAGTTAAGTACCAAGTACCAATTAGGTAAAAATCCATACCTAAGACCAAGTCGGCCTTAATTGTACGGCTCCTTTCACAACCTATATTGTATTAATTCAAACACATATTTACAGAGAGCAATGCAGGGTACACAGGAAAACAGCACTTTAGACCAAATTAAAAATAATAAATCAATAAATAAATTATCATTCTAAATGAGTTATATGCTGTTTTCCTCATGGGGACCAAAAACAAATATAAGATATTACTATCCTTGTGGGGACATGTGGACCCCGTAGGCAGGGAATACCAGATACAGTACACACACATCAATCTCATTTGTTACAGCCATTATTTTTCTCAAATTATATTAATGGTTTACAGTTAAAACCTTACATTTTCATTTAATATTAATCAAAAGATTTACTTTCCAAAATACAAAAACATTGATACAAAGTGAAAAGGGGGTGCCAAACTACTAGAGGGCAACGGTCCTGCAGAGTTAAGTTCCAACCTGATCCAGTACCTGGACTTTTCAAATAATCCAGGCCTTGATTAGCTGGATCAGATGCATTTAATCAGGGCTGAAGCTAAACTCTCCAAGTGCTGAGGGTACAGTACGTTTACACAACAATGGTTTTCTACAAAAAAAAAAAAAAAATAAACTCTCCCAGTGTTGCAAAAAAAAAAAAAAAAAAAAAAAAAAAAAAAAAGTTTTTTGATTATTTTTGTTTATAAATTTTAGTGTTGTTTAATTTAAAACACTGTATTCATGTCAGCTGGGTAGTTGGCAATGTTGCTTTGTAAAGAAACACTACGCACCTACACAAATGCATTACATTATTTTCACAAATTCATGCTTTTGTAGTTTACACAGAGACGATAACAGTATATATCGGTTTCAGAAACTTGCACTTTGAAACCCATTTTCAAAAGTTTGCATTTTCAGGTCCCCAAAATGCTGTTGTTGTGTAAATGAACAGCTAACAATGCATAACAAGCTTTCCATTTTTAGTGTAAATGGCCCAAGTTTGGCATCCCTGCCAAAGTGTGTTGGAT
The DNA here is from genome assembly GCF_018340385.1 of Cyprinus carpio. Taxonomy (NCBI): domain Eukaryota; kingdom Metazoa; phylum Chordata; class Actinopteri; order Cypriniformes; family Cyprinidae; genus Cyprinus; species Cyprinus carpio. The sequence goes on from NC_056584.1 coordinate 1,145,485, forward strand.
TTACATGGTTTGATAATGTACTGTACATCAGTTCCACATGAATCAATTAACAGAAACATTGTTCATGTAACTTGCACATCATCAAATTAAGTTACTTTGAAGTGACCACATTAAGAAATCTCAACGTGATTTTATATGGTTCCCTGAGAAGATTTAATCCATTAAAGTTTACATCTGCCCTCAGCCTAAAAAAAGTTCCTCTCTTCACCACAGTGGTATTCCAATGTAACTGAAATGGATCTAAATCTCAACATAACTGAACACTAAACTCTATGAAGTCTCCCTCTTTTCTCATCTTGCCTAAACACACACATACACACACACACACTCACATGCGTGCACATGGAGCCATTCCAAAGGCGGAAAGTTTATATATATATATATATATATATATATATATATATATATATATATATATATATATATATATATATATATAGATATATATATATATATATGTATATATATATATACGGTACAAATTGTATTTTCCTTACCCAAACCTGAACCCTAAACCTACATCTTACACAAGACTTTCTGATTTTTTTGTTTTTTTTTAAAGATAATTATGGATGATTTATATGCTTTTGCCTCATAGGGACCACAAAAAGGGGGGAAAAAAGAAAAAGAAGAAAAAAATGTCCACAGAAGTCCACAAGTTTAAAATTTACTAGTATTATTAGCCTTGTGGGGACATTTAGACCACATAACATAGGGAATACCAGGTACACACACACACTGACAAGGCATACTGTAAGCCTGTTTGTTGGCTTTGTTTGCCTTGCTTTTGTTGGTGGGTGAGGCCAGTGTTAATAAATTCTGCAGACGAATGTGAGTCTGCAGCCTGCTTTTTTCTAAACGCTACAGTATGTAAATTTTGTTTGTTATGTACAACATACATACATACCTACATTTATACATAGGCTACGTAAAACCGCACAGTCAATAAAGCTTTAGCCAGTATGTGTTCTGCACATAGATACCTACATTTATACATAGGCTAATTTAAACAAATTAGTATTTATTACTATCATTGTTATTGTTATTGCTATTGTTATTATTATTATTATTATTATTATATAGGGAGAGCTATTTTGTTTTATTCAAAACGGAAATCATGTTTTTGATTAATGACACTGTCGTTTGACCTTTTTCAGTGTATGACAGGTATAACAGTGCGACTCGTGATGTTTAACATCATTTAATCTAGAAGAGAACTAAAATAAGATTGTTTGACTGTGTATGGGCTTAAGTCTGGCAGCTATATTTGAATAAACACGACTATCCTCATGAAATATAAAGAACCGTGCAGCAAGCACTTGATGGATTCTGTAGGTTCATACTCTGACTTCAAAACGCTTCACTGTCTTGCAAACTAATTGGTTATATGCTGCGAGGTCCACACTGCGTCACGACGCAATCCAACTCTCAGTTTTATCCCCCTTCTCCTTCTCTGTCTCCGTTCACTCGCGCGGTGTCAGTCATCCGCGATGCTGGAGAGAGAGCCCGGGTCCGCGCGAAACATGTCTGGGATCACCGCTAATGACGCTTGTAATGACTGTTTAACATCAGCGCAGCATCTCAACTCCACGGAAATTTACTCCCATTCGCATATTGATGAAGATGACGAACTTCTCAAGTACATCTGGAGGGAATATTTGCATCCTAAACAATATGAATGGGTGCTCATAGCTGGATATATCATAGTTTTCCTTGTATCTCTGGTCGGAAACACCTTGGGTAAGTAAGTTTGAAACCCGTAAGCTAAGTAACTCTTTTTTTCTTTTCCTTTCATCAGTGCTTTGGAATGTTTTACAGTCTAAAGGTTTGCTATATTGTTTTGCGCATGAGATCATATTCATAAAATGTTATAGAAAAATAACTGATCTTCTCTGCTTAAAAAAAAAAAAAAAAACAGTGATATTCATTATGCGTACAATTAGTGAATTCAGATCTTTATAGTCATTAATGCTGCTAATGAATTTTAATTGGGGTTCACTTATTTATTTTGATAATTTGCAGTTTCCGCAAATTTTAGATTTACGAATATTTGCATTCTTACATGCACACTTTACGGACCATAAATGCATCTACAGTTTTAACAAAATGTCAAGCCTTCAGGATTCTTTCTTCACTGACATTCATCTGTTTTACACACACACACACACACACACACACACACACCACACACACAGAGAGAGAGAGAGAGAGAGAGAGAGAGAGAGAGAGAGAGAAAGAGAGAGAGAGAGAGAGAGAGAGAGAGTCCTCAGGCAAATCAAATCAAGTGCCGCATTGCTTTTACGCCATTCTACATGTGATGGATTTGTGGAATTTTGGTTGAAAGACAATATGAATGTAATGTTGTGCTTAAAAATATATTTGTATGCCACTGAGGATGGCTCAGAATCATTAATTTTCTCAAAATAAATTTTGACATTTGGAGTTTTCACACGAAATTTAGAAATGCGATGAACGCCCCAGTGATCTAAATATCCGAAGTAATTTGTTTAAAATTTTTTGGCATATTCTGGCATTTCCCTATAATTGTTGCTTTACTTAGAATTTTTGATTCACATCTTTCATGCGCTATTCTATTCTCTTTAAAGGTGCAGTGAGGTTTTTTTTTTTTTTTTTTCAATCAAACAGAATTGCAGTCTACCTCAGTCAATGAGTTTTGGACCTGTCGTCCAACAAACAGGACGGTTTGAAACAACACTGTTCACTTTAATGGAATGTTTGGCACAATTTGGCTGAGATTTTTTTTTTTTTTTTTTGTGCGAAACTAAACGTCGTTATTTGGTGGTAATATTTCCCTTCACTGGAGCTCTCAAATCATGTATTGTACTTGAAACTCTAGTTTTATTTTTATTTATCCTTTACTTAGCCTATATGGGCAAGTTTATTTGTGAAACAAGACCTCTGCCAGGGAGTCCTGTTCAAGAAGTCAACAACAGTTTCATATAAAAATAACATAATATTTATGAATAAATGCAAACATAGAAGCAACACAGGAATAGTAAAAAAAATAAAAGATATATATATATATATATATATATATATATATATATATATATAAAATACAAATAAAAATAGAAATAGTAAAAGAAGAAAGACACGCAGGCCATACCAGCAATATCCATAAAACTTTTCACCTCAGGTCAAAGATTATGAAAAACAGCAACAAGTTTCCTGTAGGAAGTTTGTAAGAATATTCAAAGAGGAGAGTGCTTGTAAGGTAACAGTATGCTGCAGCTCATTCCATGTGCAGGGAACATAAAGAGAGAGTTTAATCTCACCCAGGAGACATTTCAGTGAACCGGGGTGTAGATGAAGTGCTTTAATTGCAAGGATAAAAGGCTAGGGATATAAGTAGCTGCTTTATCTAATAATGTCTTGCCAATAAATTGTAACATGTTGCTCTTCATTGATATAAAGAGGAGCACCCTATAGAGATTAAAATACAGCGTTGAATGCAGGCATTTGTTACAAAGTGTAATGCAGAATCCAATTTTTAAGAAGGGATGAAATTTCATGCATGTTAATCATATTACCATAGTGTAACACGGGTGTGAAATCTGCTTTGCACAATTTTCTTCCTGGCCCTAAATGTGTCACTGACATCAAATGTTGTTGGTTGTCTTGTGATCAAATGTCACTGATGTCAGACTTAATGCAACATGTCTAAGACCGTCATATTTGATTTAAGAGCTGCAACGGAATACAAGATTTTAATCAAATAACAGCCTAAATGTTGCCTACTCCTGTATGTATGACTTCAAAAGAGTTTACTTTTTTGTAGCTTGACTGATGTGTTCACTAACACCGGAAAAAAAGGTAACCCAAAAATGGTTACATCTAAATTAAATGGGTTTTATTTAAGTCAAAAATAATATTTACCTTCACTGAACCAACATATTTATATCAATATACAGACAAAAGTAAATTTTATGGGTTAAATCAGGTAGAATCAGGTCTAATGTATAATTGCAGATTACCTCTTTTTACAATTTACACAAAAAGCTACATAAAAATTATTTTGTATACAGTAGCATGGAGAAAATAGCAGTACATGTCTTCAGAATGATGTGCGTGGGTTCAGTATGACAGAATTTTCATTCTGAGATGATCTATTCCCTTACATTTGCTCTGATATGAGATGTCATTTCCCTATGATATAGCAGTTAAACAAATTTGTTTTCAACGTGGACACACTGTTGTATACAATATTACAATATCTCTAAAATAGGTTATTACTTTGATAAATGCATGTGAAAGGAAAACTGTGTCATATCAGAAATATTCAGAGTTATGAAATTAAATTGAACGAATCACATTATTCAAATGCAATCACATTGAATGGTTTTGTTAAGTGAGTGGAGATTTATTTGATATGTATGTTGTTGGTGGTGGAGATTTTCATTTTAATTTTTTTTTATTTTCATCCTGATGTGATTGATTGAATTGAATTTGTTTCACTTTGTTTTAACCTGTAAATGAACTGGTTACAACTTTAAAAGATATGAAACTGATGTCATTTAATTTAGTTTAATTTATTTAAAATGAATATGTATGTGTTTTTCGGTGATTTTTTTTGTTTATCTTTGTTTATGTTGGTTTACGTTACTGTCCAACCTAACCCAATCCCTACCCCTAAACCTATCCCTACCCATAATTTATTGCTAAAATCAAAGGGAAATGATAGGTGAATAACAACAGTTTAGAAGCATCTAATTCAAGTCAAATCACCTTTATTTATATAGCGCTTTTGTGTCAAAGCACTTTACAGTATTAAAAAGGAAAATAGTGTGTCAATAATGCAAAATGACAATAGTAAAAACTCAATTTTCATTTAAAGGCAGTTCATCATTGACTTCAGTGATGTCATCATCCAGCTCAGTTCAGTTTAACAGTAGGCTATCTGTGCAATCAAGTCAACGATATCGCTGGGATATTAAAACTGTCCGCGCGAACAGCCTAAGCAAAGCAGAGGCGATCCCAGCGTGAATGGAGAAAAAAACCTTTGGAGAAACCAGGCTCAGTACCGGGGGGCCAGTCTTCTCCTCTGGCCAGACGAAAACCAGTAGCGCAGTTCAATTCCCGTCCCCTGCATTCATTGTCTGTAGGAGGTCCTTCTCTAGTAGGTGCTGATCCAGGCCCCGTCGCCATCTGATCTGGATACGGACTGGATCCGGGTGACTGCAGTGACCATCTGATCTGGATACGGACTGGATCTGGTTGCGGTGGTGACCTCGGAATAAGAAAGAAACAGACTAATATTAGCGTAGATGCCATTCTTCTAACCCTGACTGTAAACATAAAACTCATATTTTTTGATAATGTATCCCTTTATTCTGATTGGTTGAATGGAATATGCCATTCTTCTAACCCTGACTGTAAACATAAAACTCATATTTTTTGATAATGTATCCCTTTACACACCTAAATTTATAGCCTAACTACCTAAATTTAAATAGCCTACTAAAAACAAACAGTACTACAAAATACACATTTAAGCATACCAGTACATATTTGCTCCTTAGATAAACACTGATAAGTTAAAGTTAACGATAACTAAGAATGAAATTATTTGTTCTGACCATCTAAGCACCTGAACATTCCCGGTGGGCTGATTGCTGTGTTATGCAGTCATGTGATATGAGAACATTAGAGGTTCTGTAGTGATAATGACCAGTGCTTGAAGTGGGAAAAATAAGTGTTTTGTGTTACACAGAAGAAAGTAAGTCATACAGGTTTGGAACAACATGATGGTGAGGAAATGATGACAGCAGTATTTAATAGCAGTACTTTTCTGCATTCTAGCTCAAAATCAATGCTTTACTGTTGTGTACATTTCTATGTGACAAAAATGCATTATAAGTTTGTTGCATTTGCCATGAATTCAGTTTGTTGCATTTGCCATGATCTCTATCATTATTTGCTTCTGTCCTGTTTTATTCATTTATTCACTCCAATGAAACGCCCTATAACCCAGCAAAACATTCACGGGGAACTTGTGAGCCGGATGGGTTGGATTTGTCCAGGGCCGAAATTTCATCCCCAGTCCAGCTCTGTATGTTGCTTTAGAGACACAATTTAACAGACCATCTGATGACTGGTTGGAGTTCAGTACTCAGATAAAATCCCATATTGCATTAATGAATAAAAATGATTTGAATCAAAATTATGATAAAATTTGTCTCAAAAAGACCATTGGCAAATTTATTTATATAAATGTAATTTGCATGTTTCAACTGAATGATGAATTAATAATTAGCAATTTTGTCAGTGCTGTCACAATGGTTCTTACCAGTCTTTAGAAATTACACATGACCCTCATATCATCCTGTGTGATTTCTAAAAAAAAAAAAGAAATATGTGTGTGTTTGCACCATGAGGTTTTTGCAAATGTTTAATAATTTGATTAGATGCTTGAAATCTTGTGCAGTATTCAGACGTGTGAAATCCAGATCTAGTTGTAGCCATCATGGCTTTTTTTCTGGCATAGACAGGTGACCATCTTTGATAGATTAATGTGTCAACATTATGTCCTGTTCTGTGATTACTTCTACCGGTAATTCCATTGTTAAAAAAAAAAAAAAAAATAGTAAAAATTATTAGGTGATTGTTTTGGGTTGTTTTTTGGGGTTGATGAGTTTTAAACATTAGTTCTTCTCATTCTATGCCCTCTCTTCAAGGGTTACTTGTATCATCTTACAGCAATTGTGCAATTATGCAATACTCTGGCAGGTGAGAGTTCTGCCGCAAAGCTACTGCAGAGCTTTGATAAGTGTAATTTTTTTTTCTTGGAAGTGCAGCATTGTGCTGGGGCGGGGGGGGTCATCAAACAACCAGAGCAGGGGTGGTCATGTGATGGACACATGAAACAAGTGGAAAGAAAGAAATAGAGCTAGACGTACTACCACTGTGAGGATGCTTTGAAAATGCCCTATGTGCAGTAACGGTGCCTCTGCACTGCCACTAAATCAAAGCATCTTCATGCGCCAACTGGAAATCCCCAAATCTCAAGTCCAGATTTTCCTGGCAAGAGGATGCACTATAACTAGAATGTTGTGAACACTGGGGGTGGGGGTGGGGGGTTCTTTTTATTTAAGGGAATAAAATAAAGGATTTAAATGGATTTAAGGGAATAAAGAAAAATAAGTAGTTTTTTGTAATCAGTTTGAACTATTTGCCAATGATATTTTTATTTTCAGTAGGCTGATAAACGATAAGAGTGAATGTGTGCATAATACAGTTTACTGAAAACACAAAACTGCAAAACGTTTCTTGTCTCATCAGATTCAGTTATGATTTACATGAATCACGCAAATGATTCACTCTATATCTTCAGTCCTAAGTGGCGAAATTTGACAAAAAAGTAAAGTTTTACATCATAGATATTGGTCATTTCACATTTCTGTTATAAAAAAGTAGTCAAATATTTAATGTTTTGCTACTTGAATCTTACCTCACACTATTTCACTAAATCATTGCTTTGGAGTTCATGTTCTGTCTCTGTGAACGTTAAAGCCCGCCTTCTTTGATTTATTTGACTAGTCATTTTGGCATTGATGACTTTTGGCTATTTTTAACTTAATTTAACTTCATTTTGGCATTGATGACTTTTTGTTGTTTTTTACTTAATTTATGTATTAAATTTGATTCTCTGACCTCTGGGCATGTCCTTCGGGAATGAGGAAAGTTGGCAGCCAAACTGTGAAATGTGCCAACACTAATATTGCCTGGGGCTGCAGGTCATTACATCACTCCATCTTCTGGTCTGCTCTCTAAGGCTGATTCAACAGCTGTGTCTTCATTCATTCTCAGGTTGCTTCACAAGTCCCAGTTTTGGGGACAAAACATTCATTTGGTTAACTTCACAAACCTCTCTGTAGGTTAATGGGTTTCACAAAGGAAACAGTGATAAGAAAAGAGCCTTGAAAGACCAGACTGTTCAGATAAACAAGAAAAAAAAGGAAGATTTGCCATCTATCATATATTATGTAAGAATGGGTTATCAAGATAATTTAGGACTGAGTCACAATTCAGACCATTAATAATGAAAGCAGACAAATATGTGTTTGTCACTGGGGGCTTTTGTGAATGACATAATCTTCAATTGAATGTTGAGAAGCAACCCAGCAATAAGATATTAATAGTCTTCTCGTATTTCACCAATCACATGTGAAATACAGGGAGGCCAGGGCTAGTTGTCACTTACAGCATATTGTATTCTAAAGGGACGACTCAGTTTTCTGTGCATTGTGACAATTTCCCAGAGTGTCAACTTGACCTAGTCTTTTACCTTATATGGCCCATATTGTATTATGAGTTAATTCTTAACTGTAGACGAATGCTGGGTTTCTTAATGTTTTGGTACAGTACACATTAAGTTTGTGTCTGATATCTGTGTTGACACATATTGAGTAATAGCAATATGGAGTTTGCATCAAAACATAAATATGAACATATTTATGAGCAATTTTTGTCAGGTGTTTTTGTGTGATTTTTTTTGCTGTTGTTTTTTGGTTCTGTATTAAGTGATGCATGTTTCATTGCTGATTTCCTTCTATTTGAATTGTTGTTTTGAATTGTTGATTCTAAATTTTCTGAATAAAATCAACATTAATCAGCTGATGACACTTGGCTGCTTATCTGTGACTGTGTCAAGGAAGCTGGTAATCCACAGCTATTTAATATGTTATTTGTGAGCCAGCCAGTCCTATATTTTCATTTACATTTATTTTCTGCACAAATGCTTTCTAAACAAACCCATTTACAGGAATGTTCATATAGCTTCACAACAATTACTCATCATCTGATAGAACAACACACAAATCAAGATGGCACAGATAGTCTTTGGTGATAGATAATGAGTATTTTCAATCATATCTTACAGTATGTTAGTGCAATTTTCTTTAGATGCCTTCAAAACCCAAACACAGTTCATGTAAATCAAGCTTTTCAAATCAAGTAAAAATCCACATATTGATTAAAGTCCTTGGACCTTTTTTTTAAGTGAAATGTCCAGTGAGTGGCACAAAAAAACTAAAAATATTTCCTAAAAACGAAAAGCATTTTCTCTCAAACAGATTTTACATTTTATTAGGGTGTTTTTTTGTATGTGTCCCAGCAGTTCAGTAAGTAAATATCTGGTGAGTGATGCTGAAAGGTTAATGCTCTATTGCGTTTTTGAGTTTGATAAATTTCATAATATTCTAAATACATTAAATAATTCAGTACAGATGATGTTATAATGTTAAGCAAACGTGAGATAAGCAAAGCATTTTCTGAAGCATTTCCATTTAATCTTGTTTCTGCAAGTCTTTCAGCTTTTTTTGTTGCGTGTCATGACTAGTGTTTCACAGAATTTGTTTAATCTTGTTTGTGCATGTCTTTCATTTTTTATGCTTTATGCACAAGGATGTTTTTGGAGCTTAAATCTAGGTACAGCCACGTTTTTCCAATGAGCAAATTCTGCTGTTCATCACTCTGTTATTTTTTCATTCTGTTTAAAATTACACCCTAATTGAGATCCTTTCTAGTTTTCTAGTTGTGCTAGAAAAATAGGTCTAATCCTGTTTTATTTTAAAAATATACCACCTGCTTTAATAACTTAAATATAGTTAAAAATTTAGTACTTGTTACATTTGGCTATGGTTTTTACAGCCGCGATGTATTCTTCAAGGCGTTTTTCTTTTCAGTTTGTTTTGCAGTTTGGAAAAACCATCACATGCGCACAGTGACCAACTACTTCATAGTGAACCTGTCCTTTGCAGACATCCTGGTCACAATCACATGTCTTCCTGCAAGTCTTGTTGTGGACATCACAGAAACCTGGTTCTTCGGACAGACCCTGTGCAAGATACTACCTTACTTACAGGTAAGGAAACTGACAACATATGTACTTTTGGTACCATATTTTAGTTTATTTTTGTAGGGAAGCCTTCTCAAAATGAAGTTTCAAATGTTTTGAGATCTGTACATTTGGGAATTATGACACCTTTGATCTTGAACATCTATTACTTCTGACACATCAGTAGACCTACCAGCAGATTCTACTGCTAGAGGCTGTGTGCGCTTTTTAAGTGAATGCTTTGCTTCCCCGTCAATAAATCACATCAGCAGTTTAAGCTCTTTGAAATTATTTTTTTATTTTATTTTCTTTCTTTTTTTTTTTTTTGAGCTGCAGATGTACTGCCAAAATATTACATACTTGTCAACATCAATAGATGGAACCAATGGAGTTCCTGAGGATGACAACATGCTCCTCTGGTCATTTTTTAAGAACACATTTACTCAACCTTCTTTCATGGAAGGACCTGATGGTTGGGATTTTTGTATTTTAGTTTTTATGCTGTTTTCAGTTTTTGGGCTTTTGGTTGCGTTTGTTTCTTCTACATTCCAGATAGGTATGATTATCTTCCCTATTTGGATGACTGAATATTAATGAGAGTTTTGAAGTTATCAAGACTGAAGAAGCAGCTGTGAGCCTTGGCTGCAGTTGCTTCAAGTGCTGATATGTGCCTGAATAAAATCACTTGTTTTTAATCACATTCATGGCTTTTGACTCTCAAAGAAAGTCAAGTTGATTGATGCCAATATAATGTAGGATGCTTGCATCTTGCAAATGTGTGCCAGACACTTAAGCTCAAAATTCTTTGAGCTGATGTTTAGAACAAAGCCAGAACATCAAAAGTAATTCTACTTGAGCAGCACTAGAGTATGGAAAAGTCTAATATAGATGCTATGCCAAAGCGTTCAGACATTCGCCGTATGGAGCACTTCAGAAGCATATCTGTTGGAAATTGACCAACTTGCACAGAAGACATGCATTGAAAATCAAGCAATAATCATGTCATCTGATGTCCTATTGTTTTTTAATAGGGTACTGTTGTTTTTAGATATCTTACACCACAACTGAACATATATCTTTGTCAGTAAATCAAAGCAATCCAATCCATAATGCTTTAGCCACTGCGCAATACATGCATGCATTCATGATGATCATCGATGGTGGTTGTCATTTCAAATTTTCTAGGCCATTTTATGGGTTTAAATTTATGCATTTGATGGCATGATTATCACTGTTCCACTGATTTTAGCAAGTTGATGTTGTAGACCAGGGCTTTCCCAATGGGGGGGGGGGGGGGGTTGTGGGACTGCAGGGGGTTTTGTGAGTTGATGAAAAACTAATTAATAATTACCCTGAATTTGTAAAATTTAAACTAAATAAATTTTTTTTGCATTATTTTTTTGGAAAGAATTTTGTGGAATTTAGTTTGTATTTTTTAACTAGTATTTAAGATCTAGGGTTTGAGTTTTTGGGTTTGTGTGTTTATAGGTGAATTAGAGTTCACTTTTAAAGTGAAGCTACCAAGTCAAAATGCAAACATTTACTAATAAAAGATTAAATATTTTGAATACTATTTAATTTGCATGTCATAAGAACCATTTACCAACACCAACATCCGAGAACCATGTTGACCCACCACCAACTACACGCCCAATTCTCTGCCAGCTGGCCACCCCAATTCTGAAGCTAAAAAACAACAACAACAAAAAAAGAGACAGAGTGAAACAGACAAACACACACTGAACTAATTAGTTAAAACACTTTAGTCAGGGTGACCAAGAACACCTCACACAGTTTTAAAAAACAATAATTCACCAAACGGTTTCGGTCCAGTAATCGAGGTGCAGCAACCTCGACAAGGCAATTACAAGAAAAAATTACCTCAAAAGAAACAACAAGAAAAGAACTCCTAAAAGACAAAGCAACGTTAATTATACAAAATAAACAGAAAGTAAGAAAGAGACATGAATGCACAAAAAAAAAAAAAAATGCATTTTTTTTTTTTAATTCCTTGAGAATCAAATAAACAAATAACAAAAACTGCGCTAAATGACTTGGTGACAGCTAGGAGGCTGATCATTTTTACGCTCATCCACTTAATGTTTTATTATCATCAAATTTTGTTTCCTTACTCATGGCACATTACCAGCCAATGAGCTGCAACAGAAACGACTTTATAAACTTAAATACCCCAAAAGGATCCCAACAAGGTTACAATATGCTTGGGATATGCCGTACTGTTAGCTGTAACAACAGTCATCAGAGAAACCCCAAACTACAATTTTATTAGATCCCAAAGAAGTTAGAGTCGGTAGAATAAAATGTTTGGCTTCAGTCAGAAGAAACCGCTGGCAGCTAGGGTTGCCAACTTCAGAAAAGGGAAATAAGGGACATTGGAATTGTGATTCTTTATAGGAGAATAAGGGACAGAATATAGGACAAAAAAATATTTGTACCCACTTCGCGGACGTGACCGTGTGGCCAAGTATGGTGCCCCATACTCAAGAATTTGCGCTGCTGCATTTCACCCAACCCAAGTGCACACAAACAGCAGTGAGTAGTGAACACACACACACCGCGAACACAAACACAACAAGGAAGCCCCAGTGTGGGAAACACCAGAAAAAAGAAAACAACCATATTGTTGCAGTGCCCAGGAAGCAGTCGTTGGGTTCAGTGCCTTGCTCAAGGGTCTCACGCAGTTCAGTGCCTTGCTCAAGGGTCTCACGCACAGGTCTGATCACATTTTGTTTTGCTTAAACCCATTTGTGTACAGTTATTCTAAAAAAATAATTTTATATGTCATGCCATAAAAAACAAAAATAAATAAAAATCACACGCTACACACAGAAAACCACCTTTGCAAACGCTCGGCCTGAGTAAATTGTACCATTGTAAAATTGGGACTGGCTGCTGCAAAGTGGTGTAGTAATTTTAGGAGGTGAATATACTGTGAAATTACTTAGCCTAGATACATATACTGTTTATATGGCATAAAATTCGAAACATCAATCAGTAAAGCAATTTTTTTTAAATCAATTTGATCTAAAATGTTATTGCAGCCATAGCCTATGAATGAATGAAAATGCATATTTTAATTAAAGAGAACAGCTTTTGCTGCTTGAATTTGTGCTTCACTAATGAGATTTAAGTTTAAGAATACATTAGAAGTGAAAGAGGTCATCCCTCCGGTAGGACTGCATGTTTTCTTGGCTTGCTGGATGTTTCACAATAATTCATGTGGTTATTTGCATTCACACAAACGGATTTTGCTGAAATCAAATCGTGGATGGTGAAGGGAATTGCATTCAGCACAAGTTCCGCACTGTGAAGCGGGAGCGACCCACAGGCAGAGAGAGGATTCTTCAAGCCTTCCTCGCATCCAGCTTACATTCACAAATAAAACAATGCTTTGTCCAAAAATAATGATTAATTATCAAATTGTGCTAATGTTAGCTAAATGCTAAATTACATGTAGATCATGTAGAAGGCTAACAATATCTTTTTACACTATTATTGACTGAAAAGTGCTTTTTGAGCTGATGTCAGTTTTAAATTTACAAGTATATCAGCACTTTTACAAATTATTATGGCCGAACTTGTTTACACTTGCTATACCCATGTTAGGGTCCTAAAAATACAATCAAGTCCAATTCAGTGTGGGAAATGGTAGTACCAAAAGGTAATTTATTATTTATAAATACATTATTATGTTTTATTAAATCTCCATTGTAGATTTGGATGTATTCTTTGTCAAATCGGACACAAAAATGAGTTTTTTGGCGAGCAGTGACGGTCCTTATGCGTTTGGTACCTAAGCAGATTTTAAAAAAGGATCCCACATACTAAAGTTTCACCTAAATCATTTGCATCCCAATCCCAATGTACTTTCATCATCCACTGAAACTACTTGTAAAGTTTTATACAATTTTTGTTTTGCCTCAACTATTATTTATCTTTCACGCTTTTTTATGGAAATGTTGCTATTAAATATATGTGCGTAGTTGACCAAGTTTTTTCTAACATGGGTAAGTAAGAGAAATACATTTAAATGATGACAATATTTAATTATTATTATTATTATTAAACATCAATGAGGGACCAATGGGTTCCACCTGAGATGACAACATGCTCGCTCGGTCTTGTTTAAGAACACATTTACTCAACCTTCTTTCATGGAAGGACCTGATGGTTGGACTTTAATATTTCAGCTGTCATACCCTTTACAGTTTGAGGGCTACAAGTTCCGTTTGTTTCTTCTACATTCCAGATAGGTATGATTATCTTCCCTATTTGGATGACTGAATATTAATGAGAGTTTTGAAGTAGCAAGACTGAAGAAGCGCTGTGAGCCTTGGCTGGCAGTTTGCTTCAAGTGCGTGATATGTGCCTGAATAAAATCACTTGTTTTTAATCACATTCATGGCTTTTGACTCTCAAAGAAAGTCAAGTTGATTGATGCCAATATAATGTAGGATGCTTGCATCTTGCAAATGTGTGCCAGACACTTAAGCTCAAAATTCTTTGAGCTGATGTTTAGAACAAAGCCAGAACATCAAAAGTAATTCTACTTGAGCAGCACTAGAGTACGGAAAAGTCTAAGATAGGATGCTATGCCAAAGCGCTTTCAGAACATTCGATGTATGGAGCACTTCAGAAGCTCATCTGTGGAATTGACCAACTTGCACAGAAGACATGCATTGAAAATCAAGCAATAATCATGTCATCTGATGTCCTATTGTTTTTTAATAGGGTACTGTTGTTTTAGATATCTTACACCACAACTGAACATATATCTTTGTCAGTAAATCAAAGCAATCCAATCCATAATGCTTTAGCCACTGCGCAATACATGCATGCATTCATGATGATCATCGATGGTGGTTGGTCATTTCAATTTCTTTCCTAGGCCATTTTTTGGTTTAAATTTATGCATTTGATGGCATGATTATCACTGTTCCACTGATTTTAGCAAGTTGATGTTGTAGACCAGGGCTTCCCAAATGGGGGGGGGGGGGGGGGGGTTGTGGGACTGCAGGGGGTTTGTGAGTTGATGAAAAACTAATAATTAATTACCCTGAATGTAAAATTTAAACTAAATAAAACTAAATAAAAGCTCAAGGGTTTGAATGTTTCAAAGTGAAGAAATCGATGCATAAAAAAAAGGCATAGGCATAAAAAAAATGACTAGACTTTATCACAAATATAAAGAGAGTTCACTTTAGAGTGAAGCTACAAAGTCAAAATAAAACATTTACTAATAAAAGATTAAATATTTATACTATTTAATTGCATGTCATAAGACCATTTACCAACATCCGAGAACCATGTTGACCCACCACCAACACACGCCAATTCTCTGCAGCTGGCCACCCCAATTCTGAAGCTAAAAACAACAACAACAAAAAAAGAGACAGAGTGAAACAGACAAACACACACTGAACTAATTAGTTAAAACACTTTAGTCAGGGTGACAAGCACCTCACACAGTTTTAAAACAATAATTCACCAAACCGGTTCGGTCCAGTAATCGAGGTGCAGCAACCTCGACAAGGCAATGCAAGAAAATTACCTCAAATAAACAACAAGAAAAGAAATATAAAAGACAAAGCAACGTAATTCATACAAAATAAAAGAAAGTAAGAAAGAGACATGAATGCACAAAAAAAAAAAAAATGCATTTTTTTTTTTAATTCCCTTGAGAATCAAATAAACAAAATAACAAAAACTGCAGAAATGACTGGTGACAGCTAGGAGGCTGATCATCTTTTACGCTCCACTTAATGTTTTAATTCAAATTTGTTACTCATGGCACATTACAGCCAATGAGCTGCAACAGACGACTTAATAAACTTAAATACCCAAAAGGATCCCAACAAGGTTACAATATGCTCGGGATGTTGTGCTGTTAGCTGTATAACAGTCGTCAGAGAAACCCCAAACTACAATTTTATTAGATCCCAAAGGAGTTAGATCGGTAGAATAAATGTTTGGCTTCAGTCAGAAGAAACCGCTGGCAGCTAGGGTTGCCAACTTCAGAAAAGGGAAATAAGGGACAATTGTGATTCTTTATAGGAGAATAAGGGACAGAATATAGGACAAAAAAATATTTGTACTCTACCACTTCGCGGACGTGACGTGTGGCCAAGTATGGTGCCCCATACTCAGAATTTGCGCTCTGCATTTCACCCAACCAAGTGCACACAAACAGCAGTGAGTAGTGAACACACACACCGCGAACAAACACACCCGGAGCAGTGGGCAGCCATATTGTTGCAGTGCCCAGGAAGCAGTCGGGGGTTCAGTGCCTTGCTCAAGGGTCTCACGCACCTCAGTCGTGGTATTGAGGGTTCTCAAAAATGATCACATTTGTTTTGCTTAACCCATTTGTGTACAGTTATTCTAAAAAATAATTTTAATGTCATGCCAATAAAAAACAAAAATAAATAAAAATCACACGCTACACACAAACCATCGGCCTGAGTAAATTGTACCATTGTAAATTGTGACTGGCTGCTGCACAAGTGGTGTAGTAATTTAGGAGGTGAATATACTGTGAAATTACTTAGCCTAGATACATATACTGTTTATATGGCATAAAATTCGAAACATCAATCAGTATAACAATTTTTTTTAAATCAATTTGATCTAAAATGTTACTGCAGCCATAGCCTATGAATGAATGAAAATGCATATTTTAATTAAAGAGAACAGCTTTTGCTGCTTGAATTTGTGCTTCACTAATGAGATTTAAGTTTAAGAATACATTAGAAGTGAAAGAGGTCATCCCTCAGGTAGACTGCATGTTTTCTTGGCTTGCTGGATGTTTCTCAACAATAATCATGGTATTTGCATTCACACAAACGGATTTGCTGAAATCAAATCGTGGATGGTGAAGGGAATTGCATTCAGCACAAGTTCCGCACTGTGAAGCGGGAGCGACCAACAGGCAGAGGATTCTTCAAGCCTTCCTCGATCAGCTACATTCACAAATAAAACAATGCTTTGTCCAAAAATTAATGATTAATTATCAATTGTGCTTATGTTAGCTAAATTAACATTACATTTAGATCATGTAGAAGGCTAACAATATCTTTTTACACTATTATTGACTGAAAAGTGCTTTGAGCTGATTTAAATTTACAAGTAATCAGCACTTTTACAAAATTATTATGGCCGAACTTGTTACACTTGCTATACCCATGTTAGGGTCCTAAAAATACAATCAAGTCCAAATCTCAGTGTGGGAAATGGTAGTAAAAGGTAATTTATGATTTTAATACATTATTATTTATTAAATCTCATTTAGATTTGGTGTATTCTTTGTCAAATCGGACACAAAAATGGTGGCGAGCAGTGCCGGCCTTAGCGTTTTGGGTACCCTAAGCAGATTTTAAAAAGGATCCCCCATACCTACCATTTGCATCCCATCCCAATGTACACATCATACACTGAAAACTAATTGTAAAGTTTTATCAATTTGTTTTACTCAATATATTTATCTTTCAAGATATGGACAGGAAAATATATTTGCGTAGTTGACAATTGTTTTTATAACAATGGGTCCAAGTAAGAGAAATACATTTTAAATGATGACAATATTAATTATTATTATTATTATTATTATTATTATTATTATTATTATTATTATTATTATTTTTTTATTGTTTTGTGGTGAGTGTGGATTGCTTATGTCAACAAACCATTTATGCAAACTTTTAAAACTAAAGAGTTTAAAATGTAAAATTAAAGTGTTTAACGATTGCTTAAGGGAAATGTATAAAAATTTAGTGAGATTAATGCTTAAAGCAAAAACACCTGATTATTAAAATTACATTAGAGAACAGAATAATAATAATAATAATAATAATAATAATAATTAATCTTCTGGGAAAATGCAACGCAAAATGCAAAAATAATCAAATAAAAGTGTAAACACGCTGAAACAGATTTAAGCAACATCAAAGTGAAGGCAAAAATGTGAGACCAGACACAAGACAGAGTTCACAAGAATGAGACTAGACAATATTTTTACAATATTTTAAGAATTCTCAACTGATGAAAAACATGACTGGAAAAATAGTCTGCAGGTGCATTTTAAATCTTGCAATAAATGCTTTCTGAGTATGAATTATAATATGCAATAACAGACAATACTCAAGCACTGTAAAATATTTTGCAACAAACTCAACTGACTTCTCTTTCGTATGATTTCATGAGCCTCTTCAGACCTATAGAATTGTACTTGCAGGCTATGAGTTTTTAGAATGTTTGACCTCCTATCTGAACTTTTTTCCACAAATTGATAATAAAAAAATGGAAAAAAAGTTATTATTAAGTGCAACCATAATCAAAGTAGGCTACTCTCTCAATATTCAAATCAAAGTGCAAACAGAAACCAACATTTTCTTCAAGCAAGATACAGAGCTAAAAGAAGGTTATAACTATACATCATATTA
Source organism: Cyprinus carpio (assembly GCF_018340385.1). Lineage (NCBI taxonomy): Eukaryota > Metazoa > Chordata > Actinopteri > Cypriniformes > Cyprinidae > Cyprinus > Cyprinus carpio. The sequence continues at coordinate 1,163,800 of NC_056584.1, forward strand.
TAATGTGCATACTTACACAGCCTAGATATTGTATGCAGCCTAATTTGCATGTGTCAGGGAGCCGCAGCCACTCTCAAACTGTTGATATTGAAATTGCGTTTGAATGCTCGCACACATCCTTTTTAGTTTCACTTTCGATTTCGCGATCGGCACCGGAAGAGCTGAGCACGCATTGCATTCTACAAGATTTGTCAGACACTTACAGTGCGTGTCCACAAACATTTTTAATTAATTCCTATGGGAGTACAGCTTCAGAGAACTCTCCAGCTTAGCTCTGCTGTTGCCATCTTCACCATCATCTCGCCTTACTCCCGTGATTGCTGTCTAAACTCCTGACACAGGGCCCCCTGGTGGCCACGGGCCCTTTGCAGCCGCATTTATATTGCTTATTTAGTAGGGCCGGCACTGGTGGCGAGCATAGTGGAAGTGACGTCTTTAGTACCCAGGAATGGGCACATTCATATGCGCTGAATACTTACAAAGATTATGTCGTATTTATAGGCTAAAATTAAAAATGAGCTCAGTTTTGTTGAATTGTTACTGAATTTTGAATTCAGCAAAAGTCGAGTTACACCTAATAATGACCTGTCATTGTTTACATTACAAAAACTCATGCACATCCCTAGTCCTACTATGTATTGTACTGTAGTTACTGTTGTTGTAATGCTTAAATACAACAATTAATTTGAAATAACACAATAAATTCATTAAATCAATCTTACTATTTGGAATTTAAGACAAATCTGGGGCTATCCTAACTTTAAGAAGTTATTTACGATTTTTAAGAACATCTTACGAAAAAAAGATATGAACATTCTTGAGAAGAATTTTTGGGAATTCAAAATAATAATTTTTTTCTCAAGTTAAAAAATATTAAGAAAATGGCAGTTAAGAAAACTTTTTGAGTGTTTGGTGTCTCAGGTTTCTACCTTCACTCTCAAAAGAGTGTTTGGTGAATCTGGCCACAGCAAGTTTGTAAAAAAAAAATGACAGCTTAAGTATTTCTAAAGCTCTCTCATTTACATTTATAGCCTCATGTATTTAGAATGTACATTCTTTGTCTGTTCCACACTGTGGGTTCTGAGATTATATTCTCTGTTGTCTTTCAGACAATCTCTGTGTCTGTATCAGTTCTGACACTGAGCTGCATTGCCCAAGATCGCTGGTATGCTATATGCCACCCCCTGAAGTTCAAGAGTACTGCCAAAAGAGCCCGCAAGAGTATTGTTCTGATCTGGCTGGTTTCCTGCGTGATCATGATTCCACAAGCCATAGTCATGGAATGCAGCAGTCTGCTCCCAGAGCTCACCAACAAAACCAGCCTGTTCACCGTGTGTGATGAACAGTGGGCAGGTAAGTGATCCTTTTGCTGCTGAAACCTCTCTTATCAAGGCATAGTGTGACTATATACCATTTTAGACAGGCCATTTATATTTGCAGTGTAAGTCTAGAGAGATAGTAAGGTTCAAGCACTTATCGACTGCAACCTGTAGAAAACAGTTTGTGGCTGAAATGGTCTTCTCTCCACAGCAGTGTTCAGTTAAAATACACTTAATCAAAGATTTTGAGAACAACATTGTAAAACAACATGTATGAACTCTTAATATTTTGAGAATATTTCCAATTTTTTTGAGAATAATCCCCTTTTATAAGAATAAAGTCATAACATTATGAGATTAAGTCTTAAATGTGAAAACTACTGTAAGCCTTGCAAACTGAATGCACTGTAAAGAAATAAAAAAAATAAAAGAAAGAAAGAAAGAAAATAAAAAAATAAATCGCGTCATTTATTTAAAACACATTTTTTTTTTATATTGGTAAAAAATTGGCAGAACACACCAGAAAATCTTTTACTGGATTTCAATTATTCGGACGTTTTACTGAACGTTGTTGTTGGTGGAGCAGCGGCGCTGATCAAACGCTTCAAAAAGCGCAAACGGGGAAAGCGAGCCGGTGCGCTTGTTAGACTCAGGAAGCGCGGATTTCGAACGCCGTTGCCTAGCATCCATCTGGCAAATCTCAGCTCTCTACCCAACAAAACGGACGAAATCCTTCTGCTTTCCCGATCTAATAAGGATTTATCACACTCTCTGCTTCTGCTCTGTGTTTCACGGAAACCTGGCTCAGTGACGCCATACCGGATAGCGCGCTCCATCTGCCGGGCTTTCAGCTGTTCAGAGCGGACCGCGGCGCAGAATCAACGGGGCGGGGAAAACGCGCGGCGGCGGGACATGCTTTTATATCAATGAACGGTGGTGCACAGATGTAACTGTGTTAAAGAAGATGTGCTGTTCAGATCTAGAAGTGCTTTTTGTCAAATGCAAGCCGTTATATTCACCGCGGGAGTTTCACTCATTCATTCTGGTGAGCGTTTACATCCCTCCGCAAGCGCACATAAGCCTGGCTTTACAGAAACTCGCTGATCAGATCACAGAGACAGAATAACAACACCCTGACTCCATTTTAATCATTCTTGGGGACTTTAATAAAGCCAATCTCTCCCGTGAACTGCCAAAATACAGACAGCATGTTAAATGTCCCACCAGAGACAGTAATATATTGGATCAGTGTTACACCACAATAAAGGATGCATATCACTCTGTTCCACGAGCAGCTTTGGGACTGTCTGATCACTGTCTGGTTCATCTTTATACCGACCTACAGGCAAAAACTTAAATCTGCTAAACCTGTAGTAAAGACTGTAAAGAGATGGACCAACGAAACAGAGCAGGATTTAAAAGCCTGTTTTGACCTCATTGATTGGAGTGTTTTTGAAGCTGCTACCACCGATCTGGATGAACTCACAGAGACTGTAACATCCTTTATTAGTTTCTGTGAGGATATATGCATTCCTACCAGGACTTATTTAACATTCAACAACGATAAGCCATTGTTTTACAGCAAAACTCAGACATCTTCGTCAGGCCAAAGAGGATGCCTACAGAAATGGGGACAGAGTCTTGTATAATCAGGCCAGAAACACACTGAACAAAGAGATTAGAGCGGCTAAAAGGACCTACTCTAAAGAGTTAGAAGACCAGTTTACTTCCAACGACTCAACTTCAGTATGGAAAGGACTGAGAGCCATTACCAACTACAAGACACCATCCCCCCTGCACTGAGGCTAATCAACGATTTGCTAACGACCTGAATGAGTTTTATTGTAGATTTGAAACACCCCACATCCATTCTGATCATCTCCCTACACAACCGTTAACACCTCCTGCAATCCCCCTCTCCACACCTCCTGCTCTTCAAGTTAGTGAAAACGATGTGCGCCAGGTCTTCAGGAAGAACAAAAGAAGAAAAGCACCGGGCCCAGATGGTGTTACACCAGCCTGTCTGAGAACCTGTGCTGACCAATTGGCCCCCATCTTTTCACAAATCTTCAACAGATCTCTGGAGTTGTGTAAAGTGCCGTCCTGCTTCAAACGCTCCACCATCATCCCCGTTCCAAAGAAAACCCAAGATTACAGGACTTAACGACTACAGACCTGTGGCTCTAACGTCTGTCGTCATGAAGTCATTTGAAAAAAACTGGTTCTGGCTTATCTGAAGGACATCACTGGACCCTTACTGGACCCCCTGGAGTTTGCTTACCGAGCAAACAGGTCCGTGGATGATGCAATCAACATGGGATTGCACTTAATCCTGCAAACATCTGGACAAAACAGGGACTTATGTGAGGATCCTGTTTGTGGACTTTAGTTCGGCTTTCAACACCATCATCCCAACAGCCCTCCAGACCAAACTGACCCAGCTCTCTGTTCCTAGCTCTATCTGTCAGTGGATCACCAGCTTTCTGACAGATAGGCAACAGCTAGTGAGATTGGGGAAATTCATGTCAAACAACTGCTCCACCAACACTGGTGCCTCTCAGGGATGTGTTCTCTCCCCACTGCTCTTCTCCCTCTACACCAACGACTGCACCTCTAAAGACCCCTCTGTCAAGCTCCTGAAGTTTGCAGACGACACTACGGTCATTGGTCTCATTCAGGACGGTGACGAGTCTGCTTACAGACAAGAGGTTGAGCAGCTGGCTGCCTGGTGCAGTCTTAACAACCTGGAGCTGAACACTCCCAAAACAGTGGAGATGATTGTGGACTTCAGGAGAAACCACCCTGCACTCCCCCCCCCACTCACCATCATAGACAGCACTGTGGCTGCAGTGGAGTCATTCAGATTCCTGGGAACCACCATCTCTCAGGACCTGAAGTGGGACAATCACATTGACTTCATTGTTAAAAAGGCCTAACAAAGGTTGTACTTCTTTCGCCAGCTGAGGAAGTTTAACCTGCCACAGGAGCTGCTGAAGCAGTTCTATTCTGCCATCATTGAGTCTGTCCTGTGTACTTCAATAACTGTCTGGTTTGGTTCAGCTACAAAATCAGACATCAGAAGACTACAGAGAACGGTTCGGACTGCTGAAAGAATTATTGGTGCTCCCCTACCCACCCTTCAAGAACTGTATACATCCAGAGTGAGGAAAAGGGCTCAGAAAATCACTCTGGATCCCTCTAATCCAAGTTACCCCCTTTTTGAACTTTTGCCATCTGGCCGGTGCTTCAGAGCCGCAAATACCAGGACAGTCAGGCACAAGAACAGTTTTTTCCCCCAGGCAATCTACCTCATGAACAGTTAAATGTTCACCACTTATGAAAAAATGTGCAATATTCTTATATTTATTTGTTACCCCTCCATCCAAGTACATCTCTGCAGGCTATTTTATTCTTGTACATTTTAATCTATAGCACAACTGTTCATACAATTTATTTATTTGCAATTTGTTTTTTGTTTTTTGTTGTTGTTGTCTCTGTGTACTGGAAGCTTATGTCACTAAAACAAATTCCTTGTATGCGTAAGCATACTTGGCAATAAAGCTCTTTCTGATTCTGATTCTGATTCTGAATAGTAAAATAGTATTTTAGCTTGACACCATGTATTGGTCCGAGTAACTGACTGCAGAAATTATTGTGAGTTTAATTAATTTTTCTTTCTTTTTTATGTTGTTACATAACAAAATATTATGCATATTTTAAAAAAGACTTATTAAACTTTGGCTAATAAAATGTTTTTACTTTTATCTGAAAAAAAAAAAAATCTACATTCAAATAATAGCTAATTTATCTTTTGTTTATGGTGAAATTAAGTTGTATATATACACAAAATATTAGTTATACTGTACTTTGCATTCATATAAATCAGTTAAATGGCAGTGAAACCATCATGTCCTCTTTTTTGTTTTAGAATTAGTCACTTCTTATCAACATACTGTTATGAATAATGAACATCTCATACTGGCAGTTGTTTGTGCATATTTTTCAGTAAATTCTCCTTTCAGTTTTATAAACTGTGAAGCAGCACTTCCAAGTCAATGAAGCCCAAAGGCACTTTTATTCTCTTTTTCTCCCAGATGCAGTACCATCTTGAACTGCATGTTGCTACCGTAAAAATAAATCAAACTCTTGTATGGAATCAAACATTTATAGTGCTGTGCAACATATTCCCTTAAAAAGATTAAATCTGTTTGCATTGATCGTTGCCCTTGATGAGCAAAAAGACACCATGACAGATGAAAAGACATCAAAGGCATAGAGCGGCTCCCTGATGAGAAACGTGGGCTGTCCCCCCGATGAGTTCTCACAATGGCCCCCAATGAGTCAGTTATGCCACAATGACAGCAGCCTGTATGAAGAGGAGGTGAGGCCCCATGAGACGATTATTGGGCCAAACAGTAATCTCCCTTGTGGCAGACAATTTGCTGGACCTTAAATCACCTTTTGCAATATCGATCAAGTAGAATTTTATAACACCAAGTCAAGGATTTCACTTGCAAGGTTACAACTGCTATTACAACAACAAAGCGAATGAGGTTGAAATTCAGATTACTAAATAGGAATATTTAGATGAGAATAGAATAAAGGAGTTAAGCTTGTCCCTGACTTCCCCTATAAGAAATACTTAATAAAGCAGACTTGGATAGAATTTTATTTTTATCTTAATATTACATTCTTTAAATTTTATATTAAAACATGGAGACTTTTAAGAATTTTTTTTTTTTTTACGTCAAAGTGCAGGGAAGTTCATAATATAAAACAAAACATTCAACACAATAAATAAACTTTTTTTTTTTTTTTTTTTTTTTAATTATTAGCTAAAGTCTTTGCATAAACCATTTTGAACTAAACATTTTTGCCCAATTTAAGATGCCAACCTCATTGTATATGCCATAGCACTATAAATATAAGATTAAAGTGAAATCAAAAGTGGATCTCAGAAATCGACATCTCCAATCTTTTGGGAGCTGCCAACATAAAAAATGTCTTAAAAGAGTCTTCTCAATAATTCTCTGACTCTCCAAAGACTTTGATGCTCTGTCACTATTTCGGAACTGCTCTCTGTAGGCTGTAATGAATCAAATATGTCATGAAGCTGAAAGTATGACAACCAATGCAATTTTGGCCCTTTGTGATGTCGTACTGTCATTGCAGGTCACAGGCTTGGATTTAGCCACAGGTGTCTGAACAAATCACTGTGCTCAGAGCAGATGTCTATCACAATAAATTCAAGCAGATTTGCTAAAGGTCTCGTTGTCATTGCCTGCTAGAATACCACTTTATAAAGTTCTCCCTGGGGTTGCCACACAATTATTGTGATAAAACCCAGTTCTGCTAAATATTACAAACCTGGGCTGTCAATCTAAACAGCATGAGATGCTTTTGAAGAAATTTGTCACTCTCCATAGGATGTTTGTTGAAGTGGGAAGAGTAATTTTAAAGACCCACACTGATAATAAGACTGCCAAGTGCTCTTAACGCTTACTACTTGTACAGCACACACAGGAAATGATTGTTTATTTTTAAATTCAGAGAGCCCATTTTCAGAGATAATCACAGTGTCTCAAGTTTCTAACATGCCTCTCAGTGATAATGGAGAGATGATTCAAAACACATTTCTGTCTCCATTAAATTAGTTTGTTATCGTATGTTCTCATTTGCTGCTTTTCCTAGTAATGAGAAATGAAGTTCAGCAAAGAAAACATTTCTTCTAGTCAGGGGTTAAATTGGGATGTGATATAAATATTAGTGCTGTCAAATGATTAATTGCGATTTATCACATCCAAAATAAACTATGTGTATATTTATTATGTATATGTAACTTTTATTTTGAATGTGTTTCATCTTTTGACAGCACTAATATACAGTATATATTCAAAAAATAATATAAAATATTCTGAAGCAATATTCTTATCAGTTTTCTATCAGCTGTGATCTATAAATGTGCATGTTTTTTATGTTTAATCCAAGGGCATTTTTTACCTTTATAGAGGGCATTTTCCCCCAACCTCATTAATACTTAATCTTTCATTTCAAATTCTTACATTTAATCTATAAATTCAATTATAATAACGTGATTATTGTTATCTCTGCGTTATCAAAAAATACAGTTGCATTGAATGATGTTATGAGATTGTTTTAAATATTTTTTGGAATATACAAACAAGAAATGATTTGTTCAAATGGCTGATTCATCAGGATCCATATTCACAAAACATCTTAAGGCTAAAAGTAGCTTATATCTCGCTGATTAAGAAGAAAATCTTAAACATAATGGGCATGTCAGTCCTAAATTTAGGATTCCTGATTTTTTTTTTTCTAAGATTATTTCACAAAGCGTTTTAGCGCTAAAATTAGCTTCTAAATCTATGAAATGTTAGGAGTAGTGAAGAGAACTCCTAAATCACAAATACCAAATCTGAACTCTCCTAAAATGGCTGTTGCCAGCAATCTACCTCGGAATAAAAACATTTTAGAAACATTTGACGATAATGAGCTTTCAAAAAGGTATCGGCTTTGGTTTGGAGGTTATCTCAACTCCAAATTCCCCAGAGTCCCCCACAGTCAATGTGCTGGTCCAACTTAATGTCCCAGCTGAATTTAAACCTTGCTTCTAGCTGACATTGCTAAAAATTGCAGCAAAATAAACCCCCCCCCCATCCATTTGCATGTCCTTAATTTTACTGCTGATTGTTTATATATACGTGTGTGTGTTTGTATATATATACATATATTTAAAAGTAATAGTGCTGAAGCATGAGCTGAAATCAGCATCTTTGATCTGCCAAAATGTTTATTTCCAAATGGTTTATGCTAAGATTTGAAATAAAAATCTAGTGTATAAAATATTCATAATTTGTTCATTTCACTCCCAACACATATGTCTTCCAAACTCTTTTTTTCCTGTAGTTACAATGAATAAGGACTGAGGCTTCTCTGAAAATCTCAGGTTCTTTGAAATTTTGTGAATACAGTACATACGCTTGTCCCTGTCCCTCAATAAGATGACCTTAAATGAAATGACCCGATTCACAAAACTGATCTGACTGAAATTGTTCATAAATTGGTTTATCATTTCGAGGGGAGGATTTTAAAAACTGTTCTTCATTAATGTATGGTTTCAGAAGACTTGAAATATATAGGGACTATTTTAATGATATTTTAAGCTTGAAAGCCTCAAGTCCAAACGATGAGCTCTTCTTTTTGAGCAAAATAACATGACAAAATCTCTCCTGCTCTGAATTGCATTTACATAGTTCATATACTGTACATAAAATAAAGCTTATGCTGTGAAATAAGTGTGCCTTTTCTCATTTGCAGTGGATGTAATTAGGTTTAATATCCCAATATTGAACATAATATAGAAATTACTAAAAAAGTTGATATCCATTTTAAAAGGTTAAATAGTGTCCAAGCCTGTTACATTCAATTCATGGAAGGTTCAAGTCTCCATTAAGTGATTAGGCTCAAGTTGAAACCATGGATTCTGACTTGTCAATACAGCATTCTTATTATGCAATGTTATACAACATATATGCTAACATTTCCATCATACCCAAAAGCTCCATTTAACTTTCCTAAAAACTCTTTTCTGCTTTTAGTTACAGAGTGCCATGTACATTTGAATGATGCTGTTGTTTGATTCTCCCTTTTGCAGATGAAATCTACCCCAAAGTGTACCACACCTGCTTCTTTATTGTCACTTATTTTGCTCCATTATGTTTGATGGTCCTGGCATACATTCAAATCTGTCACAAACTCTGGTGTCAACAGGTATGTAATTGATCTTGACACCCAACTGAATTTATAATGGACATATATATATATATATATATATATATATATATATATATATATATATATATATATATATATATATATATATATATATATATATATATATATATATATATATTTTTTTTTTTTTTTTTTTTTTTTGTTTTTTTTTTTTTTTTTTTTTTTTTTTTTGTAAATTCTTTTTTTGTAAGTTCTGTTCCAACACATAATGATCTGTCTATCTGTCTCCTGCCTATATGTGCAGCTGCATGTTATTTTTTTTTTTTTTTTTTTGTATATTATTTTTTTGTGAGTTTTGTTGTTAAGGTAGCATTGCACAGTGCTTTATCCCTGAGCAGATTCCTGGAACATCATCGGTGCTTCAAAGGAAATGGAAGTCACTGCAGTGTTCCGCCCATGCTGTAGGTTCAGGAGAATCAGTGAAAGTGAGAACCAGGACTGTCTCAGCAGAGATTAAACAGGTGAAAGCCCGACGGAAGACAGCACGCATGCTGATGGTGGTGCTGTTTGTGTTTGCACTCTGTTACCTGCCCATCAGTGTTCTCAACATCATGAAGAGGTAAGTGCATGTGCTTATTATAACACAATTATGCTTACACCTCCTCCTCTGTCCCTGTGTCTCAAAACATCTGTCAAGAACATGGCTGGATAATAAAAGTAAAAAAAAAAAAATAATAATAATAATAATAAAAAAAAAAATGTTACATTTCACATCAAGACATAATAAAATTCTTTTCTTTTCTTTTCTTATTTAGCCATTAATGTTTTGGGTTGTGACAATTCTAATGGAAATTCATGAGGACTGTTTTGTGATTATTCTCAACTGTGATCCACATTAGTTCCCTTTTGAGTGGAACTCAATGCTGCATCATTGTGGATGCTATGGGAATGCTTCTGCATAGGCCAGTGTCTGAAGCAAATGTGAAAACACATCATTAGCTGATCTTGATTGGCTCAATGTGAGATCAGGTGAGGTAGCATGGAACGTCAGCAAAACTTAAGATGGAGCCAAGACCCCTGTTGTGTTTGGAATGGCATACTACCATAAAGCTCTTACTATAGTGCAGTATGCAATGTGTATACTGTGAATAGTATGTGAATTTTCTGTATGCATGGAATTTCTGGATTACCTGCTACATGTATGCCTCTAAGGATCACTGCATGGGATACTGTTTCCCATCTTCAAATGTGAGAGTGAACTGGAGATGGAGGATAGTAATTATAAATATAAATTTTTTATATGTATTTATATACATATTACTGTTAACTACAAGCTATTGTTCTGTATCTAAAAACAATATCATTAGTAGGACATAAAATGTACTGTACCTTAATATATATGGCACGTTTCAAGTCAAGTGACATCACCTTTATCGCTAAGCGTTTTATACAGTACAGATTGTTTCGAAGATATTAAATAAAAATAATATTGCAGTAATATAATATATAAATAACATAAGTAAAGATTGTTTTTAAGTTATTAAATAATAATTATGTTGAGTTAGTGTGTTATTTAAGTGACATATATTTAAGTATGGTGACCCATACTCAGAATTGGAGTACTTTTGAGTAATTTGAACACAGTGCCCCTCTTGTGTATGTGAGTTTGTTTATTGTCTACAGTGTGATTGTCTATGTAGCAGTGGTGAAAAGAGTATTGAACATTTGTACTCAAGTACAAGTACTGTTACATTGCTGAAATAATACTCAATTACAAGTAAAAGTGTGTTGGTGAAAAGAGTATTTAAGTTTTGTTATAAATTATTATTATCAAAAACTACTCAGAGTACTATTTACTAGTTATTTTTTACATTGCTGAAATAATACTCAATTACAAGTAAAAGTTTTAGCTGACGATATTTAATGAATTACCAAATAATATTTATTTTTATCATAGATCTCTTTTATCTTATTGACAAATTACGTAAAATTGGTGGTCACGATACAGGAATTTCTAACTTCAATACCTTGAAAAATATCAATATTAAAGTACCCGTTAACAAAAAGTTGCAACTGACTTCAATGTTGTGATGTATTTCCAAGTGAAACAGAATATTGAATAAAGGGCGTTGTTGTTTTTTTTTTTTTTTTTTTTTTGTGATGTATTTCCACTCAACCTCTTGCTCATAGCAGATTCACAGCTGGATAGGAGTGGTTAAGAATATCTGTACTGATTTTTTTTTTTAACCCTAACCTTATCTTCATACCGAAATCCTAGATGGCCAGACATTGATTCAGCTAAAATATTAGTGTCTGAGACACTGTGAGCACGGAGAAGACTGTAGTCAGCACAGCAAGTTTTTTAAAGTTTAGCTTAAATATGTCATATTACTGTAATTACATAGTGCTCATAAATGGCTGTTGAAAATAGTATTCTCAAGTAAAATAAATAGAGGCATTGGGACCCGCAAACAGCAGTCCTTACATCATGAATTAACAAGAGGATTCTTCCCAAGCCGTCAAAACTGACGTCATCAGATCCAGAATGCCATTCCAGAGTGGAAGCCAACTTTCAGTTTTGATTTAAGATTACGATTGTTTTTTTTTTTTTTTTTTTTTTTTTTTTTTTTTTGGTGCATCAGTATATTGACTTGCCCAGTTTAATTGTTCACCAAAGTGGTTTGAGTTGCGTGAAATAATGGTGCCCATTACTCAGAATTTGTGCTCTGCATTTAACCCATCCAAAGTGCACACACACAGCAGTGAACACACACACACCTTGAAGTGGATTTAAATATAGGTGGGCTCGGTGCACAAGATGGCGCCGGTGAGCTTTGACATCGCACGAAACTTGGCTAGATGGATATAATTAATGTTTTTTTTATTTTTTTTTTTTAAATTAAACAGCGGATATTGGTATATCAAAGACATGAGAAAACATCCTCCCTACATTGTTGCGTACCTCTGTGTGGAAATTCACCAAGATACAACGCGGAGATTGCTTTATTCTTTCTTCTGCTGATGCGGTTCAGCATCAGCGGTTAATCAGACCACGGGGATCTTTTCATTTAAACACAAACCACTCAAATGTGCTATACTTTACATTTTCGGAGAGCTGATTTTGTTCTGACTGTTATCTATAAGATCATAAGGTTTCAGACTGTCAAACAAGACAGATTTCTGATAAAACATGTATGTTTTATTAACTTTATTTGATAACATAATATATAGCTGTAACTGTACAATTTAACCTAATGTAATTATGGTAGGTTTGCATTAATTAAATGATCGGTGTTTGCGTTCATGTGTGTTTTTATGAATGTTTATCTGTTTTGTGAAACATCTGCAGCATAAATCATCTGTCTATAAGCAGCGCATGCATATTTTTACGATTTCTTTTGCATTAATTATCAGATAAAACAAATATTAAAATTAGCCATGTATTAGTTGTATCATTTTACAGTCGTTTTTTTCCATTTAAAAATATATTTTTGATGCTAAGTTAATGGTGCAAAATATTAAAATATATGTGTACAATTGAGAAATGGATATTTATGAAGATAAATCGCAGCCCACGTCTCACAAGGTAAATTGTAAATTTGTTTTTTGTGTATTTATCAAACATTTTCGAGAATTAAGTAATTTGTACATTTACATAATTGGTAAGGGAAAAATACATTATGTAGCTGTGTGTACACAACATGAGTTCAACTTTCATTTCGAGAACAATAGGGATTAACATAAGTGTATTTAATTAATTCACCGGACCCAAGTTTAAAATACGTAAGTTTAAAATGCACTGGCTCAGTTAACATTTATAGTATAGTAATAATAGCGGTGTAGATCTTATTTGCATTTGGAGATATGCAACTAGCCCATTACTGTTACAAAAATCTCAGTCTTAAACATTTGCTCATTCTGTGTATTTGTGTCTTTAAAATAGGCTAACTTTGTTGCAGTTAAGTTATTTGATATATGACAACACTGAATTTTTAAATGCAGAGATTTAGAGCCATATATGTTATTTTTTAGATAAATGGAACATCAAATGGCTTTGGCCTTTAATATTTGTACAATGTAGTGATGCAGTTAGACAATATATATATATATATATATATATATATATATATATATATATATATATATATATATATATATATATATACAAATCAGACAAATATCCCATTCCAAAACATGCCTACCATAAACTTACATTGTAAAGAAATTAAAGCTCCATCTTTGATTGTTGAAAGACTTTCTGGTGCATTTCACTTACAGCTAATAAAATGTCTAGCAGCATTTTCATCAGTTTTTGATGATATAATATTTTCATAAAAAATACTGTAATTCACCAAAAGTGTTTTTATTAATGTTCCAAAGCTCATGGTACATTCCTAGTTTTAATAATAACTTACAATAGGTGACATTTTACCAATACCTCCTTTACTGTATGTACAGTACACAAATATTTTGACAAAATTATAGCAATTTACCATTTTTTCCCACACTCCAAAGGTTGTAGTACATTCCTAGATACAAGATTGACTTACTACATATGACATTTTGCCAATATCTCCCTCACTGTACATACTATACATATTTGTTCTTAGAAGACAGTGCTAAAATTCACCTTTTTTTTCATATTCCAAAGGCTGTAGTACGTTTGCAGTTACAAGACTGACTTGGTGAGATGTTGCCAATGTCTGTCTTACTGTACATACAGTACTTAATTATTCTTAGAAGAAAATACTGTAATTCATTAAGTGTTTTTTCCATATTCCAAAGGCTGTAGAATATTTGTACATACAAGACTGACTTTCTACAAGTTAAATTTTGCCAATATCTTCCTTACTGTATGTATAGTACACAATTTTATTTATGAAAAATTACTTTAATTCAACAAAAGGTTTTTTTTTTTCATGTTCCAAAGGCTGTAGTATGTTTGTAGTTACAAGACTGACTTATTACAGGAGAACTTTTGCCAATATCTCCCTTACTGTACGTACAGTACATAATCATCTTTTTAAAAACAATTACTGTAAATAACCAAAAGGTTTTTTTTTTCATGTTCCAAGGGTTGTCGTACATTTGTAGTTACAAGACTGACTTACAACAGGTGAAATTTTGCCAACATCTTTTTTACTGTACATGCAGTACATAATTTATCTTCAAAAAAATTACTGTAATTGACCAAAAGGATTTTTTTTTATTTTCCAAAGGCTGTGAGTTTTTTTTTTTCATGTTCCAAGGGTTGTCGAGGTGAAATTTTGCCAACATCTTTTTTACTGTACATGCAGTACATAATTTATCTTCAAAAAAATTACTGTAATTGACCAAAAGGATTTTTTTTTATTTTCCAAAGGCTGTGATACATTTGTAGTTACAAGCCTGACTTACTACAGGTGAAAGTTTGCCAATATCACCCTTACTGTACATGCAGTACATAATTAATCTTTTTAAAAACCATTACTGTAATTGAACAAAACTATTTTTTCATGTTCCAAAGGCTATAGTACATTTGTAGTTGCAAGACTGACTTACTACAGGTGCTATTTTCCCAATATCTTCCTTACTGTACATACAGTACATAATTATTCTAAGAAAACAATTACTGTAGTTCACCATAAGGTTTTTTTTTTCATGTTCCAAAGGTTGTAGTGCATTCCTAGAGGCCAGACTGACTTACTACATGTGACATTTTGCCAATTTATTTCTTACTGTATGTACAGTACATACTTATTCTTAAAAAACATACTGTAAATCACCAAAATGGCTTTTTCACGTCCCAAAGGCTGTAGTATGTTTGTAGTTACAAGACTGATTTACTACAGGTGAAATTTTGCCAACATCTCCCTTACTGTACATACAATACATAATTATTCTTAGAAATCAATTACTGTAATTCACCATAAGGGCTTTTTTATGTTCCAAAGGTTGTAGTACATTCCTAGTGTCCAGACTGACTTACTACAGGTGACATTTTGCCAAAATCACCCTTACTGTACATACAGTACATAATAATTCTAAGAAAACAATTACTGTAATTCAACAAATAGTAGTTTTTATGTTCCAAATGTTAAAATACATTTCTAGTGGCCAGACTGAGTTACTACAGTGGAAATTTTGCCAATATCAACCTTACTGTACATACAGTACATAATTATTCTTAGTAAACAATTACTGTAATTTACCAAATGATTTTTTTTTTCATGTTCCAAATGTTGTAGTAGATTAGTAATTAAAAGACTGACTTACTACAGGTGAAATTTTGCCAATATCTCCTTTACTGTACATGCAGTACATAATAAATCTTCAAAAACCATTACTGTAATTGACCAAAATGATTTTTTCATGTACCAAATGCTGTGATACATTTGTAGTTACAAGACTGACTTAATACAGAAATTTTGCTAACATCTCCGTTACTGTACATACAGTACATAATTATTCTTAGAAAACAATTACTGTAATTCACCATAAGGGTTTCTTTTTATGTTCCAAGGGTGGAGTACATTTGTAGTTACAAGACTGACTTACTACAGGTGTGATTTTGCCAATATCTTCCTTACTGTACATACAGTACATAATAATTCTCAGAAAAAAAAAATACCATAGTTCACCAAAAAGGTTTTTTTTTTTTTTTTAAATGTTCCAAAGGCTGTCGTACATTTGTAGTTACAAGACTGATTTACTACAGGTGAAATTTTGCCAATTTCTATCTTACTGTACGTACAGTACATAATTATTCTTTGAAAACAATTACTGTAATTCAACAAAAGGTTTTTTTTTTTTCATGTTCCAAAGGCTGTAGTATGTTAGTAGTTACAAGATTGATTTACTACAGGTGAACTTTTGCCAATATCTTCCTTACTGTACACACAGTACATAATTATTCTTAGAAAACAATTACTCTAATTCAACAAATGGTTTTTTTTTTTTTCCCAAAGGTTTTAGTACGTTCGTAGTGACCAGACTGACTTTCTACAGGTGATTTTTTTTTTACAATAACACCCTTACTGTATGTACAGCACACAACTATTTTATTTTTTTTATTATTAAAAACTAATTCACCTACAACCTTTTTTTCATGTTCTAAAGGTTGTAGTACTCTCCTAATGGCCTTGGATTTTATAGCAAATTATTCATATTTATTCATGTAAGGATGTGTGTGTTTGTGTGTGTGTTTGTGCTTGTGTTTGTATGTACAGTTGTTGCATAATTATTAGGCAAGTTGATATTCCGATCATAGTATTTATTTTAACAAGCACATTTAACAAATTCTAAACCACATCAATCTTAATAACTACTATTAATTTTTTATTTAATCATTTATGAGTGATATATAATTGTCCATGAAGGCTGGAAGTAAAAACATTCATATATCCAGGTGTGCATAATTCTTAGGTAGATTTTCTTTTACCAATAAAATTATTAAGACTGATGTGGTTTGGAATTTGTAAAATGTGCTTGGTTTAAAAAATATGATCATAATATCAACTTGCCTAATAATCATGCATGCACACGCATGCACACACACACACACACACACACACACACACACACGTTTGTTTGTTTTTGTGAATTGTGGGGACATTCCATAGGCATAATGTTTTTTATACTTTACAAACTGTATGTGCTATTGCCCTACACCAACCCTACACCTAACCCTACCCCTTACAGGAAACTTTGTACATTTTTACTTTCTCAGAAAAACTCATTCTGTATGGTTTATAAGCATTTTGAAAAAATGGGGACATGGGTTATGTCCTCATAAGTCACCCTCTCCACGTAATACCATTACGTCATACCATTATACAAAGTTTTGTCCTGATATGTCACACACACACACACACACACACACACACACACACACACACACACACACACTGGTATACTGTATATGGTTTATGAGGACACAAATGAGTATAATGTCATGGGTACTACAACATAAACATTGTTTATGAGGACACAAATGTGTCCCAGTAAAACAAAAGGCTTTATTAAAACATTTGAACATAAACAATTTAAGTGTAAACAGCACTTGTTAGGCTTATAATAAGGGGTAGGTTTAGGTGTAGGGTTGGTGTAGGGTGATAGAAAATACAGTTTATATAGTATAAAAACTATTACACCTATGGAGAGTCCCCACAAACCACAAATGCAAGTATGTGTGTACACATACAAAGCAATAAATAAATAATAAATGAATAAATATGAATATAAATATAAATAATCTGCTGTAGAATCAAACACCACTAGGTGCGTACTACAAGCTTTAAAACATGAAAAAATAGTGAATTAGGTGAATTTTCATGAATTCATTTTTAATAAAAATATTTGTGTGCTGTACAAGCAGTAAGGGTGTTATTGTGGAAATTTAACCTATAGTAAGTCAGCCTGGTCACTATGAACATACAGAAACCTTTGAAAAAAAAAAAAAAAAAGCATGGTGTATTTCAGTATTTTTTTTTTCTAAGAATAATTATGCACTGTTTGTACAGTAATGGAGATATTGACAAAGTTTCACCTGTAGCAAGTCAGTCTTGTAACTAGGAATATACTACAGCCTTTGGAACATGAAAAAAAAAACAAAAAACTTTTGATCAATTACACTTATAGTTTTCTTAGATTAATTATGTACTGTACATAGAGTAAGGGAGATATTGGCAAAATTTCACTTGTAGTAAATCAGTCTCGTCACTAGGAATGTGCTACAACCTTTGGGGGGAAAACACTTTTGGGCAATTACAGTAATGTTTTGCTAAGAGCAATTATTTACTGTATGTACAGTAAGGGAGATATTGGGAAAATGTCTCCTGTAGTAAGTCATTCTGCCCACTAGGAATGTACTACAACCTTGGGAACATAAACAAACCCTTGTGGTGAATTACAGTAATTGTTTTCTAAGAATAATTATGTACTGTATGTAAAGTAAGGAAGATATTGGCAAATTGTCCCCTGTAGTAAGTCAGTCTGGCCACTAGTGATGTACTACAACTTTTGGAACATAAAAAACCTTTTGGTCAATTACAGTAATTGTTTTCTAAGAATAATTATGTACTGTACATACAGTAAGGGAGATATCGGCAAACTTTCACCTGTAGTAAGTCAGTCTTGAAACTACAAACGTACTACAACCTTTGGAACATAAAAAAAGCCCTTATGGTTAATTAGAGTAATTGTTTTCTAAGAATAATTATTTACTGTATGTACAGTTAGTGAGATATTGGCAAAATTTCACCTTTAGTAAGTCAGTCTTGTAACTACAAACGTACTACAACCTTTGTAATATGAAAAAAAAAAACCTTTTGGTGATTTACAGTAATTGTTTTTAAGAATAATTATGTACTGTGTGTACAGTAGGAAAGGAATTTGCAAAATTTAATCTGTAGTAAATCAGCCTTTTAAATACAAATGTACTACAACCTTTGGAACATGAATATATATATATATATATATATATATATATATATATATATATATATATATATATATATATATAGGTGAATTACATTAATTTTTTTTTTTTTAAGAATAATTATGTACTGCACGTACAGTAAGGGAGATATTCACAAAATTTCACCTGTAGTAAGTCAGTCTTGTAACTACAAACGTACTACAATCTTTGGACCATGAAAAAACCCTTTTGGTCAATTACAGTAATTGTTTTCAAAGATTAATTATGTACTGTATGTACAGTAAGGGTGATATTGGCAAACTTTTAACGAATTACACTTGAAACTGGACCTCTGAGAAATACTAAAAATATTACTATAAATTGTAGCAACACCTCCCCCTTTACCCTTTGAACGCGGCACATGTTTATAACAGTAATCATTGGGCGATAGACTCATTTAAAGTAATGTTTTTGCATTTGTTAGCTTGGGGAACAGACATAGTCTCTGTAGTTTGATATCTGGGTGAAAGAGTATCTATGTGCTGAGAATTAACTGACTTCTGTGACATGAGGCGACTAGCAGACAGTCGGTTTAGCCAGTCTGTCTGCTTCCTGACCTGGGCCCCAGTTAGTCAAGTACATACTCTAAGACTATGTGTCATATTTCTAGAGAGAAGAGCGGCACCACCCCAGGAGGGATGAAGACCATCTCTTTTCAACAGGTCAGGTCTGCCCCAAAAACTCCATTTGTCTATAAATGCTTCTCTATGTTATTCTGCGGGCACCACTTAGACATCCATCCATTGAGTGACAATAGTCTGCTATGTATCTTGTCACCACGGTAAGCAGGGAGGGGACCAAAGAATATTACAGTGTCTGACATAAAGTTCACACACCTCTTTGATGTTATTTTATTTTATTACTTTTACATTTAATCATTTAGCAGACGCTTTTATTCAAAGCGACTTACAAATGAGAACAATAGAAGCAGTCAGACCAACGAGAGAACAACAACAGTGTACAAGTGCCATGACAAGTCTCAGTTAGTCTTTAGATGAGTCTTTAGATGTTTTTTGAAAATGGGTAAAGACTCAGCTGTTCGAATTACGATTGGGAGGTCATTCCACCAGCTGGGCACAGTCCAGGAAAAGGTCAGTGAGAGATTTTTCAGCTGTTCGAATTACGATTGGGAGGTCATGTTCCCTTGCAGAACTCAAGTTTCTGGAGGGCGCATAAGTTTGAACTAGTGAGTTTAGGTACAGTATATTGGTGCTGTGCCAGTGGTCATCTTGGTCAGTACCTTGAATTTGATGCAAGCGGCTACTGGTAGCCAGTGTAACCTGATGAGGAGAGGAGTAACGTGAGCTTTTTTTGGATCATTGAAGATAACCCTCGCTGCTGCATTCTGGATCAGTTGTAGAGGCTTGATAGTACATGCAGGAAGGCCTACCAGGAGAGCATTACAATCGCCCAGTCTGGAGAGAACAAGAGCTTGGACAAGAAGTTGGGTGGCTTGCTCTGACAGGAAGAGTCTAATCTTCCTAATGTTGTATAAGGCAAATCTGCAGGACCGGTCCGTAGTAGCAATATGGTCTGTGAAGCTTAACTGATGATTGATCACAAATACTAGGTTTCTGGCTGTCCTGGAAGGAGTTATGGTTGACGAACCCAGCTGTATAGAGTAGTTGTGATGAAACGACGGGTTAGCTGGAACCACCAGCAGTTCTGTCTTAGTAAGGTTGAGCTGAAGGTGATGGTCATTCATCCAGCTAGAAATGTCACTCAGACAGGCTGCAATGCGAGCAGCTGCTGTAGGATCATCTGGTTGGAATGAGAAGTAGAGTTGAGTGTCATCAGCATAGCAGTAATAGGAAAAGCCATGCTTCTGAATGACAGATCCTAATGGCGTCATGTAGATGGAGAAGAGAAGTGGTCTAAGTACTGAGCCTTGAGGAACCCCAGTAGCAAGAAGTTGTGACTTAGAAATTTCACCCCTCCAAGACACCCTGAAGGATCTATCTGAGAGGTAGGACCACAGTAGTGCGTTTCCAGAGATGCCTATCTTTCTGAGGGTGGACAGTAGAATCTGGTGATTAACTGTGTCAAAAGCAGCAGACAGATCCAGCAAGATTTTTAGTGATCTTGAACTGGTGAATTAGAACATCAGTAGTGCCGACGTCAATAACAATCTTACTGAATTTACTTTTAGCATCAGGCAACATTTTTAAATTTGCCAAGATGTTAGATGTCTCTGGCTTCTGGCAAACATTCCACTATGGTGGCTGGTGTCTCTATTTTTACGTTCCGTACAATAGAATTGCCAAAAACTAGAGCACTTTCATCACGCTTTTCAGTGGCTGCATCACTGAGTGGGGGGAACATGTTTAATGTTTTGATCTGAAGGGAAGAGCAGTGTTTTATTCCGCGACTATGCCACCTCACAGTCACCCAGTACCACTGCTGTGGGCAAAAAAACAAATAAAATAGTACTAAAATTGTCTTAAATTTCTTTACACAAGTTTTTTTGTTGTTGTTGTTGTTTTTTTTTTTTGAATTTGGGGTGAAATGTGTCCTAGGCATGTTTTTGTGATATTCACTCACTACTTAGGTATACATTAGAAAGTATTTGAACAGACTGCTCAGATAATATTTAATTATGTGGCCCTTTGTGCTCTGAATTCTGTTCAAACCAAGAATCTATATCTATAATGAATTCTGATCTAGTAATGTTTTTGAAAAAAATCAACATATTAGCATGGATAATTTTCCCCTCACTAGTTTAAATGTCTATAAAAATCTGCTCCTTTTAATTTTTTTTGTTTGTTTGTTTGTTTTCAGATGAGGGTCCAAGTGTATTCGAAAGCCCCAACTCTATAATACATGCTCTATTTATTCAAAATGTTAGAAGCTGTTTTTGATGGTTGCATTTTTTCTTTTGTTTTTGTCCACTTGTCTGCAGAGTATTTGGTGCTTTTAAGAACACAGACAACAGAGAGATTGTCTATGCCTGGTTCACATTCTCACACTGGCTTATATACGCCAACAGTGCCGCCAATCCAATTATCTACAATTTCCTCAGTGGTGAGTATTTGACACCTTTCCGCTACATCAGAGGTTTCTGGTTTTGGAGACCCCTCAGCAATGAATATTTTAAGTGTCTTTCTTTTTTACACACCAGACTGAAATTATCATGTTAGCGGCGAGCTGTATGAATTGATCTGGTCGTGTCAGATAAAACGGACATATAGATGACCAGAGTTGAGAAAAACTGCAC
This sequence comes from Cyprinus carpio, assembly GCF_018340385.1. Taxonomy (NCBI): domain Eukaryota; kingdom Metazoa; phylum Chordata; class Actinopteri; order Cypriniformes; family Cyprinidae; genus Cyprinus; species Cyprinus carpio. Next base: position 1,185,545 of record NC_056584.1, read on the forward strand.
TACATGTCAATCCCTCCATCTGCTGGTCACACTAAAGCATCGCACCTTTCATTCCCTACACTGCCTGCAAACAGAGAAAACTTCAAAGCTTTGAAATGCCGTTTGCCCTCCAGAAACATCCTGCACCTTTTCATTCCAAATGAGCACACTAATTATTTCTTCATTACCATTGCAATATTCTCTTTGTGCACCATGGTACAGGTTTGATAATACTGAGTACATCATTACCTGGTCAAGGACGCTATAGACGTCATTTAGAGCAGCATGGATGATTTAGTGCACCCACTGAAGATGAATTAATACATTTAATCCCACCAGTCGGTGGGAACAAAATTTATTTTTTAAATTTGAAAGAGTTTAGATTTTTTTATTTATTTAGTTATTTTAATTATCATTATCAGAATTGTCCTTTTTGTCATACTGCGCCATTGACAGGCTGTTGGACCCTTAGAGGTACAGTTTTTGTCATTGTTCTTCTGAGAGTTTATAAAAAACTGTCATTTTAAAATGGGTGATGTACTCACATGACTAGAGGCATTTCCAGGTTGCTCTTTCTGAAAGATGATGTTTGTGTTAAACTATAAAGACTTCCCGTTATCTGTCCGTTATTTGTTCTGGCTTATATAAGCATGCCCACAGGCCATGTAAACCTGTCAGTGATCACAGTGGTGAATGTAAATAAAACAACATTAAATTATTAACAGTAGTTTACACTGAAGCAAGTGTAGGTGTTCTTACTGATGTTCATTTGGGAATGATGGATGAGACGGTGTAATTCAGAGCATGTGCTCACTTATTTGTGAAAAATGTGGATTTAAATGGATTTTTAAAACGCTTAAGGTTCATTTGACTCTTTAAATCAAATCCTGAATATTTTTCCTTGCAGGTAAATTTCGAGAGGAGTTCAAAGCAGCGTTCATCTGTCATTGCTCCGGTAGAGATGAGATACACAAGGAGAGAGTCAGAGCAAGAACCAGCACAGATAGCCGCAAATCCCTGTCTACCCAAGTAAACCATTTTGACAACATCTCCAGGATATCTGACCAGGCTGTGTAGCTCCATCATGACAAGGGTTTGCCGGGTTAATCCTACTGGATGCCACCCACTTGACCCAGTCATGACCGCTGACTAGAAGATCACAGACGTGCCATATGTTTTGACCTGCGAGACTTACAGATGGAAGGATTGAATAGACCTATTAGCCCCTGAAAAATTGCCACACTTTTTGAAAATGACATTGTGTCTAACGTAAGAGCACATGAACCTTCTGTGGAATTGAAATTTTTACCCTCTGAGCCAAGGGGTTATTTTTCTGCTCATCCGCAACAGGTGACATAATCCCCAGAGGTGATGTGCATGAAAATAATGGCATGTCTCTGAAACACATCGTTGATGTTAGACTGCATTCCTCAACTCAAGATTGAAAGCCAATGGCAATAGAAGGGAAGCACAAAAAAAAGACATTTTTAAAGGTGACGTGTGTAATTATTCCAGTGTTAAAATACTCTCCTATCAAATCTTATGTAGAGACAACTATAAGTAATTTGCGAGTTATCTGAAAAGTGTAAATACTGCAGCATCGCTGGTCTGTATGTTTGAGCATCCTCTAACCAGCTGAACACAGTGATACTGGCTCATCAGTCATGTGAATTTTGGATGGTACTATTTGTTTGAATGGCCAGTGGCAGATGCATACAGGAAGCCTATTTGAAATCAAATAGTATTTTTTGGAATTCATCCCCTAGCAGTGCAGAAATAAGACACTCCAGAGAACAGGTCACACTTTACACAATGCATGCATAAACTGCTTCAAGTACTCGTGAATAAAATTTATATTGTGTGTGTGTGTGTATATATATATATATATATATATATATATATATATGTATATATATATATATATATATATATATATATATATATATATATATATATATATATATATATATAAAACTATTGTTCCATGTTTAAACAATGTGCAATTTGTAATGTTTCTCTATAAGTATTCTTTTTGTCATCTTTTCAGGAACAGTTCGCTCTAATTTCTCAGTCAGGTACTCAAAAAAACATCAGGTCGTTCACTTAGTGTAAGTTTTGATAGTTATGCTTACAGATAAAAGTCTGTTTTATTTCCAGTGTTAGGCATCTGTATTGTGTAGTGTTTGCATTTATTTCTAAAGGAGTTGTTTTGACGTTTTGCACAGCTCAGCAGTAATTATGTTTGAGTAATTATGAGTGTTTGCTTGTTGGGTCAGGAAGCCTGGAGCACTGGCTGTTGTGACTATTATTAGTCAAAATATTAGAGTCATATAACAGAACTATGGCACAATAAAGCATCTTTGTTCAAGTGGGGTAGACGTCACAAGCACAAACAGATGAACAACAGGGCATAGAACTACTTATGATGTATATCTCTCAGGTGCTTGCTTCGAGGGCTTGTGTAATTTATTAAAAATGTGTACTTGCTGCTACTTATGACATTCATACATAAATACATTGCATGTGTTAACGTGTTTGAAATTATGTTTGTATATGGACTCCAATTTTCCTTTAAAAATGCACTAAAAAAGCCACTCATCATTTTTGCCAATTGCTTTAGTTGATGATTTTCATGCTGACTTTTAAACAATGTTTACACAGAAAAAAAAAAAAGTGAATTACTTTTGTCGTATATAGGTGCAATCCAAATATAAATAAACAATAGCTACACAAGTAATTGCTTTTTGATAATTGTTTTGCCAGCACTAAACTAGCACTAACACTTACATAAGTATTCTGAACCAGCATGGAAATATATGATGTTCTGAGTTGGTCTTTTCAGGGTTTTCATGCCTTTTCGTGCCATTAATTATAGGATATGAACTGACTTGAGAACTGGCCCCAATCACATAAGTGAGCCGTGCATGTGTGTGACATTCAACACAGAGAGCGTCACACCTGAGAGGGATTATTCATTAGCACCGTGACGTCACGTTGGGGTGAATAGAGTGTGGTGAAGCGGAGCTGTTCACTCGCACAGGTGCTTAACACTGATACTCAACCAACCCCCCGTCATACACATGAAGGCCATGAAAGCAGCATTTCTCATTGGTGAGTAGAGGATCTATTTTAAGGATTAGTGAGCTTTTAGCAGTTCAGTGCTTCATTGATCTTGGGAGTTATTTCTGATGGAGTTATTGAAATTGATTTCTCATGTGCATGTGCCTGAACATTTGCCAGGTGTTTCTATATTGCTCTTGGAGTGAAACAGGGTCTAAAATAAAATGGAATCAAATCGATCTGTTCTTACTTAATTGCAAGTGCAATAACAAGTGCAAATAATAAGCTAAAGATGCTCTTTAAAACATTCTCATTATCATAATGGATGATATGGATCATGAGGTTTTGTCCTACCTGCTGTTGCTGTCATTAAAGTGGGAAAAATAAACGGGAAACATTGCATATATTCTTGTCAGGTTTTCACAAAGATATATTTTATTAGGAAAGAATATTTTCAAAAACATTTTTACAAAACTTTTGGAGCCTAATGGCTTTGAAAAGCTTAAGACTATGTAGTAAATACTGTGTGCATCTATGCTGAACAGGTAGATTGTCTGCATTAAGCTGATGTCAGGACGAGCCAATTATGAATGCTATTTCCATTCCAGTGTCTCATTTGCTGCACCAGCTAGTTTGCATTGACACAGCAAGATCTACAGACTGCATTTCGCACATGGACGCTTGTGTTTCTCCACACGTCTGCAAAAGTGAACAGGCTGTTCTCAGAAATATCTGTCATTTTAAAGGTACTGAATTCTTATTTAAACTTCTATGAGTGCAATCAATTTTGTTTTTGTTTAATGGGATAGGACCAGGGTTGGCTGGTCGCATTGGGTTAATAACTGTTCTTACAAAAAATTTACAAATTGAATGTTTGCCCTCTTGATCCATACAAGTTGATTCTGTTAAGGCATTAAAAATTAAAACCTTTCAAGTTGAGGACAACTTTTCAATTTGTCACAAAAGTGTGTGAGTGGGGGAGGTCGGCACACTGGTTTCAAGGTTTTGGTTGCACGTGGAGTGCAATATAAGAATAATGAATAATTTATAGCAAATTATTTCTATATAAACAGACAGACATAAAACATCCCCACATGACTTTTCCAATTTTAAATCAAAAATGTTGCCATTTCAACTGAGCTGGGTTATCTTAATTTTGACAAAGATATTCAACAAAGAAAATCCTGTCAGCAATACCTGTCTCCTCTACCCCTGGAAATGTCTCATCACTGTGGTGGCAGTAATTGGATTTAAGCACAATAGCATTGAGCAAACTGCATGACTCAAACTGAGGCTTTATGTCCATCCAGGGAAGAAGAAAGGTCTAGCTTGAGGGGATATTGAAGTTGTTTGTTGGTAGTGCCTGAATACAAGAAAGAAAGAGAGAGAGAGAGAGAGAGAGAGAGAGAAACACACTGGCCTCAGGCAAGCAAAGGATATAAGCAAACAATATATGAGATCATCAGTCCATATTCACATTATGCTATTGACTGTCATGTTGATACATTTAAACAAGAGACCATGATAACCATTTTAGAAAAATCGTAGCAAACTTTAAAACTTGTAGATAATTATATGCTTCAATTCCCAATTAAAGGATTAAATGCTTGATAAACAGTCAAACACAATAGCCATTTACTTCAGCTATTAAAAATTCATGCACACATTGAGACTCAGATGTATAGAGTTCACTCATTAAAAGCTGATGGTAAGCTCATTTCAAAGCAGTGGCGTTGAAATTGCCTCTAGTAAAGGTTGCTTTGCTGCTGTCTCTTTTCATCCCTGTGGAAAGATGGAGACTGCCACATGACTGACGCAAAGGTCTGTAAGGCCACTCTTCAGATGATGTTAAGCCGCTCACCTGCATTGGGACAGTGTGTTTGTTCTGGGACAGATCCATGCAGCACTCTACAACAGCTGTACTCTCAGTGCCAGCATCATTGGGGTACTGTATACCACACACATTAAATATTACAATTTACCATGCAATTTGCCATGCAAAAATTGCATGTACAGTAACATGCTAAAAGGGATAGTAATTATTATTATTATTATTATTATTATTATTATTATTTTCTGTGGAAAACAAAAGTGGAGCTTTTGAATGATCTTCATTTAGTTGTTTTTCATGCAAAGCAGGAATCATAAAAGTATTATAAAAGTTCCTTTTCCAAGGAACAGACCAAAATGGACTTGGTGTGATGCATGTGTCACTGTCATTTTTAATTTGAAAGAATTCTGTGCTTTGGCAAAAGGAAAGATTATCAGTGAATAAGAACTTACATACAGGTTTGCAGTGGCACGAGGCAGATTAAATGCCAACAGAATTCTCAGTTAACTATTCACATATTGTTTCCCAGCTAAATGTGTTATAAATGATTTGTATACAGTAAATATACAAATATTTTGTAACCGGTAAGAAAGGTCTACAAATGATATGTAACACATTTACAAGTGATGAATAGTTTACACTTTAGATTAGGGGAAGCAGAAAGCTTTGCAAATGATTTATTCATGCGTTTACACATCATCTATAACAGGTGTTAAACACTTTGTAGTGTGTACTAAGTACTGACAGGTGAGGGTATAGAAAGCTGTCTTCTCTGACACACATGGAGTCTTTAACTCTGTGCACCTGATGTGAGCTTCAGTGGAAGGTAAATCCGGTTGAGAGGTTAACTTCATCACTAGATCCACACACTCCACACAGAACACAAGTCTGTGCTGTTGAGTGAAAGGATTTAACACAAGCCACTGGAATCACCTGACTAAGGCATTTATAAATGTGTATCCACTTCGAAACAAATGAATTACTCTTCTTAAAAATAGTGCTTTAGCATACCTGCATGTTTGTGCTTTTGAACACAGACCAGCTTACAACTTCTTCAATAAATCATACAGTGATCATTTACTAATGGTTTATTCATCATTTGTTCATGATTAACAATTGTTTATTGAGATAATTATACAAAACAATTTTGACAGAAATACTTCAATGATTTATAAGTGATAAGTAATGTATCAACTAATAACTTATAAACCATCTACTAATGATCAGTTTGATTTATTTCATGATTTTAACTTTTTTTTAAGATAACTTACAACACATTTGTAAATCATTAGCATACCACTAATTAATCATTTATGAACATATAGTCATGTTTTGTAAATGATTCGTTCATCATTAACCAATAACTTATAAGCGACTTATAACTGAATTAATAAAACATTACTAAAATGTTAACTTATTACTTATTAATCATTTATGAACATACAGTCATGTTTTGTAAATGATTAGTTAACGTAATTATAAAGTGTAACCAAAAAAAAAACAAAAAACGCAACCCAAGGCAGAACAGCAAACCAGTGATCACAAAGTCAGTAGAGGCTGGTCACATGGTCAGCAGAGGCTTTTCAGTTGGAGGCCATGAAGGTATAGCCTACTCAAAATTTTGAGGTGGAAAAAAATTGAAAAAAGTAGCTTACAATTTAATGTTAATAAAATCTCAGGTTATCAACTTAATGTCTTCAGAATACGTATTTCTTTATTTCAATTTCACCGTTGAAAGTCTGAATCCCCTGTGTTTTACTGCCAACCGAATGTGCAGTTTTAGAAATTAATTATTTAGCAATACCGAATGGCTAATGGATATTTCTTCAAGTAATAGGTGAGTGAAATTTTTAATTTATTGTCTTGTTGTATAAGTCGGCTATAATGTAATTAACATAAACATGAACAAAAAGAAGGCTTTTATTAAGCAGTTTACATACATAAATAATAATAAAAAGCTACAATTAAGTGTGCCTCCTCTATTTTAACATCCACGAGTCGCCACTGGACAAGTCCTTAGTCTGTACATTGTGCACCAAATCCTTCTGTAAACTCATTATTGCATGCATGCTGTGATTCCCTCATTGTACACTCTCATACCCTCAATCCAGTACATCACACCAACCGATCCTGTCTTGAAGAGATAGTGGCTTGTCTTGGGGAGAAAGCCTGTAACAGCCGGATGGTGCCATTTGTTCAGGAATGCAACGCTTACCAATGCAACCCCAGCCAGTGCAGAGAGGGACTGAGGCAGTTCTACTCGGCTCTTCCTTACAATGTGGCTGAGAAACTGGTGTTCTGTGACTGTGAAAGAGAAGACCAGGAATGCCAGCAGATGAAGGCCTCTCTACACTCTGGATCCTGTGTGAGTGACCAGTCGCAGACACCCTGGACCTGCCTGGAGGCTTTGGACAGCTGTTCTGAAGATATATTGTGCAGGTTAGCACTGAACATTGATGGCATAGCATTGACAAAACGATTTGCACTAGGATATGTTTATAGAACATAATTTTTATCAACCAGTTATAGCCCAGGTAATTTTTATTTATTTATTTATTTATTTATTTATTTATTTATTTATATTATATTATTATTATTATTATTATTATTATTATTTTTTGCATGGCTGCATTTGTGCTTAACTGGTTTGGGGGGGAAATCACATTCTTCCTCTTCGGAGGTTTCCTTTGACACTATCAAATTTGGCTTTTACTGCTGCTTTGGAACAGAATCTATTGCGGTAAGCGCTAAATGTAGTCAACTGGGTACAAATTCACATAAATCCACCACAAATGAGCTAAACTGTAAAGTACCCAAAGGACGAGTGTGTGTTGGTATAGATGTGCTGTTCCCCAGATGATGAAGCTGGTTGACCATAGGGTCTTACTCTTTCCGGTTGACTGGAGAAGTTTTAGGTAACTAGTTAAGTGACATTGTGGGAACAATGGCACCAGAGATTTTAACAGACTACTGCTGATAAAAAAAAAAAAAAAAAAAAAAAACTATTTTTTATTGGCAGGTATTTATTTGGTAGGTGTCTGTATGTTTTTTTTGGGGGGAATGTGTATGTGTTTGGTTCGGTGAATGGCTAAGTTGTCTGGACCCCTACTTCTTTCTTGGGCACGACCTCCAATGCAGGGTGGCATTTGTTGAAACAATGGGTTCAATACTTCATCAACCATGCACTTGTGATGGATTAAATCATCATGATCAGTATAAGTGCAATGAGCTGAAACACATTTTCCAAGACAAGTCCCTATTCAGTAAGTACTTTCACAAATTAAAAGGTTGTTGGCTAGTTTAACTACCGTGCATTTGTGTAGTCTCATTCTGATTGATGTATTCTGATTTAACCATTCAAATCATATCACTCTCAGGGACCAAAGAAAATTTCAGACATGGAGGAGAATCCCCTGAAATAAACACTGGGCACCAGCCAACCAGTGAAACAAGCACTGGGCAGCAGTGGTTAAGTAGTGAAAATGTCCGATATGGACAATTCGATGATTCAAGCAATGGGCAGCGACCAACCAATGAATCAAGCATTAAGCAGCAATGGTTGAGTGGTGAGTTGACTGACTTAAAATGCACTTTTTTTTTTTTTTCATTACATTATTGCTGATGTAATTAAACGTATCCTCTTTGTTTACCAGATCAACCATTCTACTTACTGATATATATCTCTGCTTTAATGGTGGTGGTATTGTTCGTGGTCAGCCTTGTTTTGCACAGACTGTGGTAAGTTGTCATTAGTTTAATGCATACCAAATTATGTAGATGTTTTAATAATGTTTTAATGGCTTGTCTTTTAGGAGAATACACCAAGCTGCTAGTAAACCAACTTTTGAGGCCCATCAGTCAAAGTCTCTGATGTTGTCTTCTGTTATTATTTGAGTGATGTGAAGTGGCAGTGATATGTATACTTTGCACAATGTAGTTACATCTTTCACTGTGAATTTGAAATATTCTGGCTCATGCTATGATATCTTATTATATTGGATGAAAAAAGAAACTGTTGGGCATAACTTGATTTTATCCATATGGTATTCACAACATACAGGTGTTGTTGATTTGTTTTGTGTTTCATTGTAAAGTTTATTTTTTTAAATAATTAAATTCAAAAAGTGAAACTTGTATATTATGTTTATTCATTACACACAGACTGATATATTTCAAATGTTTATTTCTTTTAATTTTGATGATTATAACTGACAACTAAGGAAAAAATCCCAAATTCAGTATCTCAGAAAATTTGAATATTACTTAAGACCAATACAAAGAAAGGATTTTTAGAAATCTTGGCCAACTGAAAAGTATGAACAAAGTATGAGGATGTACAGAACTCAATACTTAGTTGGAGCTCCTTTTGCCTGAATTACTGCAGCAATGCGGCGTGGCATGGAGTCGATCAGTCTATGGCACTGCTCAGGTGTTATGAGAGCCCAGGTTGCTCTGATAGTGGCCTTCAGCTCTTCTGCATTCTTGGTTCTGGCATATCGCATCTTCCTCTTCCCAGTACGTAAGGTCAGGTGAGTTTGCTGGCCAAATAAGAACAGGGATACCATGGTCCTTAAACCAGGCACTGGAAGCTTTGGCACTGTGTGCAGGTCCCAAGTCCTGTTGGAAAATTAAATCTGCATCTCCATAAAGTTGGTCAGCAGCAGGAAGCATGAAGTGCTCTAAAACTTCCTGGTATACGGCTGCGTTGACCTTGGACCTCAGAAAACACATTGGACCAACACCAGCAGATGACATGCCACCCCAAACCATCACTGACTGTGGAAACTTTACACTGGACCTCAAGCAACGTGGATTGTGTGCCTCTCCTCTCTTCCTCCAGACTCTGGGACCCTGATTTCCAAAGGAAATGCAAAATTTACTTTCATCAGAGAACATAACTTTGTACCACTCAGCAGCAGTCCAGTCCTTTTTGAAGCGAGATTCTTCTGATGCTGTCTGTTGTTGAAGAGTGGCTTGACACAAGAAATGCGACAGCTGAAACCCATGTCTTGTATACGCCTGTGCGTAGTGATTCTTGAAGCACTGAATCCAGCTGCAGTCCACTCTTTTGTGAATCTCCCCCACATTTTTGAATGGGTTTTGTTTCACAATCCTCTCCAGGGTGCGGTTATCCCTATTGCTTGTACATCTTTTTTTCTTCCACATCTTTTCCTTCCCTTCACCTCTCTATTAATGTGCTTGGACACAGAGCTCTGTGAACAGCCATTCTACCACATCTTTTCCTTCCCTTTATTTCTCTATTTGTGTGATTTGTCAATGGTCTTTTTTTGGAGAACTGTCAAGTCAGCAGTCTTCCCCATGATTGTGTAGCCTACAGAACTAGACTGAGACCATTTAAAGGCCTTTGCAGGTGTTTTGAGTTAATTAGCTGATTAGAGTGTGGCACCAGGTGTCTTCAATATTGAACCATTTCACAATATTCTAATTTTCTGAGATAGTGAATTTGGGATTTTTCTTAGGTGTCAGTTATAACCATCAAAATTAAAAGAAATTAACATTTGAAATATATCAGTCTGTGTGTAATGCATGAATATAATATACAAGTTTCACTTTTTGAATGAAATTAGTAAAATAAATATACTTTTTGATGATATTCTAATTATATGACCAGCACCTGTATATTGGATTATTATTATTTATAATTGAAAAAATATTTGTTTTCAAAAATGTTGTCATTTGGTATTATTGCCATAAGAATGTTGGAATGTGTCAAAATATGAAGAATTTAATTTTCCTTAATTATGTGGCATATAAGATGCCATTGTACTGAAGATAAATATATGTATAGCAAGTTTCAGACCTCACAAATAAAAGCTTGTAATTGATAAGAAGTAATAATCTTGTGTAATAAGTGTAATAATAATACTCTCATTGCGCTCTTTGTAGTTCATGTTGCACACTATCATGCAATTTTTTTTTTTTTTTTTTTTTGCAATGTGCTAAACTGATTCTGTTTCAGGGCATAAACTATAAATAAAGTCTTAATGAGCAACATTCAGCATCTCTGATGTCAGTTCTCTCATTTAACTAAGCTTTGGAAGAGGAACCTTCTCCCAAGGTTTTTTCTCCATTTCTGTCACCGATGGAGTTTTGGTTCCTTGCCACTGTCACCTTTGGCTTGCTTTGATGGGGACGCTTAACTGATTGCAAAGACACTATTGGAAAAGAGCTGAACTGGATGATGACATCACTAAAACATCAATGAACTGACTTTAGTTGAAAAAAACAAAAACAAAAAAAGACTGTTATTGTCTTCTTGCATCATTTACAAACTATTGTCCTGTTTAACACTGTAAAGCTGCTTTGACACATTCAGTATTGTATAAAGTGCTGTACAAATAAAGGTGACTTGACTTGACAACAACACACTGAATATATTTGATTAGGATGTGCTTATGTAACATGTTTACTTTATGCCTGTGTATACAATGCATTATAATACATATTTTAATTAATTATATTTTTCATAAATGTAGCCATAGTTATAATACATCATAATACGTAATCTTGCAGTATCTATTCATGGTTACACGTTTTAAGAGATTAATGTGGTATAACATATAATACAACAAGAAAATGGGAGTAGTTTATGTGTTTTGTACTCTTTATATATACAGTACATATGGACAAAAGCATTGGGCCACACCTCTTAATTACTGAATTCAGGAGCCTTATTTATAAAATGCGCGTACACACTTATTTGATCATAAAGTGTGCAAAATCCATGACAGTATTCAAATTTATTATAATAACAGTTTTATTGATGCTAAAAAGCGCTGAGCACTATGAAGGGCTGTACAAAGCACACATTCATAAATATTTGCATTCAGTCACACGTTCATACATTTTCCTATTATATTCATTTATTTTACGCACACATTAATACATTCATACAAATGTATTCAAAGTATAGGCTACATTTAATATTACACAAAATAAATATATGTAAGAAGAAAATGCATTTATGTCTAAAGAAAATTGTCTGTGTATGTAAGATAAGAATGTAGCCTATGTGTGAGAGAGCATAGTGGAAACCGAAGATGTATGATGAAAACGGAAGGCAGGTTAGGTGCAGGTCCTGAGGTAGATGAGGTGGCAAGCTATTTATTTTATTTATTTATTTTAATAAATAAATTAAAAAATATAATAATAACAATAATAATAAAATAAGATATCATTTGTTCTCTTCCCTAGAGCGAGTTGTGTTCATTGAGGGTGACACCGTGTTGCCAGATACACTTATTTCAAGGTTTCCACGGGTCCTTAAAAAGGCTTAAAAACACTTAAATTTAGTTCATAAGTCCATAAAAGTTCTTAAAAGGTACAAGAAATTATTAATTATGATTTCAAGAGGTCTTCAATTTGGGGACAAAAGACAGAATTGCGATGTAGATTTATGTGATGATTAAACTTCAAAAGGCTGTGATTTTATTGATTAAATATGATTGCTGCACATTTCAAGGTCAGGTGCTGCACTTCTTTGTGTACAGCCTTTACGGGGGAACCACTATATTTCTGCCATTCAGAAAGCCCCACCTGTTGGCAGAAAATAAATGTGCAGTTTCAATAACTCCATAGGCCTATGCTGTTCTTGTTTAGACCAATGTGAAAATCAACCCATGTTTTTACGCTGCAAACATGCAGAGTTTTAGAACTGATGGATCGACAAGAAGATAACGCATTATAAAAACCCAAACAATTAAGATATATGTAGATAGAATGTAGGTATGTAAGAATAAAGAACGCATACTGTATGTGTGGAAGCATAAATATATGTGCGTGAAAGTCAGAATATATATGTGTTGAAAAGTAAAAGTGTATAAATATGTAAGCAGAAACATATGCATGTGAAACAAGAATGTAAGTGTGTGAGAGTAGAAATATATATATATATATATATATATATATATATATATATATATATATATATATATATATATATATATATATATATATATATATATATGCGAAAGGAGAATGTAAGTGTATTAGAGTGCCAGAATGAATTATGGTTTGTTCGGCCTCTCATATTATTTTCTAAGTAGGTGTACATGCATTTCAATCAGACCAATTGCCACAGGTGTATAAAATCAAGCATCTAGCCATGCAGTCTGCATTTACAAACATTTGTGGGAAAAAAATGGCTCATTCTGAAGAGCTAAGTGATTTCTAAATTGGTACTGTGATAGAATGTCATCTTTGCAGTAAATCTGTTATCTGTTATATTAGATATTTCATGGGCCACAGTAGACCTTCTGTTGTCTCGGAACAGATGGGATAAACCTTTGTTGCCCTTGTGGATCGATTAGCCTTGAGTGCCCAACACACTGCCGGTTTGTGGCTTGTCCCTCCTCAGATCATTGTTAGTAAATGCTCACCACTTCTGACCAGGAGCAACCCACAAGCCATGCCACTTCAGAGACACTCATACCCAGTAGCCTAGCAATTTGCAACACACTCAGGCCCGCAGATATTAATGATGTAGTCTTGAGTTTGATTGTAAATGCTTGAAATATACAGTCACACTGGAGAAGAAATTGAGAGAGATAAAGAGGACAGGTGTAAAACACAAAAAGACAGGAAGAACAATGGCAAGGGGGAGAAAATAAATTACATTTACACATCAGTTTGCTATGTCAATGTAATTCTGTGTTTTCTATAATAGGCTTGGCCTTGCCTTCACTTGTTAAATTGTCTAGGGATCAAGTCATGGCTCTGTGCTGTAATAAACAGCTGCATCCATCTGTTTGCTTTCACTTGTATACACCTGAGAGAGAAAAGGGGATGAATATCTATTACCTTCTCAAATATAGGTAATACAGGCAAACAGAGTGCTGCACTCACCCAAAACAATTTGAGCACTTGATAAGCATGGCAAGTAGAGAAGGTTAAATAATTCCAGACCACAAGTGATAAAGTGAAATGTGTTTATTTAGAGCACATCCCACATGTTCTTAAACTAGATCCAAAGAAATATTTTTTTGTTTCTTAATTCTAAACATTTCATTTATATAGTGAAGTTTTTGTAGGGTGTTTTAAAAGCTGTAAAAGATATTGGTAAAGATATGTGATGTTAGTACACAGACAGAAATAAACGATTTAGTACAAAGGCAATGAGGAACAGCAATAAGAATTATTTTTGACCCCCCCCCCCCACAAACTCACACACACACACACACACACACCCGTTCGAAAGTTTGGGGTCAATAAGACTTGTAATGTTTTTTTTTTTTGTTTTTTTTAAAGTCTCTTATGCTCATCAGGCCTGCATTTATTTGATCAAAAATACAGAAAAAAAAAGTAATCTGCCAGAATGTTATTACAATATGAAATAATGTTTTCTATTTTAATATCCTTTAAAATATCATTTACAGTTTTTTTGGATTGCTTAAGCACGATTTTCAAAACAGGGCCCGTGTTTTCAAAACACTACACAATTAGCAAAACACTACAGATCCTTTGCATAATTAAACACTCTTGTAAAAACGATACACTTCTGTTTAAAAACCACACTTTGTTACCATATGGAACACACACGTTTCACATTACTATACTCTGTTTGCACGAGTTACACTCTGCTGTGATAAACCTAAAACACTTTTAGCACTTCTACTTCCCTATGATTAGAGTAGGCTACCATCAACAAAGTACAAATATAATGTAAATTCACCGAACACTACACATGACCAATGTTGCAGACTAAAGCAACTCATTTATTTGTCAACACGCCCAAAATGTTGACATGGAGATTCATAATACTATAACAAAATGTCACTTTACGTATTGTACTGTAAGTTTACGGTAAAAAAAAAAAACAAAAACACTAGACATTGTCTCTTCGCCTAGCTGGATCTGGCCAGAAAATTTCATCAACATCACAGGCAATGTTGTCATTAGCAAGACACCTTGGAAAGAAACGTCTTGAATGACGAATCCATCCTTGCATTGCTGCTATCTGGTCACAGGCCTCCTCCATGGCTTGGATGAGGGGTACCTCAGCCTGGAGATGGAGATCATATACTTTCCACCGCCATGCCGAGAAAAACTCTTCTATAGGTTTGAGGAATGGAGAGTATGGTGGAAGATATAGGACGGTGAAATGTGGATGTTGCTGAAACCAGTTCTTAACCAGAGCAGAGCGGTGGAAAGACACATTGTCCCAGACAACAATGTATTGCATATGATCGATTTGATTTGCTGCTGTTATGTTGTGCAATTGGTCCAAGAATGTAAGTATGAGTGCTGTGTTGTAAGGGCCCATATGGGTATGGCGGTGGAGGACCCCATTCTGTGTAATGGCTGCACAGAGTGTTATATTACCCCCACGTTGCCCTTGTCACGGTTGGTAAACCGTGATCTCTGGGTTTTTCACTATGTGGGTGAAGTTTGTGTGTTTAGCGCCAGCACTGATTGTTTCATGTGGGCGTCTCCGCTAATTGTTATCAGCAGCAGCTGTCACTCATTACTTCTCCCTATATATTGCCCTGTCTAGCGTCTTGTGTTTGTCAGAGCATTGTTTCGGTTCCGTGTCTCATGTTCTGCCCTCCTTGTGTTTGTTTCTTCGTTGGATTGTCTTGTCTCCCCGGAACCCCGTCCACTCATCTCATCTCATCTCACCGCTGGATTCTACACTTACCTTTTCAGCTCGCTTCCCCGCAGTTCCTCTCCTGCTGCCAACTCACCACCGCACCACGGATCCTCTGTACACCTGCTTGTTCAAGGTTTGTTTTTTCACTGACATATATTGCATGTTTTCATGTTTTGTTTTGCCTTGTTTGTTTTATTTGTTTAAGTTTTCTTGTTCACACTTGCTTCCTGCCAATCCTTTCACCAGTCGTTACAGAACGCTCTGACCATCATGGAAGCAGCGAGCACCACTTCTCTCTCCGAGTTCATCCATCACAGCGTCACCCACATGGATCAGCAGCAGGAGAGTATTGTCAACACCGGACGCGCTGGTGACACAGGTGTCCGAGCTCACCCAGCAGATCCAACAGCTGACCTCTCCCGCTGCGCCACCCGCACCGCCTGCACCGCCCGCCCCCCGGGACATCTCCCATGACCACTTCCGGCCTGAACCGTGACTTCCGGCACCGGAGAGCTATTCCGGTGAGCCTGACTTTTGCAGAACTTATCTTAAACACCTTCGCAACAGAAGAGTCCAACCGGCAGGGCTGCGTTATGGGGGACGGCGTTGTGGGAGAATCACCATCCATGTTGCACCTCGTTCCACGCCCTTTCCGAGGAGATGAAGAGGGTCTTCGACCGGGCCGTGCCCGGCAAGGAAGCCGCTCGTCAGCTAGCAGACCTTCGACAAGAGGACCTGTCGGTGGCGGACTATTCCATCCAGTTCCGCACCTTGGCGGCCGCATGCCAGTGGAACGAGGAGGCGCAGTGGGATCGATTCCTGCATGGGCTGGCCGACCGTGTTCACAAAGAGATCTACCTCCTCGAGTTACCCACAAGTCTCAATAGTCTCATCGACTTGTGGACTTGTGGACGATTAATCGTCTTGGTAAACAGACCAGTCATTCACGCCTTCACAACTCTCATGGTAAAGAATACCTATCCTTTGCCGTTGATGTCTTCAGCTTTCGAGAGGTTACAGGGAGCATCCATATTCACAAAACTGGATTTACGTAATGCTTATCATTTGGTCCGCATCATGAAGGGGGGTGAGTGGGAAAACCTTCTTTAACACCCCTAGAGGGCACTTTGAATATTTGGTGATGCCGTTCGGGCTCTCCAACTCGCCAGGGGTTTTCCAAGCACTCGTTAATGACATGTTGAGAGACATGGTAGATCAGTTTATATATGTTTACCTGGATGACATACTGATCTTTTCTTCATCTCTCCAGGAACATGTACAACACGTCAGACGAGTGTTCCAGCGATTACTTGAGAACTGTCTTTTTGTCAAGGCGGAGAAATGCGTATTCCATTGCACAGTCAGTTCCCTTCCTAGGATATATCATCTCGTCTGAGGGAATACGTATGGATCCTGACAAGGTTAAGGCTGTGATAGATTGGCCAAGTACAGATTCCCGTAAGGCCGTACAGCGGTTTCTGGGGTTCGCCAATTTTTATCGACGTTTTATTTGTAATTTCAGCCAACTAGTCTCACTTCTGACCGCCTTGACCTCCCCATTGGCCAACAGTTCAGGTGGTCTAATACAGCCGAAACTGTATTTACCAACCTCAAGAGCCGCATCGTTTCGGCTCCCATCTTAGTAGCCCCTGATCCCACATGGCAGTTCGTGGTGGAGGTCGACGCATCAGAGGTGGGAGTAGGTGCAGTTATTTCTCAACGTGCTGCCTCAGACGATAAGATGCATCCCTGCGCGTTTTTCTCCCATCGTTTATCACCTGCTGAACGTAATTATGACATTGGTAACAGAGAATTGTTGGCTGTCAAATTAGCTTTAGAGGAGTGGCGTCACTGGTTGGAAGGGTCAGGGGTACCTTTCATTGTTTGGACCGATCACAAGAACTTTGAGTACATTAGAACTGCCAAAAGACTCAATTCCAGGAAGGCTCGGTGGGCAATTTTTTTCAGTCATTTTGATTTTTCTCTGTCGTACCGCCTGGGTTCCAAAAACGTTAAACCCGATTCTTTGTCACGTCTTTTTGATCCTTCCAAACGCCCGGTGACTCCAGAGTGTATTTTACCTGAGAATATAGTCATCTCAGCACTCGTATGGGAGGTTGAATCGAAGGTCAAGACGGCCTTAGAAGGGGTGACGCCTCTGCCTGGATGCCCACCGAATCGTTTATTTGTGCCGGAGGAGTTACGGTCCGAAGTTATTCAGTGGGGTCACTGCTCTAATGTAGCTTGTCATCCAGGGATAAGCCAAACCAAGGGTTTAGTAAAGCAACGATTCTGGTGGCCACTTATGGCTCACAACGTTCACGATTTTGTTTTGGCTTGCTCAGTTTGCGCTAGTGGTAAGTCATCTAACCGACCTCTGGATGGGCTTCTTCAACTGCTGTCTGTCCCTTCGAGACCCTGGTCACATATCGCTCTAGATTTTTGTTACCACCCTCCCGCCCTCTAATGACATGACGGTCGTTTTGACCACAGTGGACCGGTTCTCGAAGGCGGCACATTTCATTCCCTTGCCCAAATTACCTACAGCCAAGGAGACAGCGGTCACTGTCATTGATCACGTCTTTCGGTTACATGGCCTCCTGGTAGACGTAGTTTCTGACAGGGGATCCCAATTTATATCCAAATTTTGGAAGGAATTTTGCAATTTGCTAGGAGCGACGGTTAGTCTGTCTTCGGGTTATCACCCTCAGAGAAACGGGCAATCTGAGCGAGCCAACCAGGATTTAGAGAGAACGTTGCAATGTTTAGTCTTCAAGAATCCTTCTTCCTGGAGCCAACAACTCTCTATGGTTGAGTGCGCTCATAACTCGTTACCAGTGTCAGCCACGGGCCTCTCTCCGTTTCAGTGTAGCATAGGTTACCAGCCACCTGTTTTTCCTAGTCTGGAATCTTTAGTCGTGGTCCCCTCTGCTCACGCATTTGTCCAGCGGTGCCACCGCACCTGGACCAGAGCCCGCGAGACTCTGCTCCAGATGAGGGAGCGCACTAAGGCCAAGGCCGATCGCCACCGTTCGAAGCCTCCCGTATACGTCGTGGGTCAAAAAGTGTGGCTTTCTACTAACAACATTCCGCTCCGTTCCGTTTCTAATAAATTAGCTCCCAAATTTATTGGCCCGTTTCCTGTCACCAAGATCATTAGTCCGCCTCAAATTACCTCCGGCATACAGGAGGACTCATCCCACCTTCCATGTGTCCAAAATTAAGCCCGTGTTTTCATTCACGCATTAATCCGCCTACTGTGTCACGCATTGGTTCCCCCACCGCTGCATCTCGTAGATGGGGAGCCGACTTATTCGGTTAATCGGATTCTGGACTCGAGATGGAGGGGACAGGATTCCAGTACTTGGTGGACTGGGAAGGTTACGGTCTGGAGGAGAGGAGTTGGGTACCTGCTAGGGACATACTGGATCAATCCCTGATTGATGATTACAATCAGCAGGCAGGCCCATCTGGGAACTCCAGGAGGCGTTCCTAGAGGGGAGGGTACTGTCACGGTTGGTAAACCGTAATCTCAGGGTTTTTCCCTATGTGGGTGAAGTTTGTGTGTTTCACGTCAGCACTGATTGTTTCATGTGGGCGTCTCCACTAATTGTTATCAGCAGCAGCTGTCACTCATTACTTCTCCCTATATATTGCCCTGTCTAGCGTCTTGTGTTTGTCAGAGCGTTGTTTCAGTTCCGTGTCTCATGTTCTGCCCTGCTTGTGTTTGTTTCTTCATTGGATTGTCTTGTCTCCCCGGAACCCCGTCCACTCATCTCATCTCATCTCACCGCTGGATTCTCCATTTACCTTCTCGGCTCGCTTCCCCACAGTTCCTGTGTCACCCTCTCCTGCTGCCAACTCACCACCGCACCCTGGATCCTCTGTACACCTGCATCTTCCCGGACTGGGTATCCCCCGCCAAGTATCACCTGTGTTCCTGTCTTCATGTGCCTTGTTTATTTTATTCATTAAAAATCACAAACTTGCACTTGCTTCCTGCCAATCCTTTCACCAGTCGTTACAGCCCTGGGACATTGACTATAGCCCTGTGGCCAATGATGTTTCTTCCCCTCCTTCGTGTTCTCGTCAGATGGAACCCAGCCTCATCTGCGTAAATGAACTCATGCTGGATCTCCTCTCCATCCATTCGTAAAACTCTGAAGAACAGTGTCAGGCAAAATTGTGTAGTTCAGTGTAGATCTAGTATACATATTACAGTACAGTAAAAGATTATGAGACACTATGCAAGATCACACTGCTAAAGTGAATACATACCTCTGCATAATCATGCCGCAGTCGTTTCACCCTTTCGGAATTGCGCTCGAAAGGCACTCGATAAAATTGCCTCATTTGAATATGTTCTTTTTAGGATGCATGCCAATGTTGAGACCTGATGGATATCGTTGAAACTGGCGTGGTTATTGACAATGTTAGCTTGGATCTGATTGAGTGTTAAAGCATTGTTGGCCAAAACCATGTTTACTATCTCCCTCTCTTGCTGTTCTGTGAACATAGGAGGCCTTCCCCTTGTCGTTCCTGACCCTCAATCCTATGTAGAGAAAAACAAAAACAGTATACAACAGTACAGTAATTTCACAGGAAAAGGTAACAGAAGTGCTGATAGTGCATAGAATACAGTACTGTAAGCAGTTACTGAAACCGTGCAGATGTTTTGATGATATTTTTACAATACCCATTTTCCAGTCGAAATGTTCTTATCACACTTGCCACTGTGTATTGGTTTAGATTTGGCAGTACTCACAGTCCAGCCTCCCTCAGCGTCAGGCCCTGGTTGACAACGCAGTCAACCAGTGTTGCGCAGATCTCATTTGTCAGATTCGGTCCTCTTTGAGCATCTTCTTGTCTTACTCTTCCTCTTCCTCTACCTCCAGCATGGCCTCCATCTCTTCCTCTTCCTCTGTTGATTCCTCCTCTGTTGATTCCTCTTCCTCCCCTTCCTCCTCCTCCTTGTCCTCCCCCTTATTCTCCTCATTCACCTCCTCATCTTACTCTTTTTCTGACTCTTTCCTTTGTGGTTGAAGACTGATGAACTCACCTGCTGCTTTTTATAGTGCTTATACACCTGATTGGTGTGTCTACAATTAAGCAAACAAGTGTTTGCACACCTGATGACTGTGTTGAACCAATTGGTTGGATGGTGCGGTAGTTTGACAGTCAGTGCTTTGGTATTGCAAGGAAGTGACTTCATGATAGATTTTTGTGTGTAATGTATGTTGTGTGTTTAGTGTTTTGCAAATCACTGTGTGTAGAGTTTTGCAACAAGTGTGAGGTTGACAATGTGCTTATAGTTGTGAAAATATGGGCTGATGTTTTGCTTCTTGAGTGTAAGGTTTTGCTAATAGTGTACTACTTTTAATTTTAGTGTGTAAGTGTCACGGTTGGTAAACCGTGGTCTCGGGTTTGCACTATGTGGGTGGAGTTTGTGTGTGTCGCTCGTCAGCACTGATTGTTTCATGTGGGCATCTCCGTTGATTGTTCATTTGCACCAGCTGTTACTCATTACCCGATCCCTACTTATTGCCCTGTCTTTTGTCTTGTGTTTGTCAGAGCGTTGTATGAAGTCTCCCGTTTGTTTGCCTGGTTTCTCGTTCCTGTTTCGCTGTGCTTTATTCATCGCTGTTTGTCTGACCCTGGAACCCCGTCCACTCTTCACCACCGGATGCAACAACTCACCACCACGGACTGCTCATCTCAGGCCTGTGTCACGCTCTCCTGCTGCCTCACCTCACTGCCACTTCCTGGATCACCTTCTGTCATCGCTGCGACCATCCGTTGTTCCACCTGGACTCATTTGTATTTCTGCCTTTAATAAACATTTTGATTTCACTCTTGCACTTGCTTCCTCACCCTTTGTTGCCGTTACAGTAAGCAATCCAAAAAAAACGGTATTTCTGTGATGCAAAGCTAAATTTACTTCAGTCATTACTCCAGTATAAAGTGTCACATGATCATTCAGAAATCATTCCAATATGCTGATTTATTATTAGAATTATCAGTGTTGGCAACAGTTGTACTGCCAAATATATATATATATTTTTTGGAAACTGCAATACTTTTTTCAGGATTCTTTGATGAATAAAAAGTTAAAATAACAGCATTTATTCAAAATAGAAATCTTTTCTAACAATATAAATCTTTTCTATCACTTTTTATCTATTTAACACATCCTTGCTGAATGAAAGTTTTAATTTCTTTCAAAAAAAGAAAGAATAAAAATTTTCTGACCCCCAAACTTTTATATGATAGTGTATATTGTTAAAAAGATTTCTATTTTAAATAAATGCTCTTCTTTTTAAGTTTTTATTCATCAATGAGTCCCGAAAAAAAAAAAAAAAAAAAGTATCACAGGTTCCAAAATATTATTAAGCAGCACAACAGCAGCACGGATAATAAATCTGCATATTAGAATGATTTCTGAAGGATCATGTGACACTGGATTAATGAGGCTGAAAAATCAGCTTTGCATCACAGCAATAAATTAGATTTTGATGTATATTAACATAGAAAAACTTTATTTTACATCATAATAATATTTCACAAAATTGTATATTTTTTTCCTGTATTTTTAATCATATAAATGCAGCCTTGATGAGCATAAGAAACATTCAAAACCGTTCTGATCCCAAACTTTTGACCGGTAGTGTGTGTGTGTGTGTGTGTGTGTGTGTGTGTGTGTGTTTGTTTTTATGCATATGCAATATGACGGAATAGTCCCGCCTTCTAAATGAAAAAGCCAGTTGCTGATCGGTAACGTGATCGTGTCACTGCAGTGGGCGTAAGAAGCAGTGTTGCTAACTTAGCGTCTTTTCATACCCCTTTAGCGACTTTTTCCAAAAAAGCTCCTAGGGAAAAATCTAGCGACTTCTTGGACAAACCTTATTTAGTTTCTGAGACTCGCCGGAACTGCCACTCCAGCGCAAGGTTTCACCATTGTCACAACCATTGTGTTAATCTTATGTGTATTTGATTTCATTAGACGACGTCCTGATTTTGAATCAGGTTTTTTGTGCAGATTAACATCTAAGGGAGAGCTGGTTATGTAAGGCAAGGCAAGGCAAGTTTATTTATATAGCACATTTCATACACAATGGTAATTCAAAGTGCTTTACATAAAAGAAAGTAAAATAGTCATGAAAAAAAATTATCACAAAAATAAAACAAGGAATTTAAAAACTTAAAAAAATGATTGTAGTCTTAATGGACTGCATCACAATTTCATATTCTTCCCATTGTCTGACAACAGAAACAGAAAAACATATCAAAGAAAACATTTATATTGAGAATTTGCCATTGAGAATTTGGCTGCACTAAAATACAGTTTGTGAGCACAGATGTAAACAAATTTAAAAGGCATATATGAAACAATGATGTTGTGAATATGCTAATTAGTGTATGACGTCATCTAGTGACATTTAAACTTTTCAAGCAGGGTTTAGCTACTTTCAGTTGAAAGAAGTTGGCAACACTGGTAAGAAGCACCGGTTCCCAAAGAAACCTGAAGCTAGATCAACTAATGCGCATGCACAGTCATAAGTGCATTATGACTCTGCATGCACATTGGCTGGAATAGCCTAAAAAATCATTATCATTTAAGATTTTTTAACGCTATTTGAGCATAAGAAACAACATTCATGGGGCAGTTAATTTCAGATTTTGTTGCTGATTTAAAATGTGTAATTTATTTTTGAGTTCAAAGGGCAGTTTTTGAGATTTCAAGATTCCTCCATTCATTTAGATAGTACTTGGTCTTGGATGAGCTGCGTGGAGGCGTTGCAATTATAGCCGGCGAATGAACAGACTTTCCTTGAAAGGGACTTTGATATTACTAGCATATTGGCTGTTTAATAGTACTTATAAAGAACATATTAATGCCTTATTGTCATGAATCCAGTCTATGAACTTCCGTTCACTCACCACCAGAGGTCACCCGCTCACATGAACTCTTACACTACACAGATTGTGACACTATACACTGGACTACATTTTCCATTATCCATTGCACTGATTGCACACAGCTGTCACCTCTCTCACACTCATCTGAAAGTGATTACACGCACTATATAACACCCACCCAGATCCTTCTGAAGGAGTATTGTTTAGCTTATATCACTCTTCTAGCGATTATGGAGTCATTCCATGTTTCCGTTTCCGTTTTCGTTTCCAGTTCTAATATAAGTCTAGTAATTTCATGTTGCCTTGTTGTCTGTTTCCTGACCTTTTTCCTGTGTATCTTGGATTAACCCTTTGCCTGCTGTTTGGGACTGTGTTTGCACCTTGCCTGGACTATTGATTGTGTTATTGGATAACCCCTCGTGTCAAGCCCTCTGGATATTGTTCACCGATCAAAGACCCAGGCTTGCCCCTAGGAATACTCTTTGTCTTGCCTGAATTGTACCTGTTTGCCACTGTTTGACCCATGCCTGTCATGACCACGTCTCTGTTTAATAAAAGCCTTTAAATGGATCCAAACCTCTCTTGTCTCTTCACCTCTGTAACAGAATACTCAGCCATACAACGATCCAGTGGCTTCTCGGATGGACATTGGCCAGGTATGGATACAGCAAAAATATTGTTAGCCCTTAGACAGGGCACACGATCGCTGGAGGGCTATATTCAAGAGTATTTAGCCATCACTCATTATTCAGATCTGCTGGACTGTGTTTTGATAGACTTTTTCTCTGAGGGCATTAATCAACCCCTAAAATCTAAACTCATTCACGAGGGTCCGCATTCATCTCTAAGTCAGTTTATGGACTATGCTTTGTTGTGAGGAGGAGGAATGCGACACTGCGTCTGTGACTAAAATGGCAGCCGCACAGGAACGTGCTCGCATAGTGGTGGCAACAGCGGGGCCTGTTTGCAAAATGGAGGCGTCAACAAAACTCTGTCATGTCACAACTGCCATTTCTGAGTCAAATCAAGTAACGGCTGATCTTCATAAGTCAAGTCTCAGTTGATGTTCATGAGTCAAGTCAAGTCACAGTTAAACATCATGAATCAAGTCAAGTCACAGCTGTTCTTCATGAGTCAAGTCAAGTCACAGTTAAACATCATGAGTCAAGTCAAATCACAGTTAAACATCATGAGTCAAGTCAAGTCACAGTCATCATGAGTCAAGTCAAAGTGGATTGTCATGAATCGAGTCATGTCAAGTCATGTCACAGTTGACCTTCATGAGTCAAGTCACAGTTGATCTTCATGAGTCAATTCAGGTCACTATTGATCTTCATGAGTCAAGTCAAGTCACAGTTAATCATCATGAGTAAAGTCACAGTGGATCGTCATGAGTCAAGTCACTATTGATCTTCATGAGTCAAGTCAAGTGACTATTGATCTTCATAAGTCAAGTCACAGTGGATCGTCATGAGTCAAGTCAAGTCATAGTTGATCTTCCTGAGTCAAGTCACAGTTAATCTTCATAAGTCAAGTCACAGTGGATCGTCATGAGTCAAGTCAAGTCATAGTTGATCTTCCTGAGTCAAGTCACAGTTAATAATCATGAGTCAAGTCACAGTTGATCTTCATGAGTCAAGTCAAGTCACAGTTAATCATCATGAGTCAAGTCAAAGTGGATCGTCATGAGTCGAGTCAAGTCAAGTCACAGTTGATCTTCATGAGTCAAGTCAAGTCACCTATTGATCTTCATGAGTCAAGTCACAGTTAATCATCATGAGTCAAGTCACAGTGGATCGTCATGAGTCAAGTCAAGTCAAGTCACAGTTGATCTTCATGAGTCAAGTCAAGTCACTATTGATCTTCATTAGTCAAGTCACAGTGGATCGTCATGAGTCAAGTCAAGTCAAAGTTGATCTTCATGAGTCAAGCCACTATTGATCTTCATGAGTCAAGTCACTATTGATCTTCATAAGTCAAGTCACTATTGATCTTCATAGTTAAGTCACAGTGGATCGTCATGAGTCAAGTCAAGTCACAGTGGATCTTTGGGAGTCAAGTCACGGTTAATCATCATGAGTCAAGTCACAGTGGATCGTCATGAGTCAAGTCAAGTCACTATTGATCTTCATAAGTCAAGTCACAGTGGATCGTCACGAGTCAAGTCAAGTCACAGTGGATCTTTGTGAGTCAAGTCACAGTTAATCTTCATGAGTCAAGCCACTATTGATCTTCATGAGTCAAGTCACTATTGATCTTCATAAGTCAAGTCACTATTGATCTTCATAAGTTAAGTCACAGTGGATCGTCATGAGTCAAGTCAAGTCACAGTGGATCTTTGTGAGTCAAGTCACGGTTAATCATCATGAGTCAAGTCACAGTGGATCGTCATGAGTCAAGTCAAGTCACTATTGATCTTCATAAGTCAAGTCACAGTGGATCGTCACGAGTCAAGTCAAGTAACAGTGCATCTTTGTGAGTCAAGTCACAGTTAATCATCATGAGTCAAGTCACAGTTGATCTTCATGAGTCAAGTCAAGTCACAGTTGATCTTCATGAGTCAAGTCAAGTCACAGTTAATCATCATTAGTCAAGTCACAGTAGATCGTCATGAGTCCAGTCAAGTCACAGTGGATCATCATGAGTCAAGTCACAGTTGTTCTTCATGAGTCAAGTCAAGTCACAGTTGATCTTCATGAGTCAAGTTACAGTTGATCTTCATGAGTCAAGTCAAGTTACAGTTGATCTTCATGAGTCAAGTAGTCACTATTGATCTTCATGAGTCAAGTCACAGTTAATCATCATGAGTCAAGTTACTATTGATCAAGCCAAGTCTCAGCTGTTCGTCCAGAGTCATTTCACATCACCGCTGTTCGTCAAGAGTCACGTCACATCACCGCTGATCATCCGGAGTCACGTCACATCACAGCTGATCATCCGGAGAAACATCACATCACAGCTGATCATCCGGAATCACGTCACATCACAGCTGATCATCCTGAGTCATGTCACGTCCTGTCTGTTGCACCCAGTTTATCAAGGTCAGTCCTTTCATATCCCAGTCTGGTATCCAGTGTGAGGAATGCACTGCTGGTGTCTGCACATGCAACTGGTACCCCCAAACCCACTCACTCTAGCCCTTCTATTCCTGAACTGATTCCCCTGTCTGAAGTGCTTCCCATAATAGCGATCGCTTTAGGGTGTGTTTGGGCTGCATAAATCACCACAGAAATCCCAGAGGGGTGGCCACTATGATGTTTCCAGAGGCGGCGGCTGACGCTGCAGAACCTTCTGATGTAGTGGCCCCAGAGGCGATGGCACCTGCTGCGGTTTCTGCAGAACCACCCAAAGTGGCAGCGCCTGCTTCAGCTTCTTGCCCGGTGGTGGCATCCAGTAATGAACTCTCTCTGTTTCCTTATGATACTGATGTAGAACCTCCAGAGGTGGTGGCAACCACTGCAGAACCTCCAGAGGTGTCAGTGGTATCCATCTATGAATTCTCTGCCTGTTCCGTCACGGTTATGGAGGCCATCTGTGAACTCTCTGCCTGTCCTGTCATGGCTATGGAGGCCATCTGTGAACTCTCTGCCTGTCCTGTCAAGGATATGGAGGCCATTTGTGAACTTTTATCCTGCTCTGAACCAGCTGAGGAGGCCATCCCTGAACTCTCGCTGTGTTCTGAAACAGCTTTGTTGGCTGATTGTGAACAGTCTGTCTGTCTCGTCTCTACTAAGGTGTCTGATTTTGAACTGTCTGTCTTGCCCATTTCTGTCAATGAGTTCGATTCTCAGGTGTCTGTCTGTCCGGTTTCAACCTATGAGTCCGAGTTTGCCTTTTCAGTTGTCACTAATACTCTTGATTTTGAACTATCTGTCTGTGCTGTTTCAACGAATGAATCTGACTTTGAACTGTCTGCTGATCTGGTTTCTGTTAATGCCAAGTCTAATTTCAAACCATATGTCGGTCACATGTTAATTAATGAGCCTGCCTATGTACTGTCTGTTCATCCAGTTTTAGTCAGTGAGTCTGCTTATGAACTGTTTGCCTCTCCAGTTCCTTTCAGTGAGCCTGCTTATGAACTGTTTGCCTCTCAAGTTTCTTTCAGTGAGCCTGCTTATATACCATCTTTCCATTCAGTTGTCACCAGGGGAACTTTTGATTAACTTTTTGTGTACCCTTCCTCGGCCCTTGGGGCCATAAATGCTCCTTCTCTGTCTGTCTTGTGTGTATCAGTTTACCCCAGGCCCCAGTCCCCGCCATGGGATCCAGATCAATCTGGTCCACCGTGGTGGTCTGCTGACACGCCCTGGTGGTCTTCTGCTCCACCGTGGTGTTCTCCTGTCTGGCTGTCATGGTCTGCTGCTCTGTCTGCTCTGTTGAGGTGGTACTGATTTCCTGCTTCGCCGGTTCAGCCTGTGTACCCTGCTCTGCCCCAGTCTTCAGTCTCTCCACTTCCACGTGGACATGGCCCTCCATCCCTCCACCTGTTCCACCTCTGCTCCACCGCCCTCCGGGATTATTTTGAATTAGGAGCTTCTAGAAGCATATATGACTCTTCAAGCGATAGCTACATTACGGAGCCATTCTAAGTTTCCGTTCTAGTCTAAGTCTAGTAATTTTTGTGTTGTCTTGTTGTCTGTTTCCTGACCTTCTGCCTGTGTATCTTGGATTAACCCTTTGCCTGCTATTTGGGACTGTGTTTGCACATTGCCTGGACTATTGCTCGTGTTATTGGATAGCACCTTGTGTCAAGCCCCCTGGATATTGTTCGCTGATCTTAAACCCACGTTTGCCCTAGGAATACTCTTTGTCTTGCCTGAAATGTACCTGTTTGCCACTGTTTGACCCATGCCTGTTATGACCACATCTCTGTTTAATAAAAGCCTGCAAATGGATCCACATGTCTCTCATCTCATCACCTCCGTAACACTTATTCTGCATGACGATATTTTAGATCCCACATTCCTACCCCTTACTAACTATCATTAAGCAGCAATTTGGGAGTATTGAGGCAAAAGTCGTAGTTATAGTTAATAGTGAGAATTTGACCTTAAAATAAAGTGTGTCTAAAATAACTTTTATTTTTGATATGCACAAATATGCACACTATACTAATGTGATTTAAAACAGTATGAATGCAATTACTTTCACAGATTGGGTGTTTATCAGCCTCATGTCATGTCACATTTTCTTGGCTATCTATTTTTTTTATTTCTGTTTGACAGAAACTACAAAAGACATTGGCTCATTTCTTGGCATAAATGCCCATGTTTCCTGTATAGGCACAGTGTATTGTAGCTATTATGTATTTGAATATGGCATCAGCAGTTCTGAAAATGGCAAACAAAGTAAAAGCATTTAGCAGAGGCCAAAAGTCTGAGAGCATTTTTTAATGAGGTTTACAGTACATTGGTTGAATGTGGTTTTAGACTTTTGGACCACATTGTATGTATTTTCACTTAGAATGAAAAAGGCTGGATGGTTTCAGTAGCTTGGCTGACCTTGGAGTTAATCTTACGATTTAAGGCTCAGAAGATGAATTCTCCTGCTTCCATTACTTTCAACAGGTCCACCCCCCTGCATCACAAACACAAACAGCCACCAAGAGTTAACAGTCACAACAGACACCAGGGGGTGCAATAGCAAAAGAAAATGCAAGCCTAAGGTTAGTGTTGCTGAGATGTTATCTGTGTGAGGATTAAGAAGAGGAGGCAGTTAAAGAAGAAAAAAAAAAAACTGTAGAACATAATTACTGCAAATGTGCTACCACCAGAATATCAGATATATCAGGACTGGTATCTACATTTTTACCCAAATAATACGCTCCAGACACCCTTTCACACACCCATGTAAATGTTGTGTATATACTAAAACGAAAACAGTTTTCCATTTTGTTCAATTGTCCTTGAGACAACAGGAACAACTGAGTAATAGAAAAACTGGCAATGTAGTCGAAGTGTGTGTATAAACATATACAGTAACCACAAAGTATTTGGATGCAAAAGTCAAACATGAAACTGTGTTCATGTATTTGCATGATGTAACAAAATATCTGAGTGTCATTTATTTTAAACAGATTTTGTGCAAAATTTTCATAAAGAGATAGTTAGGAATAAAATCATACAATAGACATTAAGATGTTTTTTGATAGTAGAAAGTAATTAACATTGTGAATTTCCATGTGAGGGGAACTGCACTCCGAAAAAAAGATCTGTGAATATAGGGTGCACTATACTGTATTTATATGAAGAGATTGTCTGTGTTTTTGTTTGTTTGTTTGTTTGTTTTTTTTTTTTGTTTGTTTGTTTGTTTTTTTGTTTGTTTGTTTGTTTGTTTTGTACAGGTGTTTTATCTGTGTTTTTAATTTTGCACTGCATTGTGTTTTAGAATTAATGGAAATGTCAGTAAAATTAATGTTCTGAATTCTGAGAAAAATTTGTGCAGCATTTAACCACAGATGACATTTGCTGTGATTTTTTGCACTAAATGACATTCAGACTTTTTTTGTTGTAACATAAGTGCCCAAAAGTGTCATTGTTTATTCACATAAATTCTTAGTGATTAATATTGAAAACTGAGACTTACTGTTTCAATTCCAAGACCAAGTAACATACAGTATGAAGAGTTCCAGTGCAAATGCCTCTAAAAGCCATCTTGGTCAAAAATGAGATAACATTACTGAGTGAATGCTCTCCACACATAGTATATGTTCATCAAGTACTTTCACTTCAAATGCGCTAAATCCCAGCCTCAACCCATTCAGAAGTACAAGTACTTACATAGAAATCTATGCGTAGTAGCCAGAAGAAATGCTAATTTTAAAGAAAAACGTCAGACATACTTAGAGGCTTTTGCATCTGAACTCTTCATATATAAAATATCCTCAGTAGAAACATTGCCAGATGCTCCCTTGGCATACAGGCATCCTACGAGGCCTGCAACCGAGGTGAGAACCAACCTACGAGACCTAGGGGGTATTAAACAAAAGCATCCATTATCTCAAGGTATTTACATGTTACTCTTTTTCCAGGAGATATTTACGGAACATCTGGTTGTAATGTCTGTTTTGGGGTTTTGTTTCTTGTTCATTGTTTTCATGTCTTTTATTTTGTAGTTTGATTCATGCTGTTTGTGTCATGCTTCCATTGCCCTCTTGTTGTCTTGCTATTGGTTCCTCTTGTTCCTTGTGTCATGTTCTGATTGGTTTATTGTCTTGTCATGTGATTTATCAGTTATGTTTTCTGATTGGTTGTTTTAGTCATGTGTCTTGTTCCCATTGGTTTGTTCTTGTCATGTGACCCTCATTGTTTGTATAAGTAGTCAGGTTTTTGCCATTTTGCTTTGTCGTGTATTAATGCAACATTTGTAATCTGCGGTTGGTGAGTCTAGTCTGTTTCATGCCAAGTCTGTTCAAGTCTGTTCAAGTCTGTTCAAGTCTGTTCAAGTCTGTTCAAGTCTGTTCAAGTCTGTTCAAGTCTGTTCAAGTCTGTTCAAGTCTGTTCAAGTCTGTTCAAGTCTGTTCAAGTCTGTTCAAGTCTGTTCAAGTCTGTTCTGTTTGGATTTTGGATTACACCTTTGTAAATAAACTGCACTTGGGTTCATCTACACTCGCCTTCAGTGGACTGATCGTTACACTGGTACGTTATGGAGCACCTGTACCTTCTGTTGGACTGCATATTTCTTGGAAGTCCCATTTAACCAGCCATTATTTGAAGCCGGATATAATGCTACAGTAATTCTAGTCTGGATGTTAATCACATATTAAGGAAAACATAAGGGTAAATCAGGAGATTTATTTTAATGTAATAAATGTGTTTTTTCAAGGTTGAATGTGAGCAAGGGATAACACGAAGGGATAGCACTCCCTTTTCCAAAACCAGATTTTCTAATGTGAAAGATACTTGGTTTTGGCAAACAGGAGAACCGTTTGAACCCAAAGTGACATAATAATTCAATGTTAATCACGCAGAGGCACTATGGTTTAACCTTGAGTTCAGTGCCTCAGTCTTCAGTGGTCCTGAATAAATACAGCACACACATATGAAAAAATAATCACCTGTAAATGTGTTTACAGTCTCTATGAACTTGCAAAGCGGCAGTTTGGATTGCACAATGTTCATAATCAGAGTAATTGTAGATTTTCAACAAGGTGTTGAAAAAAATTACTTCAGAAAAAATACACAGTTGTTGCTTAGTAAAGAATGGACTTCAACGGACTCTGTCAAGCTGCTGATATGATTCCCTGAGTTTATAAAACATGATTTACATACAGGAGCCCTACTTGAAAGAACCAAACTCAGGACCCAAATGTGGCCTCAAATTGCATTGGGGTTCACTCTGAGCTGTAGCAGGGACTTCATTGTCTATTTACTGTTTCAGTGTTCTTATTCTTTTTCTTATTTGAGCACAATTAGTGTTGTGTTAAATTATAGGACTAAGGCAATTGCAAACTAATAACTCTGAACACGTTGCTTAAATGATCTACTAGCACACTTTTAGACTGGCAAAAAATCATGACAGAAGCCTTAAGTTACTTTTTTTTTCTAGCCAAGAAATAAAAGTTGTGATATTTCTACACACTGAATTCAATAATATTTGCTAGATAATAGGCATATTTTTGGGTGCTACACTATGCATTATAAAAAGAATAATAAATAGTCAAGTCAAGTCACCTTTATTTATATAGCACTTTAAACAAAAAAGACTGCGTCAAAGCAACTGAACAACATTAATTACGAAAACAGTGTGTCAATAATGCAAAATGACAGTTAAAGGCAGTTCATAATTGAATTCAGTGATGTCATCATGCAGCTCAGTTCAGTTTAAATCGTATCTGTGCAATAATTTGCAATCAAGTCAACAATATCGCTGTAAATGAAGTTTGAAATTGTAAGCAAGCCAGAGGCGACAGCGGCAAGGAACCAAAACTCCATCAGTGACAGAATGGAGAAAAAACCTTGGGAGAAACCAGGCTCAGTTGGGGGGCCAGTTCTCCTCTGGCCAGACGAAACCAGCAGTTCAATTCCAGGCTGCAGCAAAGTCAGATTGTGCAGAAGAATAATCTATTTCCTGTGGTCTTGTCCCGGTGGTCGTCTGAGACAAGGTCTTTACAGGGGATCTGTCTCTGGGGCTCTAGTTGTCCTAGTCTCTGCTGTCTTTCAGGGCTGTAGAGGTCCTTTCTAGGTGCTGATCCACCGTCTGGGCTGGATACGTACTGGATCCGGGTGACTGCAGTGACCCTCTGACTTGGATACAGACTGGATCTGGTGGCTATGGTGACCTCGGAATAAGAGAGAAACAGAATAATATTAGCGTAGATGCCATTCTTCTAATGATATAGCAAGTACATCGGGTGTTATGGGAAGTGTTCCCGGTTCCAGTTTAACTAATTAATGCAGCCTAAAAATCCTTTAACGGATTTGGATATTAGAAGCATATTAGTGTGCTATGTGTGAGCCAGGTTAAAGAGATGGGTCTTTAATCTGGATTTAACCTGCAAGAGTGTGTCTGCCTCCCGAACAATGTTAGGTAGGTTATTCCAGAGTTTGGGCACTAAATAGTAAAAAGGATCTGCCGCCCGCAGTTGACTTTGATATTCTAGGTATTATCAAATTGCTAGAGTTTTGAGAATGGAGCGGATGTGGAGGACTATAATGTAACAAGAGCTCGTTCAAATACTGAGGTGCTAAACCATTCAGGGCTTTATAAGTAATAGGCAAGAATTTAAAATCTATACGATGTTTGATAGGGAGCCAGTGCAGTGTTGACAGAACCGGTCTAATATGACCATACTTCCTGGTTCTAGTAAGAACTCTAGCTGCTGCATTTTGGACTAACTGGAGTTTGTTTACTAAGCGTGCAGAACAACCACCCAATAAAGCGTTACAATAATCTAACCTTTCTAAGGAAAGATTGCTATCAAATAGCACACCTAGGTTCCTAACTGATGACGAAGAATTGACAGAGCAGCCATCAAGTCTTAGACAGCGTTCTAGGTTATTACATGCAGAGCTTTTAGGTCCTGTAATTAACACCTCTGTTTTTTCAGAATTTAGCAGTAAGAAATTACTCGTCATCCAGTTTTTTATATCGACTATGCATTCCGTTAGTTTTTCAAATTGGTATGTTTCGCCAGGCCGCGAAGAAATATAGAGCTGAGTATCATTAGCATAACAGTAAAAACTAACACCATGTTTCCTGATGATATTTCCCAAGGGTAACATGTAAAGTGTGAAGAGTAACGGCCCTAGTACTGAGCCTTGAGGTACTCCATACTGCACTTGTGATCGATATGATACCTCTTCATTCACTGCTACGAATTTGTGGGGGTAGCCATCAAGTCTTAGACAGCGTTCTAGGTTATTACATGCAGAGCTTTTAGGTATTGATGGCGGTCAGAATTCATATTGCTTTGTTTTCTATATAGATTAAACGAGAAAACATACATATTAGAACTGAACACACTACATTTTGATCTGAACATATTTATTTAGAGACAAATTGTATCATGTTAATCAAGTAAAAAAAATCATAAGAAAAGTGCTGTGAAACAAAATCATGATAAAGAGCACAGTGATTTGTATAAGCAAGCTAAAATGGCATGGTTTCTTCAGCATGTGTGGTTTTATTTTGTTAACATTGTCTGTTAGGTTTAAGGTAGCATTTAGTGTACGTGGTAGGTAGTTATTTTCAAATTCAGTAGAGCATTAAAATTTGCAAACTGTTACAGCAACCAATGTATTTAACATCCATCTGTTTTGGAGAAAGCTAAATGCGCTATTAGTGCCACTCACTGGACATTACCCTTTAAAAATGTCTCAATGTGCAAAACACAGTGTAATATAATTTTGCAGAAATGTCAACACAGGCGCTTTTTTATTTTATTGAGCCTGGTTTGGGAAATAAAGTTAACCTGAATCACTTTGTGTTTACAGTTTAACTGAACCAAAATGTGGACCTACTGTCACGGTTCGCAGGTTTGTCTGTTCATTCGGTGTGTACTGTTCTGGTCTGATTGTCTATCAGCGTCATCTGTGCTGACGAGCAATCAGATCAGCGGCAGGTGCGTCTTGTTTATGAGTCCTATATATAGTCCTGTGTTTGTCATGTTCATTGTCAGATCGTTGTTACTGGTTCTCTGTGTCTCGCTCTGTACAGTTCCTCCAGTACCGGTTCTATTTGGATTATTCTGCCACCAGTGCCAGTGCCTTGGACTGTTACCCGAGCACCAGTGCCAGTGCCTTGGACTATATCATTTCCTGGTTTAATGATATTCAGCCCACTGCAGTCTCTGCGCTGCCAAGGATCTACTGCCGACCAGAGACTTTGTGCTTTCATCCTGCCTTGTCTTGTTCTCTTGAGAATTCTCAATAAACCTTTTTCATTCGCAATTGGATCCAGTGTTTTCGTACCTGACATAATGATCTGACCCGTTATGGATCCAGCGGATGTTACTGAACTTTTTACCTGAACATTTTGAATAACAACAACGCTCGTTTTGATCATCAAGATGAGCAGATTATGGTGACTGGTCGAGCAGTTCAGGCTTTGGTAGCTTAGGTGTCTGACCTTACTAACCAGCTGCAACATCTGAGAGTCGAGTCTACCCTCACGCCCACTGCGCCTAACCCATCACCTGCTGTTCCACCCATCAACCGACCTACCAACAGCACGGAACCTTGTCTGCCACCTCCTGCTGCTTATTCGGGTGAGCCCCAACTCTGTCGTGTATTTCTGACAAAATGTTCACTGTTCTTCGCTCTGCAGCCATCATCATTTCCTACTGAGGAGTCCAAGGGGGCACTTGTCATCACGCTGCTGTCGGGACGAGCGGCGCTGTGGGGAACAGCAGTATGGGAGCAGGGGGATCAGTGTCTTGAGTCGTTCCAGACCTTCAGTAATGAACTCAGGAAGGTGTTCGATCGTGCTGTGTCTGGCAGAGAGGCGGCCAGGGTGTTGGTGGAGCTACGGCAGCACAACAGGTGGGTGGCAGACTACTCCATCAAGTTTTGGACACTGGCAGTGGAGTGTAGGTGGAACAATGAGGTGCAGTGGGACATGTTTCTGCATGGGTTGGCCGACCGTATCCTGAATGAGACACATGGCTGCAGCATCGAGACCTTCGGATACAAAGAGGCCTGATTCCGGACATTGAGATTCGTCCCGACATCCCTCCATGTGATACGGTTGGTCTCTCATTCGATCCTGAACCCATGCATGTGGGCAGAGCTCGCCTCTCCCGGGAGGAGAAGGAGTGGAGAAGAGCACAGGGACTCTGTTTGTATTGTGGAGCTCCTCAACCACCACCAGTGTGCAGCATCCACTTGGATGATGTGACGGCAGCCACAGGACAACGCGCCAGTCCGCTCACCACACACCAGCTACAGGCGGAGAGGAGAGAGAGACAGAGCCAATCAAGTGGTTTGGGATTATTAGGAGGCCATGATTGACAAAGGTCAAGGGGCAAATTATCCAGGACACCAGGGTTACACCCCTACTCTTTACGAGAAGTACCATGGGATTTTTAATGACCACAGAGAGTCAGGACCTCGGTTTAACGTCTCATCCGAAAGACTGTGCTTCTTGACAGTATAGTGTCTCCGTCACTACACTGGGGTGCTAGGACCCACACAGACCACAGGGTGAGCACCCCTGCTGGCCTCACTAACACCTCTTCCAACAGCAACCTACTTTTCCCAGGAGGTCTCCCATCCAGGTACTGACCAGGCTCAGCCCTGCTTAGCTTCAGTGGGCAACCAGTCTTGGGCTGCAGGGTGATATGGCTGGCACACATCATCAATGTGACGCTTTTGTGGACTCTGGGGCAGAGGGGAGCTTCATGGACCGAGACCTGGCATGCAGACTCGGGATTCCTGTCATTCCCATCACTCATCCAATCTCTGTCAATGCTCTGGTTGGACAACTCCTGTCTTCTGTCACACACTCTACTGGACCGGTGAGTCTAGTCACGTCAGGCAACCATGTGGAGGAGATTCGGTTCCTCCTCATTGACTCTGCCTTTGCTCCTGTGGTTTTGGGGCACCCCTGGCTCACACTACATAACCCTCACATAAACTGGCATCAGAACATAGTCATGTCTTGCAGTGAGAGTTGCCATGCGTCTTGTTTGGTGTCTGCTTATTCTTCTGTGTCTTGTTCTGTGAGAGACATGGTCGATCAATTCATATATGTCTACCTGGATGACATATTGATTTTTTTTCTTTGTCTCTCCAGGAACACGTTCAGCACGTCAGACAAGTGCTTCAGAGGCTGTTAGAGAATGGGCTTTTTGTCAAGGTGGAGAAATGCGTTTTTCATGCACAGTCTGTCCCCTTTTTAGGATATATTGTGTCATTTGAGGGGGTGTGCATGGATCCTGACAAGATTCAGGCAGTGGTGGATTGGCCAACTCCAGATTCCCACAAGGCCCTGCAGAGGTTTCTGGGTTTTGCCAATTTTTATTAGCGTTTTATTCGCAATTACAGCCAACTAGCCGTGCCTCTGACTGCCTTGACCTCCACCATGACAACCTTCAGGTGGTCTAGTGCAGCTGAGACTGCATTTACCAAACTCAAGGACTGCTTTGTTTCAGCCCCCATTCTTGTCGCCCCTTATTCCTCTTGTCAGTTTGTGGTGGAGGTCGACGCATCAGAGGTGGGGGTAAGTGCGGTTCTCTCCCAGCGCTCCTCCGTGGACGGCAAGGTACATCAGTGCACTTATTTTTCTCATCGTTTGTCACCCACTGAACATAATTACCTCACTGGTAATAGAGAATTGTTGGCAGTCAAGTTAGCCTTGGAGGAGCGGCGTCATTGGTTGGAGGGCTCGGGGGTACCTTTCATTGTTTGGACCGACCACAAGAATCTTGAATATATCAAATCCGCTAAACGACTTAACTCTAGGCAGGCTCGGTGGGCACTTTTTTTTCGGTCGATTCGATTTTTCCATTTCCTACCATCCAGGTTCCAAGAACATCAAACCTGACGCATTGTCCCGTATTTTGGACCAATCAGAACACCCGGTTTCTCCCGAGTCCATTGTTCCACAGAGATGTGTCATTTCAATGCTAACTTGGAAGGTCCACACGGTCTTACATTAGGTAGTGCCTCCGCCCGGGTGCCCACCGGGTCGGTTATTCATGCCAGAGATGTTACGGTCCAACGTTATTCGGTGGGGTCATTGTTCCAAGGTGGCTTGTCATCCAGGAGTAAATCTTACTATTTTTCTCATTAAGCAACGATTCTGGTGGCAATCTATGGCTCGCGACACTCATCATTTTGTATTGGCCTGCTCGGTCTGCACCAGTTGTAAGACTTCTACTCGACCTCCGGCTGGGCTCCTTCAACCGTTGTCAGTTCCTTCGAGACCCTGGTCACACATTGCGTTAGATTTCGTTACAGGTCTCCCTGCCTCTCAGGGTAACACTTTGGAGTTTTGTCAGTTTTTTTTATGGTTTGGTCACACATTGTGTTGGTTTTATTTAGAGGGCCAACCAAGAGTTGGAACGAGGGTTGCGATGTTTGGCATCATAGAATCCGTCCTCTTGGAGTTAGCAGATCTCTTGGGTTGAGTACGCTCATAACTCATTACAAATGTCGTCCACGGTCCTGTCTCTGTTTGAGTGTAGTTTAGGGTACCAGCCACCAATTTTTCCCAGTCTGGAATCCGAAGTCGCGGTTCCCTCTGCTCACGAATTCGTCCAGAGGTGCAGACACATCTGGAGAACAGCCAGAGAGACTCTCCTCCAGGTGGGGTTGCGCACCAAGGCCCAGGCCGATCGCCACCAGTCGAGGCCTCCCGTCTACATCATTGGTCAAAAAGTGTGTCTTTCATCTACCGATATTCCTCTCCGCTCCGTTTGCTCCCAAATTCATTGGCCCATTTACCGTCACCAAGATCCTTAGTCCAGTTGGGTTCCTGCCCGAGACATATTGGATCACTCCCTTATCGATGATTACAATCGCCAGGTAGGACCCTCTGGGAGCGTCAGGTGATGCTCCTAGGGAGTGGGGTAATGTCACAGTTCGCAGGTTTGTCTGTTCATTCGGTGTGTACTGTTCTGGTCTGATTGTCTATCAGCGTCAGCTGTGGCGACGAACAATCAGATCAGCGGCAGGTGCGTGTGTGCATTTATCTTTATTGAGACTCTTTTAGCTCCATACCAGTGCCTTGGACTGTTGCCCGAGTTTGCTTCTTGCCGTTGTTTCCTATATCGTTTCCTGGTTTCAATGATATTCAGCCCACTGCAGTGTCTGTGCTGCCAAGGATCTACTGCCGACCAGAGACTTTGTGCTTTCATCCTGCCTTGTCTTGTTCCCTTGAGAATTCTCAAACCTTTTTCATTTGCAATTGGATCCAGTGTTTTCGTACCTGACACCTACAGTCAACACCCAAGATGACAAACAACCTCTTTGTTAGATGCTAAATAACAGTGCTATCAAACAGCAATTTACAAAAAATACAATAAGTTTATAACCATCCCCCTAAATTAAAGCTATTGTATGGCTTCAGAGGATTTGGAATATAGCCCACATTCATATGTATTTTCTCAAAACATGGCGAGGACATTCTTCAAATATTCACCCTTTGTAATCCAAATGAGAAAAAAAATGTGTTTGAAACAACGTGAGGGTGCGTAAATGACAGAATTTACATTTTGGGCTGAATTACCACTTTAAATCAGTAGACAGCATATACAGTACCCTGCAGGATTTCTGACTTATTAGCTATTGGCAGGTGTGGAAAATAAGCAAGTCATTGACCGTATATCAAAGTGTCTCTGGTCTTGTATGCCGTCTGGCTACCCAGAAGAACTTATGAAACTTACAAATTAGAAAGCCAAGCATCTATCTGCTGGCCTCTCTCTCTCACGCTCTCTTTAGAAGTATTGCAGATTAAGGTATTACAATGTTTTCCATATGTCATCTTGACTGTCATGAGAATATTAAAGACGTTTTCCAGCTTCCCAGGCAAAGCCAGATGTCAGAAGGGGGGGAAATGGGGATGGAATCCAAAAGAGCAGTGAAATTAACGCTCCTATCCTGCTTTTGACCTCGATATAGAGGCAGTGAAAATCAATAAGAAGTTGCATTCTGGACCATGCAGACCTTTGGGGCATGAAAAACTAACCAAAATAATAATAAAAGCTGCTTTCCTTTGCTGAACAATGCCCCCTAATTGCTAGCTTTTCACAGCAACAAGGCCCTATTTCATAGCTGAGCCGTCTGAGTCGCTTGTAATTGTTGTTTTTGTTGGCGAGAGGAAAGGGACCCATGCCGCTTTGCACTGTACTGCAGATTTCCAGACATGGGCTTTTGACTTTTTGCGTCAGGGCAAGATATTTTGCAGGGCAGACGCTTTGTTGCATAAACATGGAGTGGTAATTTGCTATGTCGCCAGCTCTTTCTGCGTCCACCCGCTGTGAGAAGGCAGAGGGCCTGAAGCCGACCAAAGCATACAGGGACTCGCTCCAGATTTGCTGACTCTGAACACTGTGCAAGGACATGATGTTCAGCAAACAGTGGTCAGGAACTCCAAATTGAAGCCATTCGATTAGTTTAGCTTGGCTTGAAAACCAGATGTGGTGTTAAAATCACAGATCACATTGTTGGCCCAAGAGCCTTCGTGTTGGAGCCCTGCAAAGGTTGTGGTGTAGTTGCAGGCGTGGGTGGAAACTCATGAGCTAAAGAAGACAAAGAATTTTGGAGGACGCTAGAATTTGACATGAACATTGACCACCTCAGCTGACGCGTTCTTGCACGTATGAATGGGAAGTCTGAAAGGCACAATGCAGAATGGTCTGTTTTCTGTAAAATGGAGTTAACTTTGACATTTTCACAAGAGATTGCGTTTGTGGGAAACCCAGCATGCTGACAGCTTTCCAATTTGGGACAGAGCTTCCACGCAATAAATAAATAAAGCTGTCTCTACAAAAGCAAGACACAGCTTTTCCTTGGTAACAGATTTCTTAGTGATCTGTAGAAAGACAAAATAGAAAATAAATGACTTATTTTAAAGTAAAGATGGAAATTATATTTCATAGGCCCTACAGCATGAATGGCCTCTATGGTTTGGGATCACAGTTTCAACGCCAAGGTAAAGAACGTACCACCTGAATATATGTGACTCATGTAAACACCTCTGTCGAGTGCATATGCTGGCATGGGTGTGGATGACAATATTTCCCTTGTATGACATGCTAGTGCGTAAACTTGCATATATGCATACTGTAGGTGAGCTCCATTTAATCCACTGGGATTGAACAAAATGCATATACATTTGGGAGACAAATTTTCACAATGCACATTGCTTCAAAGCAGCTTTACAGAAATAAATATTGTTGTAATAATGTTGTAAAGTTTTCCTAAATACCTTTCATATTCGTTCATTTTGTTTTGAATTGTTCATAGAAATGTGGTCTCTAATTGAGCAGTACATCATTGCCCTGACATGACCTTACACTAGGGAGAGCCGACCTGCCCTCAGGCCTGTGGCTAAAGAATCAAGATTTCAAATTGTGACCTCTTCACTGACCTCTCGCTATGGGGCACAAGCATTTAGGAAAGCCTGACTGACTTATTTGTTTGTTTGCATTGTGAATTAGGTTTTATGATATACACTTTTCCTTCCAAATTCTCATTACCAGACTTATTTTTTAAATTGTATCTCATTTATTTACTTATCATCATCATCATCATTATTATTATTATTATTATTATTATTATTATTATTATTATTATTATTTATTATTATTATATTATTATTATTATTATTATTATTATTATTATTATTATTTATTATTATTATACTGCATTACATATAATTTTTCTATATATATTTTCTTAATTATAGGGGTATTTAATTTAGCATAAAGTAGTTTTAGTTCAACAAATACAACCCGTTTACTTAGAATACACATAATACATTATTACATTTTTGCATTACAGTATCATTTAATAAATTCTTTGTACAGAGCAGATACAATTGCAGCTAATACATATTAAAGTGTCGAGCACTTATATTACATATTTGTATTATTATTATTATTATTTAAAATTATGATATTTTTGTCCATAATTGGACAAATATACTACATATCACTGCACCTGTCATAAAAAACATTGTGTCACAAAAGACATATCACATTATTCCTCATATCTTTTGTTTTGTTGTCTTAATGTCAGCTATAGTCTACTTATGTGGGAAAAAATCCCTTTAGGCATCATAAAACTGATGGAATTTTCTGATGATTTTTTTATTATCATTTAAGGAGCTGGACTAGATGTTGCATGTGTTGTCCTTCAATCATTGGCCACCAGCCAATTGGCAAGTAACAATTTTTTTTTTTTTTTTTTTACATGCATTTGGCACTCGGCGTATGTTAATTTTTATCTGCGGTATTATGCTTCATTTACTCCAGTGTAGATGACAACAGACTGGCTTTCACTCTGATGTGTGTCTACAGTTCCCTTGTTGAGATATTTTTGGAGGACATCAAATAAATAATTTTAACATGGAAGAAGGCTGAAGCATCCATTTGTGATTAAATGTCATGATCTCTTTCATAATACGTTCGAAGGAGGGGGGGAAGTATGTTTGCAATACGTTTGTTTCCCAGCCACAACCACAGGACCTCTGGGGCGGCTTGAAGTCTGTCTGCTGACCTTCCACACTTCAGATCATGGCTGTATAAACACAGGTCATTGCTTCATGCTCAGGTCAGCCACTTCCTGAGAGAACAAACACCCTACAAGTTCATATATATGTTCGTCTCCCCAGGAGTCACAGCTGTGAAGAGTTTGTCAAACCTTCCCCAGTGTTTTCACGCACGTTTTCACAGCAGTGGGAGCCATGCTAATCACTCATCAAAGTCTATTACAAAGATCCTAGTGACATTGAGCCTCATAAAACCCATGCAAACAGTGAACAACAATGAATTACATCTTATAACAGGATGATCTACAGGGAAATGGTGTTGAGTTCTGTTATTTTTCAAGACAAGACAATTCAAGTCAAGTCCCCTTTATTTATATAGCGCTTTTGACAATACAGATTGTGTCAAAGCACTTTACAGTATTAAATAGGAAAATAGTGTCAATAATGCAAAATGGCAATAATAAACACTTTATTTTCAGTTAAAGGCAGATCATCGTTGAAATCAGTGATGAGATCATCCAGCTCAGTTCAGTTTAAGTGATGTGACATACAGCCAAGTATGGTGACCCATACTCAGAATTTAGTTGATTTTATGTGGTGTGTCATTTAGGTTTGTGTGGTGTGACATACAGCCTAGTATGGTGAAAAGTCACATTGTGCAGAGGACTCATCTGGTTCCTGTGGTCTTGTCCCGGTGGCCTTCTAAGAGACAATGTGAGGATCTGTCTCTGGCTCATCTAGTTGTTCTGGTCTCCGCTGACATTCAGGGCTGTAGAGGTCATCTCTAGGTGCTGATTCACCATCTGGGCTGGATACGTACTGGATCCGGGTGACTGCAATGATCATCTTATGTGGATACAGACTAGATCTGGTGGCTACGGTGACCTCGGAATAAGAAAGAAAAAGACTAATATAAGCATAGATAC
This sequence comes from Cyprinus carpio, assembly GCF_018340385.1. Taxonomy (NCBI): domain Eukaryota; kingdom Metazoa; phylum Chordata; class Actinopteri; order Cypriniformes; family Cyprinidae; genus Cyprinus; species Cyprinus carpio. The sequence continues at coordinate 1,228,521 of NC_056584.1, forward strand.
CATTCTTCTAAAGATGTAGCAAGTACATTGGGTGTTATGGGAAGTGTTCCTGGTTCCGGTTGTCCTAATTAATGCAGCCTTAAAAACTTTTAACGGATTTGAATATTAGAAATGTGTTAGTGTGTTATGTGTAAGCCTGGTTAAAGAGATGGGTCTTTAAAGGGATACTAAACCCCAAAAAGAAAGTTTTGTCATTAATCACTTACCCCCATGTCGTTCCAAACCCGTAAAGTAAAAAAAATAAAAGTAAGTAATTTATTTATATAGCACCTTTCACAGACAAGAAGTCACAAAGTGCTTTACAATCTGTTAATAAAAAGGATCAAACATGCATACAATAAATCTACCATAACACAACACACAGAAACACTCTTCACAAACATGAAAAGACAAATAAACCACTGCTGTTAAATAAAAGCGATTTCAAAAAGATGCGTCTTCAGGTGTTTTTTAAAAGAATTGACCGAACCCATAGTTCTCAGTGCTAATGGAAGTGAGTTCCAAAGCCTCAGTGCCACAGTACATAAAGCACGATCACCTTTAGTCTTAAGACGTGTTCTAGGGACAATTAAAAGGTCCAGACCAGAAGACCGTAAGAGCCGACCCGGTGAAAGTTTATGTAAAAGATCCTGAATATAGAGAGGTGCCTGACCATGCAAGGCTCTATAAGTGATAACTAAAATTTTAAACTGCACTCTGAATTCAACTGGGAGCCAATGAAGGTCCTTGAGAATTGGTCTTATATGAGACCATTTACTGGTACCAGTCAACAGCCTTGCAGCTACATTTTGTACAACTTGTAGTCGCTCCATAGAAGACTTATTCAAACAAGTATACAGAACATTGCAATAGTCCAAACGTGACGAGATGAAGGCATGAACAAGCATCTCCATCTCTTTTCTTTAGACCACCGATCTAATCTGAGCAATGTTCCTAAGATGGAAAAAACATGAGCGAACTACAGATTTATATGACTGTTAAAACATATGGCTCTATCCAGAAAGACACCTAGATTTCATATTTCACTACAATCTGAAGTGGCTGAAACCCCCAAAACCTGCTTAATCCTAGGTATAATATTATCAGGAGCAAAGATCATCATTTCAGTTTTATCCTTATTAAGTTGCAAAAAATTTTTGCCATCCATTTATTAATGGAGACTAAACACTCCTGTAGAACTGACAGTTTATCTAGACTATCAGGTCTAAACGAGATAAATAACTGAATGTCATCTGCATATAAATGATAAGATATTATTTTAAAACTATTAATAATCTGTCCAAGGGGAAGCATATACAAGTTAAACAACAAAGGGCCCAGCACAGAACCTTGTGGCACACCACAGGACAAAAGTACAGAATGGGACGTAAAGGATCCAACAGATACCGAAAAAGACCTATCGGACAGATAAGATGAAAACCAATCCAGAGCTGAACCCGAAATACCTACTAAACAGCGTAATCTATTAATCAGAGTGCAGTGATCCACCGTGTCAAACGCTGCGCTAAGATCTAACATAACCAACAAGGAACATTCCCCCACATCTGTGGCCATCAAAATGTCATTTGATACCCTGAGTAAAGCGGTTTCAGTAGAATGATTTTTGCGAAAGCCTGATTGAAATTTGTCATAAATATTATGAGTATCCAAAATATCGCTCAACTGCATTGCCACAACCTTTTCCAAGATTTTAGAAATGAAGGGCAACTTAGAGATACGCCTATAGTTGTTCAACGATGTAACATCAAGATTACACTTTTTCAAGAGTGGTTGAACAACAGCGTGTTTAAAACACCTAGGGACCTGGCCCAACTTTAACGAAAGGTTAACAATTGAGACCAAACATGGACCAACCAATGGATGTAATAGTTTCCATGACCACAGAAGCAGGCAAAATATCCGCCGGGCTTTGAGATGGTTTCATCATACAAACGATCTTTATAAGATCATTAATGGAAATTGACTGAAAAGAGCTTAAAATTGAGGGCCGCTCTGTGATAATTACAGAGGGGATAGCTGATGGTAAAATGCTAGCCCTAACAGCCATAACCTTACCCACGAAATGAGACATAAAATTATTACAATCATCGTTAGAAAAAACAGGTACAGATGATGTAACTGGAGACACAAGACAATTAATAGTGTCAAACAAAGTCTTAGGATTCCTTTTACAAGTTAAAATAATTTTTTTAAAATACTGCGCTCTGGCCACCTTGATCATATCATGTAAATCAGACAGTAACTCTTTAAAATACTGACGATGAACCTGGAGTTGATTTCCACAAACGTTCAGTCTTCCGACACACACGTCTGAGACTGTGAATGGCATCATTTATCCATGGAGAAGTATTAACCACGGGAATATGCCGATTCCTAAATGGAGCCACTTTATTCAGTAACAAAGTGCAGTGATCATTAAACGACTGTACAGAACTATCAATGTCATTTAAAATAATAACCGAGTTGGAATCAAAAGCGTTCGAGAAATTCTCAACAGCAACTTGGGTAAACATGTGAGAACAAGACACCCGCTTGACTGGCAGTGGATTTTCGTTACACGCAAGATTAAATAAAACACATTTATGATCACTAACATAGACATCCTCTGTACACACATTGTCAATAAACCATGAGAAAACACTGAATCAAGCAAGTGTCCTTTATCATGTGTAGGACCAGAGACATGTTGAACAAAATTAAAAGTATCCATTAAATGTAAAAAATTTGAAACAGTATTACATGCAGCATTATCCACATGAACATTAAAATCACCGACAATAATAACTCTATTCAACTTAATGATAGAGGATAAAAAATCAGTAAAGTCGCTCAGAAAAGGACTCAAAATTTAAACTGACAGAGTGTGTCTGCCTCCCGAACAATATTAGGTAAGTTATTCCAGAGTTTTGGCGCTAAATAGGTAAAGGATCTGCCACCCGTAGTTGATTTTTGAAATTCTAGGTATTATCAAATTGCCAGAGTTTTGAGAATGCAGCGGATGTGAAGGATTATAATGCAATAAGAGATCATTTAAATACTGAGATGCTAAGCCACTCAGGGCTTTATAAGTAATAAGCAAGATTTTAAAATCTATATAATGTTTAAAGCGAGCCAGTGCAGTGTTGATAGAACCGGGCTAAAATGGTCATACTTCCTGGTTCTAGTAACAACTCTAGCTGCTACATTTTTGACCAGCTGGAGTTGGTTTATTAAGCGTGCAGAACAATCACCCAATAAAGCATTGCAATGATCTAACCTTGAGGTCAAGAACGCTTGAATTAACATTTCTGCATTTGACATTAAGAGCATAGGTCGTAATTTAGATATATTTTTGAGATGGAAAAATGCAGTTTTACAAATGCTAGAAATGTGGCTTTCAAAGGAAAGATTGCTATCAAATAGCAGACCTAGGATCCTAACTGATGACGAAGAACTGACAGAGCAGCCATCAAGTCTTAGACAGTGTTCTGTAGGTTATTAAATGCAGAGGTTTTAGGTCCGAAAATTAACTTTTTTTTTTCAGAATTTAGCAGTAAGAAATTACTCGTCATCCAGTTTTTCAGATTGACTATGCATTCCATTGTTTTTTTTTGGTTTTTATATGCATTGCATTAGTTTTTCAAATTGGTATGTTTCACCGGTCTCAGTACTATGATACAGTCTAAATCCTGACTGGAAATCCTCTCAGATACCATTTTTCTCTAAGAAGGAATATAATTGTAAGGATACTACCTTTTCTAGTATCTTGGGCAGAAAAGGGAGATTACAGATCGGTCTGTAATTAACTAGTTCTTTGGGGTCAAGCTGTGTTTTTTTTAATGAGATTTCAGCATAATATCAACTTTGTCTATGATTTTTTTCATGAAATAGACAACTGAGACAATTTGTAGACATCAAAAAAATAATTTTATGTGAGATGTTTTAGTCCAAAATGAAGAGGAAACACTGGGGTCTTTTTCTCAGGAAAAAATCCAAAAAACAGGAGTATTCGACACATACATATGAAGAGTTTGGTTCCAAAATGTATTTTCAAAAAATGGAGTTTCCGCCAAAATCAGTATTGTATCTGGTAGGATAAGTTTTGTCATTAATCACTTACCCCCATGTCATTCCAAACGCGTAAAATCTTTGTTTGTCTTTGGAACACAATTTAAGATATTTTGGATGAAAACCTGGAGGTTTGAGACTGTCCCATAGACTGCCAAATAAATAACAGTGTCAAGGTCAACAAAAGGTATGAAAGTCGTTGTCAGAATATTCCATCGGCCATCAGACGTGCAATCTGGGTTATATGAAGTGACGGGAACACTTTTTGTAATTGAAGAAAACAAAAATAACTACTTTATTTAATACATCCTTTGTCAACGGTCTCCTCTGTGTTTTTCCATATCACCATATGCTGTGTATGCTCTTCTGTGTCATCTGCGCCACAAGGATGTGCTGTTTCTATGTGTATCTAGCTTTGATTTGAAATAAAACAGCGCATCCTTGTGACTTTGACTATCAGTGAAACTGTCAGACTGGAGCGAGAATGGCACAAATCCTATCCGGAGCAGTCTGGGCTCACAGAGTTCTAGCCATAACACGAGACCTTCACCACAGTTCATATCACCATTTTTCTTGAAAGCCTACAAATATCCAGACCAAACCTATTTGAGCTACTATCTGAGGGACTTCATTTTTCCTCCTCAATAATTCCCTGAGAGAAGCCATACAAAGAGCATATTATGTCTTTATCCTGAACAAAAGCTGGGGTGACTCTGAGCTGACAGGTTAGCAGAATTCATTTCTGGCTCAGCTGGTGGCGGAGACAACTGGCAAACCCCAATGAAAAACTATGATAAAAAAAAAAAAAATCATTTCCACCAAGTTTTGCTAGGGGGTCAGTGGAGTATGACAAATGATGGCAGTTATTATTTTCAGAGCTCTTGGGGTGTCTGTGATATATCGGTTCAATGCTGATTCAACTTCAGGAATTTGTAGCTGTTTCTGTATCCTCTCATTGTTGTCAAAGATACTTAACTTGATGTTATGACTGTTGCTGCGGCCTACACAATTATACCCTAGCTGGAACACTGAACAAGTCGAAATTTCCATTAGCAACTACCAGTAATTATTAAAAAAAAATAGATTGAACAATAAATTTTTGAGTAAGAGAAGGTTGCAGATTCCCGGACAAAGATTACCCTATTCATAGACAAAATGGTCTCAATAGTGGTGGTTCTTAGGAATCCCTTCTACTCCTTGACTACCCTTAATCTGTATAATAATGTATGTTTTCAAAATATTATATCATTTTGACAAACTACTTTTTTTTTTTTTTTTTATTATTATTATTATTATTTTTTTTTTTGGGCTATAACTTGGCTATGAACCTATATGCTGATTAATGTGACATTAAAAGCAATATATCATTTTAATATTTTACTTAAATATAAACTTAATATATACTCTAATATTTTATAATGAAACTGTTAGGCATGATATTATTATTAGTATTATTATTAATGTTAAAATACTCCTGATTATTATGCAGATAACCTAATGCAGCAGCAATTGCTCAACAAATGGTATGAGTTAAGGACATAAACATCGGTCTGTCTGACCAATGGCAATAATGATTAAGAGTGTTGCGTTTAATTTATAATTATAATTTTAGTTATTATATTATTATTATTATTATTAATAATAATAATAAAGTATAAATATTTTGCTATACTACTACTGGTGCAGAAATTACATCTCAGTTTTTTAATTACATTTAGTGTATATTTATCTATTCTAGTCCAATGCTGTCTGTGTTCTCTATATTATATAATTAAATAGTAATATATTCATAAAGATATTGCCCCTTTATAACTAAAATATAATTTGTTTGTTTGGGCCTACAGTGTAGCCAATTACTTCTTCAAAAAATTAGTTGAAAAATACTGTACATTTTTAATAGATGAGAAACTAGAAAAAAAAAAGAAAATTTGTTATCACATTAAAAACAAAAAAGACAGTAAATTTGACATAAAAACAAACAAAACAGAAAATAATTATGAATTCTATTACCAACTTCAATTTAAAAAGCTAAAAACAAACAGACAGAGTTAATAAAGTGTTGTTCCCTTTCAGTCAGTCACTCTCGAGGTCACTTTGGTGACCGACGAATTGGGATCTCGCTTCGACAAACAGATAAGGGTTAATATGGTGTTGTTGTGTTTATGTAAGTGAATCTGGTGGAATGCATACCAGCTTTTCGCTTCAAAGCCGAGCAACAACATCGTTCTGCTCCATCCAAGTCTCTTCAGTGAGCTACGAGTTCAAGGCACTCTTGGAAGCTTCTGGTGTTGGCAGTATGACGCTTCAGCAGTGGTCGTTCCTGTGTTGAGTGGGTTGTGCTATGCCCTGTTCTGCTGCCTCCACCCGTCTGCCAGCCACAGCGTCCCAGCCGTCCTGGCCCCCGTCAAATCTGGAGTTGAGCAGAAGAGCAAGAGGCCCCAGGACAGGCGACTCAAAGAGAGGGAGGAAGCTGCTCTTTGGGGGATGATGAAGGCACCTCTCCCTCCCCCGGAGGAGGGCCGGGTGGAGAATCTGGAAAATCTCAACGAGAGAGCTGTTTTCTCTATCTCTGGGTCCCAGGAGGGTACGGAGAGTCACGGACGGCCCAACACCAGACCTCACTCAGACTCCTCCTTCGCCAGCCTGCAGCAGCGGACAGTTCAAGAATGTCAACAAAGGGCCTACTCACCCACCCTCTGCCAACCTGGTAAGAGTTGCACTGCACACTCAGTTCCCATCTCCGGTCTGCTCACAAGCCGCCCAAGTTGGGTCCCTGTGTTCCAGCTCGCTGCCCCACTGCAGGTACAGAAGTGGTTCCACTGATCCCACTTGTATCTGGGTGCCTGGCTAGTGCTACCCAGCATGTCTCGCTGGCTACTGTGAACCATCAGCCTTGGCTATGCATTTAAGTTCGCCCAGCATCCCCCCAAGTTCAGCGGCATCCGCTTCACAACAGTGGAGGAGGCTGATGCTCCTGTGTTGTGTTTGGAGACTGCAGTCCTACTGGGGAAGGATGCAATAGAGCCGGTCCCTCCAGCCGATATGAGAATGGGGTTTTTCAGCCCTTTCATCATTGTACCGAAGAAAGGCAGTGGGTTTTGAACAGTCTTGGACCTGCGTGTCTAGAACCAGGCCCTTCATCAGTTATCATTCAAGATGTTAATGCAGAATGCATCTTCAGGTGCGTCCATCCCCGAGATTGGTTTGCGTTAACTGAAGGACGCGTACTTTTATTTTACAATCCTTCCGCGCCACAGACCATTTCTGCGGTTTGCGTTTGAAAGACGGGCATATCAGGACAAGGTCCTGCCCTTAGGGCTGTCCCTGTCTCCCCGTGTCTTCACGAAAATCACGGAGGTGGCTCTGGATCCTCTCAGAGAGCAATGTGTTCGCACTCTCAACTATCTCGACGATTGGCTTATACATTCACAGTCTCGGGTTCAGTTGTGCAAGCACAAGGACTTGGTGCTCTGGCACCTCAGCCTGTTGGGTCTTTGGGTCAACTGTGAAAAAAACAAACTCTGCCCAACACAGAGGATCTCTTTTCTCGGTATGGAGTTGGATTCAGTTGAACAGACAGCACGCCTCACAGAGGAACGTGTGCGGTCGGTGCTGACCTGCTTGAATTCGTTCAAAGGCAGGATGGCGGTCCCACTGAAACTATTTCAGGGGCTCCTGGGGCATATGGCAGCTGCAGCTGCACTTACACCACTAGGGCTATTGCATATGAGACTGCTTCAGCCCTGGCTTCATGGTCGAGTCCCGAGGTGCTATCCAATCTCATTGAGTGGGTAGTGCTACGACAACGGTGAGTGGTCTTCTTGTTGCGAGCATAGGGCACTGGAAGGGGCAGCATCCATGGCACTTTGGTAGAGGATCCCAATTCATCGGTCACCGGCGTGATGTCGAGAGCGACCGACAGAAAGAGAATGTCTCGGTAAGTATGTAACCCTCATTCCCTGAAGACGTCACGTCCCGTCGCCACGGCTGCTGTACCACCTCTGAACCGGCCGGGTCACCGGCTCGGCTCCTCAGCGAAAACTTGGTATGTATTGCACATGCTGCCTTTTTTTATGCTCACGCTGTGATCAGCTGCAGCTGGATGCAATAATTGCATGCCAATGTGCATTGTGCAAAATAACTAAGAAGGGGTGGGAGGCGAGAATTGAATATACTAGAGCGCAGGGTTTTCCTTTTCCCCAGTCTCCCTCTGTTTAGTAACGAGTGATGAAAGGATAATTTCCCCCTTGCCCTTTAAGCGCAGCATTGTCACAGAGTTCAACGGCCCTAGCGACAGATGAGTTGGAGCCCCTGAGGGCCCCACTCTAGCCTCCATCTCATGGGCTTTGTCAAGGGCCAAGCCACTGTCATATGAAACAGACATCTAATAGGTAAGCCTTTGTGTCCAGCCCTTCATATCTAATGACCCGTCCAGCCCCCAAAGAGTAGTGGCGTTCTGCGAGGGAAGACAAACTGAGAAAAAGTTCACAAAGAGCCCTGGAGAGCTGATAAAGCCATGCCAGTGTTATTTCTGAATTGCGGCCGTGCTCTGTGGTTTAAGGTTCGGAAAAAATTAAACCACAGGCAGGCATTGTTTCATAAAAGTGTTTAGTCGTCACATTGAAATATGCCTGGCAGTTTTGTGTAAGCATATTTTGGGTGTTATCTGTAGTTGTTGTTCTGTGCTTTTTAGGTAAAAGTACAAAATAAATGAATGAATAAATGTTATTGCTGATACTACAGGGGGGTTGGGAGGGTGTTTCAGTAGCTTTAGTTGTCTTCCCTGAAGGCCTGAGTGTGATTGTGAGGTAAGGTGGTAAGACATTGTAAATTTCTGGTTCATGTTTCTTCATTACTAGATCCAAATGCATGCCATTTGTTTAGTATTTGAGCGTTTTGGCACTGGATTTTAGATGCATTGTTGTAATATATTTTTTGGCAACACTTTATAATAACTTTCATTGATAAATTATTAACAAACATTAAATAATGCTTACCAGATAATTAGTTTATATATATTCAAAGAGTTGGAAACGTGAGATAATGTGCTTGTTAATATTTGCTAATAAACTTATTAAACATTAGATAATGTTTAAACAAATCAGTATTTTATGTACAGTAAGTATGCTTACAAATGTCATTAAACTTTCAATTCCATATGATCAAGCACTTCTTTAAAAAAAATCTACAAATTTTAACATATGTTATAAAATGATTAAAAGCTTGTGTTTACGCACAACACTTTTGCTGCTATTGAGGTGTGATACGGGTAAGGTTATGCATAGGTTTGGTTAAGGGGTCACCAGTGTACAGGGGTGAGTTTATTATAAGTGAACACGGTTCTGTTTATTTAATATTGTTTTGATAAATGAAGTATTTTCTTAAAAAAAAATGTTTATTTATAATTCAAGGAATATCCTGTTTAATGATAAACTGAAGAGTAGTATACCAATATGAGTGCAAAGGCAAAAAAAAACAAACAAAAAAAAACACCTTTTTGCACCAACATTACAATCTGTTATGTCTTTACCAAGCATTTAGCTAAACTTAACCAGCCACCCTTTACACAAACCTTGTTACAGCGTCCATAAAAATACTAAATGATTAGTAATCATTTATTAGCATTTACAAATTAAATTAAATTAAATTAAATTTATGCATTTAGCAGACGCTTTTATCCAAAGCGACTTACAGTGCATTCAGGCTATCAATTTTTACCTATCATGTGTTCCTGGGGAATCAAACCCCCAACCTTGCGCTTGCTAACACGATGCTCTACCACTTGAGCTACAGGAACACTATAATGACTATAATGATGATTAGTTTCAATTTTAGATTGGCTACTGCAAAAACATGAACAATTGATTAATAAATGATTAGTAAAGATGTGTGAATAGGATAAATTCAGGTCTTTAAAGGTATTACTGATTAGTAAACATTTATAAACATTTGCAAGTGATGAATAGTTTCCACTTTAGATTGGGTACTACAAAAACATGAACAAATAATTAACAGGTAAGTTGTTAAGATGTGTAAACCGAGGTCTGCACAACAAACACAGACCAACAAATGAAGACCATATACAAACTGAAAGTTTACTGACATTTGTAAGCATTTCAATTTACATTAAATAATCATATAGTAATCATTAGGTAATGTTTAGAAAGTATTAAACATTAGCAAGAACATTTTCTCATATTTCTAGCTATGTGAATATATATATATATATATATATATATAGTTAACAATAAATATATATATATATATATATATATATATATATATATATAGCTATGTGAATATATATATATATATATATATATATAGTTAATCAGAGTTATGTAAGTAGAATCATCCACACCACAAATAAGAGGACTTCAATCAAAATAACTAATATGAGCACATGGAAATTGAAAGAAAATATTCAGTGATTGAAATTACTATGGCACTAACAAATTCAGCACACAGGGGGCAACAGAGCTGCCTTCAAATGCCTGTGCTATGAAAGCAGATGCTATTTTAGTTAGATAGTTGTAGTGCCCTTTGAAATGTTAAGATTACAATGTGTAATATATAAATAGCAATGTTGCAAAATGTAAATGTGTACCTTGAATACAATGCAGGGGTGTGGAATAGAGCCAGAAGCTATGTCTGTAGCAATCTCAAAATGATTTGTATTTTGATTCAGAAAAAGGCTGGGAGTGGGTGGCACTTTTAACCAGAAGTATGTCTAATTAAATGAGACATTTGTTTTAAATATGATTGCATGCCTTTTGCAGTTTGTTTGTTTTGTTTAAGAAGTTTTGTTTGTATAACTCCTATAATGATTATTTTTTGTTGTTGTAGTTATAAATCTTTATTTAAATATCTTATAATTAAAACAATACCTAACTACGTTAACTAAAATGAACGAACGAACGAACGAACGAACGATCATTCATTCATTCATTCATTCATTCATTCATTCATTCATTCCTGTTGTTTAGAAATCATTCATTCATTCATTCATTCATTCATTCATTCATTCATTCATTCATTCATTCATTCATTCATTCATTCATTCATTCATTCATTCATTCATTCATTCATTCATTCATTCATTCCCAGCGGAATTGGAAGCTATGCCAGTCTAATCAGAGTTATGTAAGTACAATCATCCACAACCACAAATAAGAGGACTTCATTCAAAATAACTAATATGAGCACATGGAAATTGAAAGAAAATATTCAGTGATTGAGAATGACTGAAAAAAAAAAAACTTTTACTATGCATAATATAAATGAAAAACTGAACAAAATATAAATAATGCATAAATTACAGACAAGTCCTGGGAGAGAATAAGACAGACAAACATATTGTGTATCATATCATACAAGTTCAAAACATTTAAATAGACATCAAATAGCAGAAAATATATTTTGGTCCTAGAGCCTGATATAGTTTGTTCTGTGCACACATGATGTTTTATTGTGACAGATGACACTACAGGTGACATATATGATGGTTTGCTACAATATCACCTTCTCCCAAACTCTCATTCATGTATGAAGAAGGTACCTCATGATTGTGACCACCACATTGTCGCTCACCTGCAGAGCAATGAGAATGCACCGCCAGTGCATTGACGGGCACCTCTGTCAACAAATCACTCAGCATCTTGGCCATGGAGTCCGCAGTGCCTACGCCAACGGTGTCCCCCAGGGATACCTCATAACAGCCCAGCTCAAACAACCGCTTTGCCACCTGGGCCAGAACAGAGGAAAGCCATGAAAACACTATCCCCCTGGAAATATAAACGAAGGAGTGCACACAGAGAGCTCATTCTGAGCATTAGAAAAGCACTGCCGTGTTACAGCGTCATGCAGGCTTTTTAGCAAACATCGTAATAAGGGCCTTGTGGGACTATGAAAACTGTGGGAAGAAAAAATATGCAGAGCGCTCAACACTCAGTAAGATTTATCGCATACTGGAAGGCCCATTTGATTTCGCTTCGGCCAGTTATACACTGAATAATTCTATTCGGATTGAACGATGCTATTACAATACCTTTGTGACTTGTGATGGTTTTACTTGTCCCTCATATGGACAGCCAAGAGCACAGGAAACGTACCTGGAAATATGTGAAAGAACTATGATAGGTAAAGTTCAGCACATGTCGGAGGATATATAGCTTTGAGCTTACAGTACCAACAGTCATGCAACATAGGTGAAATAATGCCAAGTGCTGTTTTACTGCAATCACAAGCAGAACAGTCCACAGTGGCCAGAATTTCTCTTATAATAGATTACATCTATCACAGAATAAAACAAAATGTTCAGCAACAGACGAAACATATGGTCGGGGTCGAACGGTTGTGACAAAAAGTACCAATAGTGTTGACAGTGGGAATGAGAAACGGTGCTAGAGAGTGACGTACAAGGTATATGTGCTTTCCATATGTGGAGGAAACATGTTCTGCTAGAAACAGTGAACAAACAATTGAAAAGTTGAAAATGTTTCTCTTGGGCTTGTGGTCGTCAGATGATACTGCTGTGTGCTACCAGAACATTAGGCGTTGAGTCACATTTGCCAGAATAAGTTCGTCAGTCTGACTGCTCTCTATCAAAGTTAGTGTTTTTTTTTTTGTTTTTGTTTTTTACAGTAAAGAGCACAGCCTAAAAACTCTGGACACATTTGGACTTGCACTTGTAACTGATATAAAGCACTGCATGCACATCTGGAACTTGACTTATTTACTCATTTATTCTGGAATCATTTCAGACTGCTCTGGTGCCCTATCTCAAAACCTCAAAGGAGAACAGTCCAAAAAATGTAAGTACAATAAAAGAAACCACTGACCTTCTGGTTAAACCAAAGATCAGTCTTGGAACTTGCTTATATAATGAATGGCTCCTGAAAACTACAGTCCTGCAGTCATCTGCAGGGACAGTCACCTGGTTCAAATGTCTGACTCAGTGGTATAATTTTGGCAGCTCAGAGGTAAACCTTGACCTTAATTATTTTATTTGAGCTTATTTTATTATGCATTCAGCTACCAATAAGAGTTGAAGCTGAAGGGAAAGTCATAACAATCCACACTGCAGAACAGTCAAAAATGTCAGCAAGGGTCAAACTTTCAACTATCCAGTAATTACTTCAGACCATGATCCAGTATGCCACGCCATTATTATTATTATTATTATTATTATTATTATTATTATTATTATTATTATTATTAATTTGATTAACTGAATTCCACACTTGCAGAATTCAGCATAAAGCTCTGGCAATTTCAAAAACAATGTAATTCTCAAAAGTCCTCCCAGGGGGGCTTCAATGCCCGATACTGTTGACTGTTATGTTAAGTCAGCCCTAAATCCTGAGTATGAGGTTACAGTCTTGACTACAACCTTCCCTTTACCAGTCCAGATCTTTATCTGCTTTACAACAACAACTTTTGTGTAACTATAATCTTGCGACACAATCCGCCGGTTTCTGCATCTTTGGCAGATTGTTGGTCAGATTCTCATTCAGAATTAGTGATGAAGTGTGAACGTGCACATAATGAACACTGGCCTATTACTTGAAGAAAATACTGGGTCTATGGCACACAGACATGACTTTCTGTTAGGATGCAATCGTTTCCATTCGAAGGTGATATTCTTCCTGCTCAATGTTACACCAAAGATGGATCCTGGAATCTACTTGTATAAATATAAATGTTTGCTCCTGTCCTAGTTAAGTAGTGACTAAGTACAGGTGACTGTAGAGCAAATGGGTACAACGGTGGCACCTTATGGGCAAAAATCTGGAGAGAAATTTATTTCTGCAAAATTTGAAAGACACATTAATTTCTTAAAAATTCTGGATACTTTGAACAATCAATATGAATGCTCTGATTGACTCATTTTGGCATGTTTAACAATTTCACGGATAGTCCCCCAAAATCAGTCAATTCTGTATTAGGCTGCTCATGGTTAGTCCCAAGCAAGGCTGTAATCAAACATACAGATACCGGTCATTTATCCACTATACGTCCCTTCACCACTTTGTTTAATCAAAATCTTTTCATCCAGTCAGTCTGATTGGGCATCATTACCTGGCGTTGACTTGATTTCCTTTCGATACTAGTGTACATAATGAGCACTGTCCTAAATCTCAAAGAAAACACATAGATGAAGCTGGTGTCTGTGGAACACACCCACACACTGGTATGCCTTCCCGTTTGGCTGCAGAGATGATATGCTCAAACCTCTGCAAACTCTCCTATATGGAGCAGTTGATGTTCTTCCTGCTAAAAATCTCTGAGGCGGAAACAAGCACTGCCACTTCAGTAGCTCCTACTTCAACCTTTAACGGGAAACATTTAATCAAGTTTGTGCTTACTGCTTATAGACGTTGGCTTGTGAGCACAACTTGCATGATTAGCAAGGAAAGCAATTAACAGAAATGGGCTAAACATTTACAAATAAATGGTACAAGATGTTAAGGTCACACTCTTATGTAAAGTAAAGGGGTAGTTAAAACATAGGCAGAGCACATGCATAAATAAAGTGGTTTATTATACAAGAAAAATATCATTGACGTGGCATGAAAGGTAAATTGCAAATATCATTGCAAATAAATGTAAATTATGCAAATATTTACTTAAAGCTGCCTGGAAGCCCTGAGTATTGGGAGTCAGAACTGTTTTGTAAGTAAGTTTGGTCCTAAAGAGCCATTATCCTGCTGAGTTTAGCTCCAACCCTTATCACACACCTGAACAAGCTAATCAATGTTAAGCAATGTCTTCATTGCTAAGGATCACTGAGGCTATAGGCAGGTAAGGTATTTTTGATTTTTTTTTTTTTCTGGGTTGGAGCTAAACTCTGCAGGACAGCAGAGGAGCAACTTGCCTACCCCTGACCTAAACCTAACTTATAATGTTAAAAACGTGTTTTGAAGCAACCCTGACATTTTAGATTGCTTCTACAAACCACTGAGGTCTTTTATCGTGACCGAATGTTCCACATCACAAATGCTATGCTGTAGCTAATAAACTTTGTAGTTTACAAATCATGTAACTATGGTAAAAGTATTTTGAGGTCATAAGATAGTAATGTGTGAGGAAATGTGTGATAATATGTCTTTATTGACTAATAATCTGCCTCGTAATCAAAATTTCTGTGAAAAGGAATAATTTTGTTAGTGTTTTACTGCCAATAGTGATCATTTCAACTACATGGAATTGTACTGTATGTATAGGTACAATGGTGGACAAATAAGTAGGAAGTGGCACATTTTTCCAATTAAAGTCTACGTTGACTAAACCATGCTAAAGATGTGTGATTTAAACATGTCATTGATAGTATGTTTTGTGCTTACCAATGCCACTCATCGGCAACTCATTATATTTATACCTTTGAGTTTGTTACGATACATTTTTAAAGCAGAATGCAAATCATAAACATGCCAAACCACATGCTACAAGCACTTTAGAACTGTGAAATATCTACCTTCTCGGTTTGAAGTCCATCTCTTGGTCCGACCTCCACAATTTTGACACAAAGTGGAAGCTTCGGCAGTTCAGAGCACTGTAAATTGAAAAACAATGAGGAAGGAAAAACCATATAACAATTTCACAGAGATGTACAGAAAATCTGAAAGGTTGATTAAGACACATCCTCTATCCAGTGCTTCCTGTCAAACGGTGAGTACAACTTCATGTTTTGGATTTGGTCTTCAGATCCTTGCCAGGTC
Organism: Cyprinus carpio; assembly: GCF_018340385.1. Lineage (NCBI taxonomy): Eukaryota > Metazoa > Chordata > Actinopteri > Cypriniformes > Cyprinidae > Cyprinus > Cyprinus carpio. The sequence goes on from NC_056584.1 coordinate 1,244,288, forward strand.
ATTTATGACATAATGTGCATTGGAAACAGTAGCAGTTTTTTGGCACGGGCGAACCAGGCAGCCGCCCGGGGCAGCATTTTTTCATGATACATGGGGGGCGGCACAAGCAGTTAAAATAATAATAATCATCTGCGCCGCCTCTGGGAAGTGGTTTTCTATTATCTATCATTTCACTATGTGGGGAATTGGCAAATTGGTGCCCCTGCTTGCTGAGAAGGTGCCGTGCTCAGAAGCTGTGTGACAAGTGGAAAGGGGAGTGGGGCGCGGTGCGGGGGACAGTTTACCTCTGGGTCTCCAAAATGGAACGGACAAGGTCCACTGTATAGAGCAATACTCTAATTGAATTAGTGGGCTAAAGTCAGTCCCGCCTCGACTTTCTTCCAAATAACACACATTTCATTCATAATACTATAAATACAGGCCTATCGTTCCTGCACATTTCTGTTTTTCTGAATTGTGTGAAATGGCTAATAAAAATAGGTAATACAAAATGATTATGTGGTCACCAAGGTGAATTGGTTTAGTCTTGACTTCTGGTCGTGAGTGACAGTGTTGGGGGGATGCGAAATCTGTTGATTGTCGAGTGCCAAATAAACCCAGAGATGGACAGCAAAAGGTCAAAGCCATCAGGTGCCCAATTTAGAAAAAAAAAGAAAAGATGAAGAGGATAAACGCGCAAAAGATAAAGGTATGCAACTATGTTCTCTCTGTATGATTATTACGGTGTCCATGTCATGAATGAAGGGCTAATGTTAATTGGTGGGTATAACTATTAAGTTTGTTAGCCTTTTTGCTATGATGCTTGCTATGCTAATACAACAATAATTTGGTTTTAACTCAACAAACGCAAGATCTAATTTCACCATAATATTGTGCTTTGCAACAAAACTGTTACAAGTTCAGTTATTATTTATTTTAAATTTTGGTTTAAAAAAATCCTGAAACCCAAAAAGATATTGGTGATTGGAAAAAAAAAAATCCCATTGTTTTTGCCTATACATATATTTTCATGCCACTGAGGACATAGCATAACATTTTTTTTACCATTTGTTTCTTATGCTCTAAACAATGTGATGACATTAAAAAAAAAAAAAAAAAAAAAAAAAAAAAAAAAAAAAACTAAATTAAAAAAAACTAAATAAAAAAAAACTGGATTTTCTGGATTCTCCTAAGTGTTTTTCAAATGTTCTGATAAAGGATTTGTGCAATTGAGAAATACAATTTTCTCTTTCACTTATGTTTTTCTAATAAAATTTTATAATAGAATTTTGTGCATTTTATGGGGTATGTGTGGGGGGAGGGGGTGCCAATATGGGGTCTCGCCCAGGGTGTAATTCAATGTAGAACCGCCACTGATTGGAAACAAGCATTTCCTCTCTTCCAATGGTAAAACCAAAGCTTAACCTTTCAATTCAGGGAGTTGCATTACCAAGAGCCAGTGCTGTGTTTATAGAAGATTTGAATGGCTATAAAACCTCAGCCTCTTGATACTGAAACCCTCGCTTTGAGGAGCTGCACACAGCCTAGTTTCTTTAGAGCTGAGTTTGATTCAGTTGTGCTGTCATGAAGGTAGGAAATGGATGTGTTAGAGGAATGATAACAAACTTCTTTTTAAGCAGTTTCTGACCGTGTGTGCTATGTAGGCGGAGGAGAACCATTGCGGTTTGTCCTGTTATCACCTCAGACCTGCAGTTAGGACAGCCTATTAAATTCACTCATAAATCAAACTCACTCTTCTAACTCACCGCTCCAACCAGAAATACAGGCCCCACTAGAAATATCCATTAAAGCATTATATTCTTATCAAGGAAATATATTAGACCAAAACACATTAGCTGTCTCTGTATTTTTTTAAACATTTCTGTCCCCTAGATTTGAGTGGATTTTTCAAGAGGTTAAGCCAAAGCTGGGAGAGAGGCTTAATAAAGTGAAACAACTGTGTCATTTACTGTATTTAAAGAGCATTTCTATATTGGTCTAATAAACATTAGACATCTAATTTTCTAGTTTAAACCTGTTTTGTTCACTTTGGCTAAACAGCAAATAGCACATAGTACAAATTAAAATAAACAAATATGTATGTATGTATGTATGTATTTATTTATGTTAGTGAATATGCATGTCTTTTTTACTAAGTATTTAGTAAATAAACTAAATTAAACATTAAATAAATGGTTTTTTGTGTGTGTTTGTTTGTGTGTGTGTGTGTGTGTGTGTGTGTTTTAGGTGAAAATTTCATATTATAGCTATTTAACTTTTGTTTGCAAAGAAATTAAGTTACAAATGGCCAAAATGTTATTCTAGTTACCTACAGTACACTAAGTATAATTTTGTCTTGCGTCTAAAGTAAATGTATATGGTACGATAAACACAATTGTGTTTCTCTGCTAAATTGATTTCTTTGCTTTCTATTAATGTAATTCTCTAAAAATCTGCTAAATAATGTAGAGCGAAATTAATCAATATGCGTAAATTAATGTTCATTTATGATGATGTGAAACCATTTCAATTACCATTTTGTTGAAGATTGAAGCTTTTGCTTAGGCTGAGTACATAAAAAAGAAAATGTCTTTGCTGCTTTACTCAAAAAGAAGACTTAGTATTTAGTGTACAAATACAGTATGTGCATTTGCTCACTAATCCTGTCAGGGAACCGTATCAAGACTAATTAAAGTGAAAGTCATGACATTTGCCAAGTATGGTAACCCATACTCAGAATTGGTGCTCTGCATTTAATCCAAGTGCACACACAGCAGTGAGAAGTGAACACACCGTGAACACACACCCGGAGCAGTGGGCAGCTATATCCAGCGCCCAGAGAGCAACTGGGGGTTCAGTTATGTAAACAATTATATATATATAACTTCTGATTAATATTAAATAAAAACATAAAGTTCAAACCAAGCCATAATTACAATTTGAGAGAAATACAGTAGCTGTTCTTTTGATCTGGTTTATATATTTATTGTTTTTTTTGTTTGTTTTTTCACTGTAGTTTCAATACCATATGAACACTTTAAGTTATTATTACTCTTTAGTAATAATATACTATAGGATATAGGCCTGCCACCCTGTCATTATTAAATTAAATTCTTCAGTTTTCAAGTGGGAAACAATGCCGTTTGGCATAGATAATGTAAAACCTGGTGCAGGTTGATGAAAAGCACCATTTTTAACCACAAATTTAAAACAGTATTTGAGAGCCCTGGTGGAGGTGAAGAGTAAATTAAGTTTTTTTTTTTTTTTTTTTTTTTCACAGTCTCAAGTCTCACAGAAGAAAGAAAATAATTGGTTGAGGGTAACATGAGGGTCATTTATTAAAACTTTCATTATGGGATGAGCTTTACACTGTTGCTTTTCTCTCTGTGTTGCTATATTTCCTAGAGTCCTGAAAGCATCGCTTCAAAGGGCATGGAATGACTCAGCTGTTACCATGGCAGCAGCATCCCTGCCTGTGCACGGCAATGTAGGGAGAGGGAGGGAAGACACAGGCTGAAGACGTTAGACAGCGTTTTGTTAGCTTTAGACTGACAGCTCCATGTGAAGTAGAGACCCGCTGGGAATCTCGGCTCTACAATAAGACTAACCACAAGCTGCTTATTTTACTGCCCTTGGCTCCCCTCCCCAGTGGAAATCTACAGCTTCGGGGAAGTATGCTGCCGTGATTGATCTCCTGTGACTGAGGCAGCTCATGCTTTTCAATGGCCGGCTGTGCCACTCTTGCCAATGTCAACTGTGCTCTGTTATAAAATCTCTCTGTAAAACCGGGCTGCAATTTACTTGTGAAAGAGCCATTCTTCCTGGCCCAGGTGCTTACAATAGAGAGGTTTAAGCAAGCTCTTCCTCAATAAGATGCTGGTGTGCTGTGAGGGGGTCTGGCCTCTCTCATGTGTGTGTGTGTGTAGGGTGCAACTGGTGAGACCAGGAGCTGCATTTATTAGGTATCAGCATTTCTTGCATGGCATGAGGTGATAAATCACAAGGTGGCTTGATGAATTACAAAAAAAACAACAAAAAAAAAAAAAAAAAAAAAAAAAAAAAACAAAGATGATTAACCAACCTGCGGGCATGCTCAGGGTTCCAACACTTTGTGCACAATGAATTGCCATGACTTTTTCATGATCTCTGAAGTCATTTCATTATTATGTAAGGATTTTTTTTTTTTTTTAACAAATCTCATTTTGATTTTCATTAATAAATCACTGTTCAAAGTACAGGCTGACTGTGGTTTGCAGTTTTAAGTTTCATGCTGAACAAGAGCAATAACAAGCAATATCTAGCTGGTGAATTTTTATTTATAAGCAAGCCAACACTTGTGAAAATAGGGTGTGCTTAATTGTATTAAATGTGCACTTTTAGTGTACTTAAAATTTTAAAAGTGTATATAAAACAAAATAAAATATAAAAAATAAAAAACAGAAATCTTTGCATATAATAGTAAAACAATAAAAGGATATGTAATAAATTAAGCACTAAGAGAACTTTGTAATAATGTGAAATTATAGGTTTTGGTAACACTTTACAATAAGGATCATTAGTTAGCATTAGTTAACTAATTTAGTGAACATTAAGTATGAATTATACTACTACAGCATTTAGTTAATGTTAATTTCAGCATTTACTAATGCATTATTAAAACCAAATGTTGTGCTTGTTAACATTAGTTAATTAATTAACATGAACTAAAAATGAACGGCTGTATTTATATTAACTAACATTAACAAAGATTAATGAATACTGTATTAAATGTATTGTTCATTGCTTGTTCATTTTAGTTCATACATTAATATTAAGCAATGGAACCTTATTGTAAAGTGTTTTATGATAAGTTACTTGATTGCAATTTTATCTGTAGTGTTATTCAATATTACATTTAAAGTGAATATATGTTAAATGTACTAAATTGCAATGTCATATTACAAATATACATTAATACAATTTCATAAATGCTTGTCTGGACATTCGGTTGTACACTTTATACAGAAATATACACAGTAATCTACTTAAGTATATCACACATTTATTTAATTTCAATTAACATGCTAAGTGTCCATTAAATTCAGTTCACACTAAAGTGTATTATTTTTAGTGGTGGGCCGTTATCGGCGTTAACGTGCTGCGTTAACGTGAGACTCTTATCGGGCGATTAAAAAAAAATATCGCCGTTAATCTATTCTCAAAGTTGGGTTGGGAGCGAGCGGCAACCTCGCGCTCTCTCTCGTGAAGCCAATAAGGAAGTGACTAAAACTGTAATTCATCGACTGGCCGCTTGAGGCTGGCTGCAAAAGGGAGTCAGTCTCATAGACTCCCCATGTTAAAATGCCCAACTTTACAGCAGAAAAAAAAAAACATGTTTACAGCCTGGTACAAAATGTGGTTTTGGTCTATATAGCTAATTTTGGCCTTGATGACAACTGTGAGGGGGGTGAATTTTTTTTTTATAACTCATCTGTTTAAATTATATTAAACCTTAAAGTTCTGCATAATTAAGGGCGTGGCCATTTGAGTGACAGGTGGTGAGCCTGCTGACAATGCCGTCGCGCTAGGTGGGCGTGGCTTCAGCAACCAGCTCCCGCCTTTTTGCCCATTTTCGATTATCCGGGGGGAGAGTCGCGCGGTGACGCGCTGCCAAGATGGCGACGGCCCGCTCTGCACACTTTGAGCTTCAAAACCGCTATTGAGAAGTCTATGGGTGACGTCACGGATACTACGTCCATATTTTTTTACAGTCTATGGTTGGGAGCTGGGTCTATACTACGCAAGCTATGATGACTTTCACCGTGATAATTTAGCGCGGATGTGTACCTAGACGAATTGCACTGTAGGGGGCGAGAACGAGTCTTCGAACCTGTGTGTATGCCTACTGTGAAATTACCAAGCTTCCCAAAAAAAAAAGCTCGACAAGACTCACGACTGTTTCACACATACTCCGTCTGCAGTGCGTATGGAGTCCGTGTGCGTTACGTATGTGGTGCAGAAGCAGCACAGACTCATTGTGCTTTCACACAGGACGGCTTTGCAGTCCTCTACTGATCCGCGGCTGTTTAGTCCACAAACACAACATTTGTTCATTATTCTATATTTCAAACCATGTTAAAAAAAAAAACAAACAAAAAAAAAACTTGTGCCTCTTATCGCGGAACAGTAACAATCTTTTATGATCATAGACATTACTTTAAACTTCATAAATATAAACAACATATTATTCATGCATTTGACTTCTAGGTTTGTATAATAAGCTGCTCAAGCAAGCGGCAAAACATTTAAACACAACAATTATCCTACTTTTCTTGTTGGGATATCGCAAATATTTAAAATTAAAGCACCATGGACAGAAACAGTCGACTCTCGTGCCTTTTACATTTAAATCTTTATTACAAGCAATCGCACGGTTCTCAATGAAATTCGTTTTTCTGCTTCCATAAAAGTGCATAGGCCTATATCATGTTGCCTCATTTATCTAAAGGTGCTCTTTTTCTTGTTTTAAACCTAGCCAAAAACCCATGTGTTGCGTGTGAACAGTAGGCTTTAATTAGTATACATTTATTGTGAAATTACTGCATTTCCGTGTCAATCCATGTTAATTTTTACCGCGAACAATGCGCTGTCATTTTAATTCAGCGCATGCAACACAGCAAAATTAGACTCGGTACGTAAACGATCGCTGCACTGCTGCAGACGCACCGCTCCTGGAACACACTGACGGACCACAACCGCGTGAACGCTGGAATCCATTAACATGGGTGCGTAAAATATAAAAAAATAAAAATGCAACGCATACGCACTGCAGACGGAGTATGTGTGAAAGAGGTGTAAGGTCGTTTGCAACTTGTGCAGTGCGGAATTAGTTTACTGTAGGAGTTCTTCCAGTCTCAAGTACCACCTAAACGCAAAGCGTCCCTTAGCTAATGCGGAAGATGCCGGGCCAAGCTATGTAGCGCAGGGGAAGAGTCTTCGTCAAACTCTTCCCCTCATGTTTGAGTGCAGCACAGCTCTATCGGTACTAACAAGTACATCTTATTGAACATAATTTGAATGCCTTCGGCAGAATTCAAATGACCCATTTTAATCTAGATTAATCTAGATTAATTCCAAGATTACAGTGAGATTAATCTAGATTAAAAAAAATTAATCTATGCCCACCACTAATTATTTTACAATAGGCTATATTAATTCTATAGTAAGTTTTTTTTTTCTTTTTTTTTCTGAACTGTACTGCTTTTTCACAAGGGAACCGTGGGTTGATGTATAAACTTTGGCACTGTGAGTGCTTTTTTACTGTCCGAACAAGTTGTGACAGCCATATTTGCCTGGCCAATTGCATTCCGCGTGAGCTGTGGGCGGGATCTGTTTGTCTGACCAGGTGCAGAAGAGGGCAATGTTCAGGAAACCTTTTTTTTTTTTTTTTTTTTTTTCACAATTCTAACTAGTGCTTAAATTACACAATTCACATTCATTTCCTTGGACTTTTCCAGGCCTGGAAATCAAAGTTTTTTTAAATTCTCTGACATGTTAGCCAGATTCATTGCAAAGACAACCCATTAATCTTCCTAATTGCATTTACATATATAGTCCACATACAAATCTGTACATACTTACCCATATGTCCATGAAAGTATGTATTCCAGCCCAGACACTGAGCCAGGAGTATAGCCGGGAACATTCAGCGGTGGGGTGTGTATGATTTCGAATTGCCCCCAGCTGAAGTTAGCCGCATTAGATCTGCGGCCCTACCGAACCATTTAGCATTTCCTTTCCTTGAATGCTCTCTAACTAAAAGGACAAAAAGTGGACATTCATCTTGACAAATACCATCTGTCTGGGTTTACTTCAAAGAGGTGAGCTACACCTTCAGGGCATCCTGGATAATGTAAAGTAACACAGCACAGGTGAGCGAGTGTGGGGGCTTTTCTGGACTTCTTTTATCATCCCATACGTGCTCTCATAAATATTTAGCCACTGAGCATGACAGCAGGATGAAATGTTAAATAAAGCACAATTTCATTAGCCATTACCTGAAAGCCAGTACCAGATGCTGCCTCTTTAACCTTATTCCTCTTGCAATTGAAGATGATTTAGAAGCAGACTAGTATGCGTTGGGATGCGTTTTGCACAAACAAATCCTGCTGGGTTAGCTCTGGACCTCTCGTGAATTAATCTTTGCCTCTGTGAACTTAAATTGGTAAAATATTTATTCTTTGCTGTCTCTTGTAATGTAATCACTGATGGACTATCTATAGGAAACACCAGTACATTTTTCCCGCAGGCCAGTAGATCAGTGGGCTGACTGTTGACACTGAATTTAGATACAAAGTAAATATGTGAAGATTTTAAAGGGAGTAGAGGTCAAACTTCATCAGGCCACAGTAGCTGATCCACAATGCATTCTATCTGGCAGCATTCATATGGTCACATATTTAAGGTGGTTTTGAGGGGATTTAAAAGTTGGTATTTATGGACTTTTGTACAATATTAAAATTGTATTGTGTCGGATCCCTATTAAAATCTGAGTTGTCAAGTAAAGAACCACTGAACTTGGTAGCAGGGCTGTTGTCATATTGTCCCTGGCCCTGTAACCAGGTGTAATGTAGCCATTGTGGGGAATGGATTTTTTGATATTTTCCCTGGCCCTGTAACCAGTCGCAGTCCATCCCTGAGTGTAATTGATGACACTAGAGTGAGTCATACACTCAGTCACTCAACAGGCTGTGCTGTTCCACTGCAAGACGCTGCAAGACTTGGATGCTAGACCTTCAACTAAAAAGAACACATTGTTAACAGGAACTAAACTCTTTCATTGTCTTCCAGGGCAATAGTTCCAGTGAAATCTACTACACAACCCCATAACAAACTTTACCCATGACTAAAACTGGCTTCCAAATCAGTCGGATGACTTTAATGAGGGAAGAAATGGAGCTCCACACTATGGATGAATTGGAAAGATAAATCAAGACGTGACAAAGCCTTCTTTGGATGTTTTATTTGGAGTGCTGGTGTAATCTGTACCATTATGTCAATGAAAGACTTTAGTTCCCTTTCAGTCAGTCACTCTCGACGTCAAGTCGGTGACTGATGAATTGGGATATCACTTCGACAGACCAATCTACTTTGCGTTTAAACTAAACGAGCCAATGCACATTGGCATGCAATTACTGAGACCCGATGCTTCCTTCCCGGGCCTGTAGGCATTCTTCTGGTCCAACCGGCAGTGCCTATATGGCTTGCGGGGAAGCTGCTTCCGCCTTACACGCTATGGCGTTACTGCAGGTGCACCAGGCCAAGGCACTGAAGGACCTGCATGAGGGTAGTCACGACCCAGAAGTTCTGAAGGAACTCCGGACCGCTACTGACCTCGCACTCTGAGCAATGAAGGTCACTGCGAGTTCTCGGGGTCGTGCATGGCCACGCTTGTGGTCCAGGAGCGCCATTACAGGCTGTGTCTGGCAGACATGAGGGTTGACGAAAGGGTTTGTTTCCTCAATGCCCCTGTGTCCCAGACTGGCCTCTTCGGCGACACAGTCGAGTGCTTTGCCCAGCAGTTCTCAGCTGCCCAGAAACAGACTGAGGCGATCTGACACATGCTGCCCCAGTGGGCAGCTGGTGCCTCCACTCATCTGCTGGCTGCAGCGCCTCAGCCTGCTCGTCACCGAGGTCGGGGCCCTGCAGCAGCCTCCAGCAAAGCAGCGTTGTGGAGCCGGGCGTGGGCAGGCTGCCCTGCCTGTCCAGGCCCCCGTCAAACCTGGCGGCAAGCGGAAGAGGCCCTGAGACAGGCAACCCAGAGATGGAGGGATCTGCTCTTCGGGAGATGGTGAACGCGCCACTCCCTCCCCCAAAGGAGGGCTGGGTGGAGAGTCTTTTGTTCTGTTTTTTCCTGCCGTTGGCCGATATTCTTTATGAAAGAGCAGTTTCCTTTATCTCTGGGTTCCAGGAGGGCACGGAGAGTTGCGGACAGCCAAACACCGGACCTCACTCATCCTCCTTCTTCGCCAGATGGCAGCAGCGGGCAGTTCGAGAGCGTCAACAAGGGCACTACTCAGGCACCCTCTGCCAACCTGTGGAACCAGGTGAGCCTTGCACCCCACACTCACACCCCTCTCCAGGCCCGCTCACAAGCCGCCCTTGTTGGGTCCCTGTGTTCCACCTTGCTGCCCCACTGCGGGTACGGCTGTGGTTCCACTGGTCCCACTTTTACGGTTTCTGGGTGCCTGGTCAGTGCTACCAAGCACGTCTTGCTGGCTTCTGTGGCCCATCAGCCTCGCCTATGTGACTCAGTTCACCTGGCATCCCACCAAGTTCAGCAGCATCTGCTTCTCTACAGTAAAGGCACCCGATGCTCCTGTTCTGCTGGCAGAGATCACAGTCCTACTGGCAAAGGATGCGATAGATCCGGTCCCTCCAGCCAATATGAGGTTGGGGTTTCACAGCCCTTACTTCATTGTAACCAAGAAAGGCGGTGGGTTTTGGCCAAAAATTGGTTTGCGAGTCTAGAACCAGGCCCTTCATCGGTTACCATTCAAGATGTTGACGCAGAAATGCATCTTCGGGTGAGTCCATCCCCGAGATTAGTTTGCAGCAATCGACCTGAAGAATGAGTACTTTCATGTGTTGATCCTTCCTCACCACAGACCATTTCTGTGGTTTGCATTCGAAGGACAGGCATATCAGTACAAGGTCCTGCCCTTCGGGCTGTCCCTGTCTCCCCGTGTCTTCACGGAAGTCGCGGAGGCGGCTCTTGTTCCCCTCAGAAAGCAGGGAGTTTGCATCCTCGATCTGATTATACTAGCACAGTCTCGGGATCAGTTGTGTGAGCACAGGGACCTGGTACTCCAGCATTTCAGCCTTTTGGGCCTTCAGGTCAACTGGGAAAAGAGCAAACTCTCCCCGACGCAGAGGATCTCTTTTCTCGGTATGGAGTTGGATTCAGTTGAACAGATAGCGCACCTCACAGAGGAACGTGTGCGGTCAGTGCTAGCCTGCTTGAATATGTTCAAGAGCAGGACAGCGGTCCCACTGAAACTTTTTCAGAGGCTCCTGGGGCATATGGCGGCCGTAGTGGCACTTACACCGCTCGGCCTGTTACATATGAGGCTGTTCCAGCACTGGTTTTATCGCCGAGTCCCGAGGTGGGCGTGGAAGTGCGGCACTCACTGGGTCAAAGTTACACCGGTCTGTCACCAAACCTTCTCCCTGTGGTCAGATCTGGTGTTCCTCTGGGCAGGGGTGCCCCTAGAACAGATCTCCAGGCATGTTGTGGTTTAATAATAAGGCAGCAGGTGCAATGCATACCAGCTTTTCGCTTCGGAGCTGAGTGACAATATAATTTTGCTCTACTGTGTCTAGGCAAGAACTATGAGTACAGCATGCTCTCGGAAGTTTCATGTGTTGGCAAAACGGTGCGCCAGCGGAGGTCGTTCCAGAGTCGAGTGGGTTGTACACTTCAGGCTGCACTACCCCCTGTCATGCTGCAAGCGGCCATCTCTCGAGCAAGCTCCTGGGAGAATGGCGACTCCAACCCCAGATGGTCCAGCTGATTTGGAAACATTCGGAGCCACTCAGGTAGACCTGTATGCTTCTCCAAGGATCTATCACTGCCAGTTGTTCTACTCCCTGATTGATGGAACACTCGGCATGGAAGCACTGGCACACAGTTGGCTGCGGGGCCTACGTAAATATGCGTTTCCTAGTGGCTAGTGGTGCCATATTGGCCCACTTGGACCTGGTTCCCCGAACTAGTGCTCCTCTCGACAGCCCCTCCTTGGCCAATTCCTCCTCGGATCTACTGACTCAGAGATGGGGTACCGTTTGGCACCCACGTCCAGACCTTTGGAAACTCCATGTCTGGTCCCTGAACGGGACGCAGAGGTTCTAGGTGACCTACCCCAGGGGGTAGTGAACACCACCACTTAAGGGAGAGCACCATCTACAAGACACGCTTATGCCTTGAAGTGGAACCTGTTCGTCGAGTGGTGTTATCCTTGCCGAAAAGACCCCCGGAGCTGCCCGATTGTGGTTGTGCCTTCCTTTCTGCAGCAAGGGCTGGATCGAAGGCTGTCTCCCTCCATCCTCAAAGTCCAGGTTGCTGCTATTGCTGTGTACCATGACCCCGTGAATGGGAAGTCTTTAGGTAAGCATGACCTCGTCGTCAGGTTCCTTAGAGGGGCCAGGAGGTTAAATCCTTCTCGGCCCCCCTCTATACCCTCTTGGGACCTGTCTCTAATGCTAAAATCACTACAGCAGTGCCCATTCGAACCTTTGCATTCTTTCATTGAAAACTCTGCTCCTGCTTGCACTGGCCTCCATCAAGAGGGTAGGGGACCTGCACGCATTTTCAGTCGACGATTCATGCCTAGAGTTTGGACCGGCTGACTCCCAGGTAATCCTGAGGCCCCACCCCGGCTACATGCCCAAGGTTCCCACTACACCCTTCAAAGACCAAGTGGTGAACCTGCAAGTGCTGTCCCCGGAGTAGGCAGACCCAGCCTTGGCTTTGCTCTGTCCCATCCGAGCTTTAAGATGCTTCGTAGACTGGACACAAAGCTTCAGGACCTCAGACCAGCTCTTTGTCTGTTACGGAGGCCGGCAGAGGATGGCCCACTGGATTGTGGATGCCATCGCCCTGGCTTATCAGGCACAGGGTGTGCCCTGCCCGTTCAGGTTGCGAGCTCACTCAACTAGGAGTGTTGCATCCTCCTGGTCGCTGGCTCATGGTGCCTCGCTGACAGATATTTGTAGAGCTGTGGGCTGGGCCACCCGCAACACATTCGCTAAATTCTATAGCCTTTCTTGTAGAGCCGATATCCTCCTGTGTTCTCACCTCAAACGGGTAGTGGCACCGAGAGGCCCCGGTTAGTGTCAGCTTGCTTAAACTGCTCCAGAGTGTCCATACTGTAGACCCTGTTGAGATCCTCCATCACTCTCGGCAGCCAGACGCAGCGGGACATCAGGTGCCAGGCCTTCACTCAATGAATCCATGAGAATTGTGGAAGGCTGGGTTCCATATTGAGACCTAAGCGGTACTCATATGTGTATAGTCCACGGTATAGTCTCAGAGCCCGTGTTTCCCCGGCAGACTTCTGCCTTCCCAAGAGGGTTACAATCACCTCCAATTTATCCATATGCACCCAAATGGATGCTATATGTGTATTTGCTTCCGAAAAGGATGGGGCTTCCGCAGCGTCCCTGTTCCAAGTGGAACGGGTACGTTTTACAGGAGTTATCAAGTCTCACTCAGTGAGGTAGTGCTTTGACAATGGTGAGTGGAACGACTTGTTCCGAGCCCCGGCCTACACCAAATATGGGCGCAGGTGGCTCACACAGGGCACTGGAAGGGGCAGGAAGGGGATCCCAATTCGTCACTCTCAACGTGACGTTGAGAGTGACCGACTGAAAGGTAATGTCTCGGTTACGTATGAAAGTGAAAGTGAAAGTGAAAGTGAAATTGAAAGTCGTGACATTTGCCAAATATGGTTACCCATACTTAGAATTGGTGCTCTGCATTTAACCCATCCAAGTTCACACACACAGCAGTGAGAAGTGAACACACACCCGGAGCAGTGGGCAGCTATATATCCAGCGCCCGGGAAGCAACAGGGGGTTCAGTGCCTTGCTCAAGGGCACTTCAGCCATGGGTATTGAGGGTGGAAGAGAGCGCTGTTCATTCACTCCCTCCCACCTACAACTCCTGTCAGCACGGAGACTCGAACCTGTGACCTTCGGGTTACAAGTCCAAGTCTCTAACCATTAGGCCACTGCTGCCCCATGAAGCGATATCCCTATTCGTCGGACAACGACGTGACGTCTCTGTTCCCTCTTTCGGGGAACGAGGGTTACCATACGTAGGGTGACCAAACATGCCATTTTCCCAGGATATGTCCTGGCCAGGATTTCTGTATTGCCTAAAATATCCAAGTTTTGGCTTTGGTTTCCTGTTTTCATACTTAATGAAGGTAATGATCATTTGACCAATAAAATGCAGACATTGTACATAATCGACCAATCGTGGTGTGTGAGAAGGTGGGATCTACAGAGAATGGTCAAAGCGATGCAAATACGTATACATATTAGTGTTCGACTTGAAGCAGCACTGACCGTACCGATTGGTGTATGACATCAAAGCACCGTGAGAGCGATTCAAAAGCACAAGAAGCCATCCGCTCTCTGTAGCTCTCACAATAATTTGTCATACAACAATTGGTCTGCACAGTGCAAACAAAGCCAAAACGTGGATATTTTAGGCAATATAAAAATCCTGGCCAGGACGTGCCCTTGGAAAAATGGCATGTTTGGTCACCCTAACCATACATAACCAAGACGTTCTTCCCTTATTCATCTTTAGGATGGAAACAGATGTGAGAAATATCCCTTTACGGGGAACAGGTTTATATGAAGCATCAAAGAGGTTTTAAGCCATCAGATAAATCCTGAAAACATAGAGAACTGCCGAAAACTCAAGCCAGATTCAATCAATTTTCGGCCATGCGATTTCAATTGTCCCATAGAAGCTGCTACAATAGATTCAGGCTTTGATTGCAACATCAAAAGTTCAGTGTGTGTGCACTTGTGGGAAACATACACTGCAGCCTGTACAAGTAGAGCTTGTGGATAATAACAAAAGTGTTACTGAGACAGACCATCACATGTTAACACCAAAAGCAATGAAGAGTGTTTCTGACAACTGTTTAGAATTATTTTAGAGGCCTTAAAAAAAAAAAAAAAAAAAAAAAAAAAAAAAAAAAAAAGACATTTTATTGTAAATGAGGGTGGTCCTTTACTGAGGAGGTCAAAAATAGCTTAAGAAATCTGTTAGTATTAGCAGTAATATCAATGGCAGTTGCTTGGCGGGAACAGGACTCAGGAATTCTGAATGGAATTTGAATTCTGCCATGTTTTCTCATAGACACTGTGAGCATGAAGGTTTTTGAACCATGACAATGCTTATTGGCCCAGTCACAAGTATTGCGAGCTGTGATGGCAAAGGCAGCAGACATAATGTTTTGTTCTAATGTTTAAAAACAGACTAATACTAATTACTTAAAGGTGACCTGTTCTGCAAGTGATTTTTTCTGGATTATTCTTTTTGCTAAAGTTTTTGAAATGTAATTTAGTTTAGTTTGTAGAAGTTAGAGTTATTAATAGAAGAAGTTAGTTTGATCATATTAGCCCGGTCCTGTCAACACTGCACTGGCTCCCTATCAAACATCGTATAGATTTTAAAATCTTGCTTATTACTTATAAAGCCCTGAATGGTTTAGCACCTCAGTATTTGAACAAGCTCTTGTTACATTATAGTCCTCCACGTCCGCTCCGTTCTCAAAACTCTGGCAATTTGATAATACCTAGAATATCAAAGTCAACTGCGGGCGGCAGATCCTTCTCCTATTTAGCGCCCAATCTCTGGAATAACCTACCTAACATTGTTCGGGAGGCAGACACACTCTTGCAGTTTAATTCTAGATTAAAGACCCATCTCTTTAACCTGGCTTACACATAACATACTAATACACTTCTAATATCCAAATCCGTTAAAGGATTTTTAGGCTGCATTAATTAGGTAAACCGGAACCGGGAACACTTCCCATAACACCCGATGTACTTGCTACATCGTTAGAAGAATGGCATCTACGCTCATATTACTCCGTTTCTCTCTTATTCCGAGGTCACCGTAGCCACCAGATCCAGTCTGTATCCAAGTCAGATGGTCACTGCAGTCACCCGGATCCAGTATGTATCCAGCCCAGATGGTGGATCAGCACCTAGAAAGGACCTCTACAGCCCTGAAAGACAGCGGAGACCAGGACTAGAGCCCCAGAGACAGATCCCCTGTAAAGACCTTGTCTCAGACGACCACCGGGACAAGACCACAGGAAACAGATGATTCTTCTGCACAACCTGACTTTGCTGCAGCCTGGAATTGAACTCTGCTGGTTTCGTCTGGTCAGAGGAGAACTGGCCCCCCAACTGAGCCTGGTTTCTCCCAAGGTTTTTTTCTCCTTTCTCTCACTGATGGAGTTTTGGTTCCTTGCTGCTGTCGCCTCTGGCTTGCTTAGTTGGGGACACTTCATTTACAGCGATATCGTTGACTTGATTGCAAATTATTGCACAGATACCATTTAAACTGAACTTAGCTGCATGATGACATCACTGAATTCAATGATGAACTGCCTTTAACTGTCATTTTGTATTATTGACACACTGTTTTCCTAATTAATGTTGTTCAGTTGCTTTGACACAATCTTTTTTGTTTAAAGCGCTATATAAATAAAGATGACTTGACTTGACTTGACTAGTACTCACAAGACACTCGCCGTTTCACAGTCGGCTTTCTGTGCGTTGTTTGGATGTGTTCGTACAGAAAACAGTACATCAGAAGATGACTTTCAAGATGACTAAGAACTTCAAGATCATGTGAGTGTGACAGTGATAGACATGAAAATCAAAACCAAACAGATTTTTTGTTTTGGCAGAGTATGCGAGGCACAAGCTGTAAAGTTGCAGCCATATTCTAGAAAAGGGGACAGGGAGCAGCAGCTAATTTGCATGATACTGTACATGATACATGCACAAAAACAGCGTGTTTTTGCTTCTGTTAATTTCAGTATAATAAATGATCAGTGGGGTATTTTGAGCTGAAACTTCACATACACATTCTCTGGGCATCTTTTAATATCTAAAAAAATAATTTAAACAGCTTTGGTTAATTTCAAATTACTCAACACAATTTGTGATGATGTCTTGTGTTGACCTTTGTATTTTAGTAAAACAATCATATAAATATTTTCACCCATTTATTCATTTTGATAATTTAAGTGGTTTTTGTTATAGCGCTTTAAACAAAAAAGATTGCGTCAAAGCAAACTGAACAACATTAATTAGGAAAACAGTGTCAATAATGCAAAATGACAGTTAAAGGCAGTTCATCATTGAATTCAGTGATGTCATCATGCAGCTCAGTTCAGTTTTAAATAGTATCTGTGCAATAATTTGCAATCAAGTCAACGATATCGCTGTAAATGAAGTGTCCCCAACTAAGCAAGCCAGAGGCGACAGCGGCAAGGAACCAAAACTCCATCAGTGAGAGAATGGAGAAAAAAACCTTGGGAGAAACCAGGCTCAGTTGGGGGGCCAGTTCTCCTCTGACCAGACGAAACCAGCAGTTCAATTCCAGGCTGCAGCAAAGTCAGATTGTGCAGAAGAATCATCTGTTTCCTGTGGTCTTGTCCCGGTGGTCGTCTGAAACAAGGTCTTTACAGGGGATCTGTCTCTGGGGCTCTAGTCCTGGTCTCCGCTGTCTTTCAGGGCTGTAGAGGTCCTTTCTAGGTGCTAATCCACCATCTGGGCTGGATACATACTGGATCCGGGTGACTGCAGTGACCCTCTGACTTGGATACAGACTGGATCTGGTGGCTACGGTGACCTCGGAATAAGAGAGAAACAGACTAATATGAGCGTAGATGCCATTCTTCTAACGATGTAGCAAGTACATCGGGTGTTATGGGAAGTGTTCCCGGTTCCGGTTTACCTAATTAATGCAGCCTAAAAATCCTTTAACGGATTTGGATATTAGAAGTGTATTAGTATGTTATGTGTAAGCCAGGTTAAAGAGATGGGTCTTTAATCTAGATTTAAACTGCAAGAGTGTGTCTGCCTCCCGAACAATGTTAGGTAGGTTATTCCAGAGTTTGGGCGCTAAATAGGAGAATGATCTGCCGCCCGCAGTTGACTTTGATATTCTAGGTATTATCAAATTGCCAGAGTTTTGAGAACGGAGCGGACGTGGAGGACTATAATGTAACAAGAGCTCATTAAAATACTGAGGTGCTAAATCATTCAGGGCTTTATAAGTAATAAGCAAGATTTTAAAATCTATACGATGTTTGATAGGGAGCCAGTGCAGTGTTGACAGGACCGGGCTAATATGATCATACTTCCTGGTTCTAGTAAGAAACTCTAGCTGCTGCATTTTGGACTAACTGGAGTTTGTTTACTAAGCGTGCAGAACAACCACCCAATAGAGCATTACAATAGTCTAACCTTGAGGTCATAAACGCATAGATTAACATTTCTGCATTTGACATTGAGAGCATAGGCCGTAATTTAGATATATTTTTGAGATGGAAAAATGCAGTTTTACAAATGCTAGAAACGTGGCTTTCTAAGGAAAGGTTGCTATCAAATAGCACACCTAGGTTCCTAACTGATGACGAAGAATTGACAGAGCAGCCATCAAGGCTTAGACAGCGTTCTAGGTCATTACATGCAGAGCTTTTAGGCCCTATAATTAACACCTCTGTTTTTTCAGAATTTAGCAGTAAGAAATTACTCGTCATCCAGTTTTTTATGTCGACTATGCATTCCGTTAGTTTTTTCAAATTTGTATGTTTCGCCAGGGCGCGAAGAAATATAGAGCTGAGTATCATCAGCATAACAGTGAAAGCTAACACCGTGTTTCCTGATGATATCTCCCAAGGGTAACATGTAAAGCGTGAAGAGTAACGGCCCTAGTACTGAGCCTTGCGGTACTCCATACTGCACTTGTGAACGATATGATACCTCTTCATTCACTGCTACGAATTGATGGCGGTCATATAAGTACGATTTAAACCATGCTAATGCACTTCCATTAATGCCAACAAAGTGTTCTAGTCTATGCAAAAGAATAGTGTGGTCGATAGTGTCGAACGCAGCACTAAGATCCAATAGCACTAATAGAGAGATACAACCACGATCAGATGATAAGAGCAGGTCATTTGTAACTCTAAGGAGAGCAGTCTCAGTACTATGATACGGTCTAAATCCTGACTGGAAATCCTCACAGATGCCATTTTTCTCTAAGAAGGAATATAATTGTGAGGATACTACCTTTTCTAGTATCTTTGAAAGAAAAGGGAGATTCGAGATCGGTCTATAATTAACTAGTTCTTTGGGGTCAAGTTGTGGTTTTTTGATGAGAGGCTTAATAACAGCCAGTTTGAAGGATTTTGGGACATACCCTAATACCAATGAGGAATTAATAATAGTCAGAAGAGGATCTATGACTTCTGGAAGCACCTCTTTAAGGAGCTTAGATGGAATAGGGTCTAACATACATGTTGTTGGTTTAGATGATTTAACAAGTTTATACGATTCTTACTCTCCTATTGTAGAGAATGAGTGGAACTGTTCCTCAGGGGATTTATGGTGAACTGTCTGATGTGATACTGTAGCTGACGGCTGCATGGTTACAATTTTATCTCTAATAGTATCGACTTTAGAAGTAAAGTAGTTCATAAAGTCATTACTGCTGTGATGTTGAGAAATGTCAACACTTGTTGATGCTTTATTTTTCGTTAATTTAGCCACTGTATTGAATAAATACCTGGGGTTATGTTTGTTTTCTTCTAAAAGAGACGAAAAGTAATCAGATTTAGCAGTTTTCAATGCTTTTCTGTAAGATAGGTTACTTTCCCTCCAAGCAATACGAAATACTTCTAGTTTTGTTTTCCTCCAGCTGCGCTCCATTTTCCGGGGCTGCTCTCTTTAGGGTGCGAGTGTGCTCATTACACCACGGTGTCAGACTCTTTTCCTTAACCTTCCTTAAGCGTAAAGGAGCAACTGTATTTAAAATGCTAGAAAAGAGAGAGTCCATAATTTCTGTTACATCATCAAGTTGTTCTGAGGTTTTGGATATGCTAAGGAATTGGGATACATCAGGAAGATTACTTACAAAGCAGTCTTTTGTGGTAGAAGTGATGGTTCTACCATACTTGTAACAAGAAGTGGAATTTACAGTTTTAGCTATATGAAGTTTGCACAAAACTAAATAATGATCTGAGATATCATCGCTTGGCTGCATAATTTCAACACCATCAACATCAATTCCATGTGACAGTATTAAATCTAGAGTATGATTTCGACAATGAGTAGGTCCTGAGACGTGTTGTCTAACCCCAATAGAGTTCAGAATGTCTATAAATGCTGATCCCAATGCATCTTTTTCATTATCAACATGGATATTAAAATCACCAACAATTAAAACTTTATCTGTAGCCAGCACTAACTCTGATGTAAAATCAGCAAACTCTTTAATAAAGTCTGTATGGTGCCCTGGTGGCCTGTATACAGTAGCCAGTACAAACATCACAGGGGATTTATCATTAACATTTGTTTCTCTGGATAATGTTATATTAAGCACCAATACTTCAAACGAGTTATACTTGAAGCCTGCCCTCTGAGAAATCCTGAAAATATTGTTATAAATTGAAGCAACACCTCCCCCTTTACCTTTTGGACGTGGCTCATGTTTATAACAGTAATCTTGGGGTGTAGACTCATTTAAAATAATGTAATCATCAGGTTTTAGCCAGGTTTCTGTCAAACAGAGTGCATCTAGATTATGATCAGTGATCATATTATTTACAAAAAGTGCTTTCGTAGAAAGGGACCTTTTTTTATTTTAGTTTTGTGCAATACCCCTTTTATCCGTATTGCATCTGTTTTTTATTTGTTGAACCTCAATTAAATTGTTGCTCTTAAATTGGTTTGGACGTTTTTTTGTATTTTCTAGCCCGGGGAACAGACACAGTCTCTATAGTGTGATATCTAGGTGAAAGAGTCTCTATGTGCTGAGAATTAACTGACTTCTGTGACTGGAGGCGGCTAGCAGACGGTCGGGTTTAGCCAGTCTGTATGCGTCCTGACCTGGGCCCCAGTTAGTCAAGTACAAACTCTCAGACTATGTGCCATATTTCTAGAAAGAAGAGCGGCACCACCCCAGGAGGGATGAAGACCACCTCTTTTCAACAGGTCAGGTCTGCCCCAAAAACTTGTCCAATTATCTATGAAACCTATGTTATTCTGCAGGCACCACTTAGACATCCAGCCATTGAGTGATGACAATCTGCTATGTATCTCATCACCACGGTAAGCAGGGAGGGGACCAGAGCATATTACAGTGTCTGACATCATGCTTGCAAGTTCACACACCTCTTTAATGTTATTTTTAGTGATCTCCGACTGGCGAAGTCGAACATCATTAGCACCGGCGTGAATAACAATCTTACTGTATTTACGTTTAGCATTAGCCAGCACTTTTAAATTTGCTAAGATGTCAGGCGCTCTGGCTCCCGGTAAAACATTGGACTATGGTGGCTGGTGTCTCTATTTTCACGTCCGTACAATAGAATCGCCAATAACTAGAGCACTTTCATCAGGTTTCTCAGTGGGTGCATCACTGAGTGGGGAGAACCTGTTTAATGTTTTGATCGGAACAGAAGAGTGGTGTTTAGACCCACGACTATGCCGCCTCACAGTCACCCAGTTGCCCTGCTGCAAAGGCCCTGTTACCGAAACCGAACAATGTACAGGAGTCCCTGAGCTAGGCGCATCCAAAGCCATATCTAGAGCCCTCACATTCTTACTGTCCTCAATTAAAGTTTGGATGCGTGTCTCTAATTCTGAAATCTTCTCTGTCAGTCTAACTATTTCCCTGCATTTATCACATGTGAATCCCTCATCACCGACAGAGATAGATAAACTATACATGTGGCAAGCAGTGAATATTTCAATGGATTTAGAAGCCATTACTCACCGTGCTTGATGAAAGATTCTTACACTATACATGTGGTGAACTTGTGAAAACGGAGAGAGAGAGTAATGAGAGAAAGGAGAGGAGGAAAGAAAACAGGGATAGGCACAAATGGAAACGCTAATGACAAGCTAACGAGTGCTAACGCGATGCAGGTGCACTGCACTCACGGATTTAAAATAAAAGTGAACGATCAAATTAATCAGATTAGATTGATAGATAATATCAGAAATATGGTGGGAATTAAGTTATATTTTATCACTTTAAACAATAGAGAGTGATAGTAATATAAAGATTCTACAGAAAAAACAAAGCTACACGGAGCTACGATCACAAAACAGCAGCACGGCAAGCAGGAAGTTGTGATGATGTCTTGTGTTGACCTTTGTATTTTAGTAAAACAATCATATAAATATTTTCAAAGCATTGTGGGAGTTCAGCTTTTGAAGAACCTAATAAAAACTTAACTTTCTGTGTTCAGCATATCACAGATTAACCATAGCATAGTCTCAGCACAGACCGCTTAGTTTAATTTTGGATTTTTGGATTACTTCGCTAGAACACTGAGTATTAACACATTTTGACATTGATACATGAGGACAGATGTTTTAATGTGCTTCTAGATGTTTCCGGTGGAATTTTTAACTGCACCGTGGAGGGATCATGGCTTGCACCACACAAAGTACAAATCCAATGAGTTCAAAAAGGTTTCAGATATATTTCAGCACTCCATTTACAGGAGCAAAGTGAAAAATGAAAAATAAATAAATAAATAGCTGCCGATGGCTAAGGTGTGCAGAAAGTAATTCTCTATAGAAAAGGTTCTTTCCTGATCGTGCTAAACTATTTACACCAAATATTAATCAGCCAGCCAGCTTTAACTTCAAAATAATAACGACCCTATTTGAATTGAATGTAGAGCACAGCTCAACTGCACCCACACTTTGATGAGTGTGAATCACCAAATTAATTCATGGAGTTTGCGTGAAATGAAGACTAAAGGTTTAAGAGAGTGGCACAGAGAATTCCATGGAAAGTCCATTCTCAACTCCAATATGTAGTGAAAACATACGAGCATGAGAGGGAAAGTGAATAATGCGAAAACCTTGCAACCTTCCACATGGGATGTGAGGTATTTTTTTTTTGTCTGCCTGCCCTTTTTGAAAGGACTCTCGTTTGTGGTGTCTTGGCTTTACTCTCAAGACGTAATGCTAAAGGGCCACAGACACATAGGATCTTTTATTTATGGATGAAACTATAGGTGTAAGTGTACTATGTTTTGTACTATGTTTTATGGTAGTTGTAATATTTTGTAATATTTAAGTTAGGAAATGTAAGAAAAGGAAAAGATAGGAAAAGTTAGCTTAGGAATGCAATGTTACCATTCAAAATTTTGTTAATGGCAATCATTAAGTTAAAATAAAATACATTTATATTTATTATATATGAATATGCATATCTGTATGACAGGCAAATAAGGCTCACTTAATTGAATATCAATTTATAGCTCCCTTGCAATTATTTTAATAAAACAGATTTTATAAAAAATTATAATTGAAAGAGTTCAATTGAAGCATTGTAAAATGCATATAAACACACACCAGAGACAACATATTTTTTATTACAACCATAAATTGCTTATAGATAAAAAGATTTTATTGCCATTTTTATTAGTCAGCTATTTGTCATTTGTTTTTGTTTTTAATGATCAAAATTAATGTGTAACTATTTATTTAACATTGGTATCTTTTGATATGTTGCTGTTGACACAGTTTTATGAAACCAGTCATGCCTGTGGGTTACAGAGGATTATTCACATTACCCATGATAAAATCACTGTAATGCACGACCTGGCTCAGTAGCTCTTTGGTTTAGGTGAACACAGTCCAGTCCTGAAACACTCTGGCAGTGATTGGGAATGCAGCAGTATACAGGTGTTCCGTTTTACACAAATTGAATAGGACTTATGGGGTCAAACATAGTCTTCTCTCACCTCTTTTACACCAAAACAAGCATGCACACACCCAACACGCACAAATAGCATTTGACTCAAAACACATCCTCTGTATTCTAAGTCGTGACCTTGTCCTGGTAACGAGCATGTAAAAAATGTGACCCAGATGGTTGACTTGCTCAGGGACGTCTGATTGAGCTGTAATAAGGGTCTACAGCCCACCCACTAAACCCAAATTGGAAAAAGGGTATGTGGAAAGATGAAGAAAGTAAACTGGAAAACATTTTGATTAGATCAAGTTTCTGCAGCATTGTGGGCCAACTGCAAGCAGACACTTTCAAAATAAACTATAAGGCTAGAGAAAATAAAAATGTTCTTGCTTACGATAGGCTAAAGTAATGGGAGTAAAATTTTCACAAATAAATATGACAACGTTGATACTTTATGATAGTGATTGACGTTTTATTTATTTGTGTCATTAATTTGTTTTTTGTCATGAATGATCCACAAACAGAACAAGAAAATGTAATTTTTACCGTGTGGAATCACAAAGATAATTAAAAACAAACTTTTCCATGTCTTTAGGTATTATACATATTTCAACTAATGTCACATGGGTTAAAAATAATGTTTCCCATTCATTTAAACAAAGCTGTGCACGTGTTCAGATTGTGTTCTCTTGGGGTGTAGTGTCCTAAATATTTACCTAACTAGATAAAATACACTCCTAATCATTCTAATATGCATCTATTCCACTACATGTACATGTGTACGGGACAACAGAACTGCATTTTTAGCAATGTTCGTGTGTCGTCCACTGTAGGTTGTGGTTTCCTTTCAGGCATACCAAGGTTTATTGCAGTGTAACACGGGGATATGATTGACAGTTGACCCTTTGACTACACAAAACAACAAGCATATGTAGCTCATTACTACAATGAAGTCAAAGAGCAGAAACATAGCAGCAATTTGAGCTAGAATCTAAATGTATGAGGAACAGATTTGTGGTGCGGTGGGTGTCCCCTTATTTTATGGTTCAAAAAACATAGAATCTAAATTTTCTGTTAACAATTTCAACAAGCATGTTTACACGCACATCATTTTCTGACTAAGCTCTGTGGTCTGAATATGCCTTTAATCTTGAAAAAAGTAAACGTAATAGAAACCTTCTCCTTTTTGCTCCAAAAATGATTTGGATAGTTTGAACTGCGCAGATTGCTTGAACTGCGTTTGGACATGTGCAGATCATGACACAAAATTTCAATTCACATAAGCTTATTCCAGCTGTCTCAGAATACAAGAAACCAGAATATTGGCTTAATCCGGTTATAGCAATTGGGTTAATACATATCTGACTAAAGTCTGATATTAACCGTGTAAACGCTATCATATAGTATGAGTGTCAAATGAGCATCCAATTTTCTGAAGGGCCCCACTCTGATCGATCGTGTGCATGTGTGTGCTCTCTGCAGGGAACGGGACAGTATATTCATCTATACTCACAATGGCAAATGATCCCTTTACCCTTTTATGTGGCTACAGGGCTTATACTAAGGGAGTCTGCACACTGACACAGATTTCCTTAAAATAGCAGCTTTCACACTGGGCCTGGTCTTGTAGAAAGGAAGACATTTAGTGGAATTGGAAGGAATCCATGATATTAAACAGTAGATGGGATTGTGAAGCAGCAGGAGTAATCATGCAGGGCAGCAGGCCGCAGGAATGCAAATCATCCACACTGCTAGAAGTTAAGTTAACAGGTGGCCTCTGCTATTCATTGGACGTCAACACTCTTTTTAGATTGGGACCACATAACATCTGGGTGCCCTGACCACTGGTTTCAATTAAGCCAAATATAACCACTCAATTTTCTGGCATTCAACGAAAATGTTCTTAAAAAAAAATAAAAAAAAAATGACATTGTTGATAAAATCTTTGTCATGTGATCAGACGAGGTCGACATAGATTTGCATGGAAATATTTGCCAGCTTAGTAACAAAAAGTAAAACAAAATGGAGTAATAGAGTTTTCTAGCAGATTTAAAGAAAACGTGCAACAAGCATGATGTTGAGTCAACTGGTAGAGACAGACACAGAAAATATATTTGAAAATAGATTTAATGACAACACCCCCCCCAAAAAAAATATTATATATATATATATATATATATATATATATATATATATATATATATATATATATATATATATATTACTCAGAGTACAAATACAAGTGTATATAGGGAAGAAGTATATTTGCTTGAAGAAAAAAAAAATATATAACTTAATTTTGCATAGCCACCCACTGATATCTAAAGCAAACTAATATAGAACAGTAATTGTGGGCTACAATACCTTGGGCTATTTCAGGAAATATAGTCGTAGGACTCAGTGCTTTTACAACAACACCACAATAATTTCAGTAACAAAGAAAAACTTTTGTTTGTTTGCAAAATCTAATATGGCTGTTTTTTCCTCACATAAAAAAAGTATTTAGGTGACTTAGAGTTTAAGGCATTTACATTTCTTGTGTAATATAGCAGCAGTTCTGTTTTGGAGTGGTTGCTTATGAATTTGACATGTATACTCGATGCTGTAAAACTCTCTCTAACTGGCCTAACTTATTCAAATATTTTCAGAGAAAGAGCAAACAGCTATGGATCAGTGGTAAAGAGTGGTAACTCATCTACATCTCTCATATATATTACAAAACAAAGCCAAATAAATAAGAGGAATTATGAGCTAATATATACATAATACTGTACAATAAATGTCAAAAACTGTTTCTTTTGGTATGTTATTCCAGCAATATGACACAGAAGCTCCTCTGTCCTCAATGACATCCACAGGACCTCACCACCATATTCCTGTACTTCTTCAGAATTACATTTGAGCTGTCATCAAAATACAGCACTGATATGGCATTCAGTTTGGTCGGTGCACAGCAAGGCTTTGGCACATTATCAGGAAACATTAGATGGACCTATGATCAGCAAAAAAAGAGAAATGTATGATATGTGGGACTAAAACCAGTGGGTTTTAACTAGAGACAACATAGTAACAAAAATGGTTTATCTAACAAAAATATCTTTCAAACTAAACACAAACTAAACAATGAAATCCATTTTTTTTACCATTAAATACTAGGGCTGTCAAATGATTAATCACGATTAATCACATCCAAAATAAAAGTTTTGTTTACATAATATATGTATGTGTACAGGGTATATTTATTATGTATATATAAATACACACACATAAATTATATATTTAGAAAATATTTACATGTATATACATTTATATATTTATATTCTTATATTTTAATATTATATATAAATATATTTAATATATAAACATAACATATTCTTCTTAAATATATACATGCATGTGTGTGTATTTATATATACATAATAAATATACACAGTATACACACATATATTATGTAAACAAAACTTTTATTTTGGATGTGATTAATCGTGATTAATCATTTGACAGCCCTATTAAATACATGAACTACTAGTTGATATATATATATAGTGTGATAAACCAAAGGACGCTTACCAAGGTCTGGACAATCGCATGATTTGTCGCATTCATATGTGCATTCAGTGGAAATGAACATTCTCCATCACAATAAAAGGCTGCATAGCCCTCTGGTGCAATAATCCAATCCTAAAATGACAGAGAGACAGAGATGAATTCTCTGGCTGAATGAAGCAATCGCGCTGTGCAATCTTGTAATTGATTGATGTCTTGCAAGCCGTCACATGTGTTTACCTGCCATCCTAAGTCGCGGAAGCTCACATAAAGTTCATGCTTCTTGCAGGCTTGTCTCTGTTCACTAGTGTTCTGATCTAGATAACAGTAACAAAACAGACGTTGAGCCTTCAAACACTGAGGTAGTCGTGTTGTTTAGTCTAGGAATGTGTGTGGGCTTAGTGTGCCCTATGTTTGCAGCTGGCAGGGCGTCTTTGTATACAGACTCTGAATGCAGTACATACTCAGAAATCTGATGGCAGCAAAGAGGTCTACATTCAGAAAACACAAGGTAGACTCAGCAGGTATTCCTCAAGTGAGTCATCTAGAACTGTCGATTAAAACAACTGCTACTTAGTAATTGCAAATCAATGATGTTGTAAGTGATTTATTGCTCAGACTGATTGCACAGAAACTATTGGAAGAGGGCTGAACTGAAAGATGACATCACTGAATCGTCAATGAACTGACTTTAGCTGGAAAAATGACTCTTTGATATTGTCTTCTTGCATTATTGACAAACTATCTTCTGTTTGACACTGTAAAGCTGCTTTGACACAATCAGTATTGTATTGTGCTATACAAATAAAGGTGATATATATATATATATAGAATAGTCTCCAGAAAATATCCCTAAAATATGACAAATATTTCACTGAAATCAGAGCCCTAGGAAATCACACCTTTCTGTGGTGGCCTTAGCCTCTGCAAAAGCCAAAAAAGTGACAGCGGGACATTGACTTCTTAAAAAAAAAATATTGTAATCATGCCTTGAACACCATCTGACTGACTATTAATGTGAACCAGAGTTATTTTGTTTTTACGTTCCATGGTTTATCTGACACACTTGAAAGCAAATTAGACTGGTGTACTTAAAAAATAAAAAATAAAAATCATATAATGGCACAACATTCTCCAAAGGCACCTTCTTATAATGTGCCTTGAGTATCTTTAATAGATTTGATGCCACTGACAAATTTCGTAAATCCAGTGATCAGTTCGATTAGTTTGATCCAGTAATTAGACAAGAGGTTGTGAGATCAAGATACTTTTTTTTTGTTTTGTTTTTTTGTAACATGTCTGTACATGAAGATGTCAGAAAGTGAGTTGAAGCTGCTCTTTGGCCATGTCTAGTGGAAGTTAGAAAAATGGATAACTACTTACAGCACATCTGAATGTTTTTATATATCGAAAGACTATACTGTACCTCCACTTTTGAGAGCTGGTGAAGATTTCTGTTGTGTTCTACTTTTGTTTCTGTTGTGGCTCTTCCTCTTGCTTCCTGTGGCTCTTACAGAACGGAGCAGAACCTCACTGGCTTTGAAAAAAGCAACCAGGAATGGCTGTTTGGACTGAGGTCCGGTCCTTCCGATGATGCCAGCAGATTTCATGTTGATGCTTCTACCTGAATATCAAACAGAAGAATGCATCCGGTTACAGTGATCAACGTTAGACAAACAGCCGTGATTAAGTCATGAAAACTTCTTCCTGGGTGGCAAAATCACCACAACTATTTATGACAGTTTCTATGGTCCACGCAGATACTGTAATGATTGTGTACATGTCAAACTTTGGGCTGAAAACTGATCCCAAAATGCAGCCAACTCCATGGCATCAGGTTCCCATTTAAGAAAGAGGAAAAACTGGGCATAGTCATGACTAAAAGATAATACTTTTGTGAAGTCTCACATTGGTAAACGTGTCTGTTTTTATGCTAATATAATAAATATGTGAATGGAAATGAAACCAGCTGCATTTCATGGTCCTTTTTTCCAGTAAAAAGAGAATGCATCAATCAAAACAATAAAGCACATGCAGGAAAGAACACTTAAATATGATGCTGTCTTTAAAGTGACCAAATGTTTATCATTCAATAAATTACCCAACAAATTATTTACATAGAGCAGTGGTAGTCTGGCAGACATTTATTGTAAAATCCACTAAATACTAAACACATCCCACATACGCAGTTCCATGTATTTAAACTAGAATTTCCCTTAAAACATTGTAACTCGTTACATAAACACTGCATTACAATGGTTCACTGAAGAACTCAATTAGGTAGTCCCAAATCTTTGTAATTCATACATCCAACATTCAAACCATGTTGATTCAACACTATAGAAGTATTGTAAATGATACCACACAGTTGGAGTAATAACTTCTGCTAATACATTGGTTTGAAACTGAATTAATGCCAGATTATTGCTGAAAGTCATAAGGGATTTTTGTTATTATCTGTTGTTTTATTGCTTTATTTCCAGATGTGTGATTCAATTGCAGGTTGCCTCTTACAACACACATACTCGAAGCAGAATAAAATGTGTGTGTGTGTGTGTGTGTGTGTGTGTGTGTGTGTGTGTGTGTGTGTGTGTGTGTATATATATATATATATATATATATAGAAGGAAACGTGTAGATTGTACTGCATGTTAACTCACTTATTGTGCCCAAGACCAAGTTCTTCAGTATTTAATCCACATCATATTAACAAGATCCTATGCTATACCAAAAGTTGAAAGCTGTAGTTCCAACCACACATTTTTGTGATGCTGATTTGCAGTGTTGGAACTATGATTTTGGGAAACACCAAATCATCGAACTATGTTGGAATTAATGGAACTCATGAGCATAGTTGGCTAAAACTGCTTCTGGGGAATGTACCCCTGGATAGGAATACTAATACTATACTAATAAATATAATAACACCATTGACCTCAAATTCGTTCTGACACATCATCACAAATTTTGAATGTGCACAAACGTAAATAACATTTGTTATACAAAGATTTTGTATGACCAGTGCACATCTTTGGACAATTTTAACATTTTTAAACAACAGACTTCACGTAAGCTTTTTTTTTTTGCACTACTACAGTCTTTTTATCTGCACTGTTTGTTCACCTCGCTGGTTTGCAATCTATCTGCCATGTGCCTTGCGCTGCTTTATTTAACTTTATTTTTATTTTTTTACATGCCCTTATTTTTATAGTTGTATTTTGTATTTTATATTTTATATTTGATCTGTATCTATCTGTATTTTTAGGCTCTACTTTTAGTGTTATTTGAATGCACCATGGGTCTGAGAGTAACACAATTTCAATTCTCTGTATGTATGTACTGTACATGTGGAAGAATTGACAATAAAGCAGGCTTGACTTGACTTGACTTGACCTGACTTCCAACAGACTTCAGACTTCCAGTGATCACTGGCCAATGGCATTTTCATGAGCATTACTATCTGTGAAACACTCCGTCAGTAATGTCTCAAGCAAAAATGGAGAATAATGTGTGAAGTGGCATTATACTCCAAAGAGCTGGGTAGTAGCTGATTACATCTGGATTAAATAATCAGATTCCAAAAATCAAGTATTATTAATCAATATATTATTAGTATTATTAATCAGTATATTTCTTTTTATGCTCATCAGATTACAGTTACTTTTTTATGGATTACATGATTACATATCATTTGCACAATGGCTGTTTTGTTATGACAACTCAAAAGAGAGTTTTAATATGGTAATATACATGCAATTGTTAATTAGTGTGGTCTTGGCGTAATAGATCTGCTACGCTGCTGTGGCAGAGCAAGCACTGAGACTTGCTGCTGCCAATACATCCAGATACATGCTGCTGTGAGCATGTAGAAAATATAAGGGCTGTCAATTTTTTTTTTTTTTTAATTTCGAATATTCGTCAAAAAAAAAAAAAAAAAAAAACATATTCAAATGCAAAAACGTTCCACACGAAATGCGAAGACAATGTAAGTGTCATTGCATTTTAATGCTTTTGTAAGCCTATCCAGTTAAAACCACTAGATGCTGCTACATTGTTCATTCAATATATTGTGGAAAATGAGAGCATCACTGTGGAGAAGATGTTGTTCACGTCAAAACTGAAACCAAGCCGTTCACACAGAATGCATATTTATCACATTTTCTAGAGGGACATCTATCAGTGTTGTACTTGCGTCTTGCACAAGAGAGAGGCATGTTTAGAAAGCCATGTAAAATTAATGTAAGTTCAACTTTTAAAAAAACATGTCTCAAGACTTTATGGCGGTTTTTCCTCATCCCACTGTAACTCATGTTTTAAATGAAGAAATTAGCCTACTCTTTGTGATTGGTTTTCGGTCCTTTATATTAAATTATACATACATGCATGGTGGCGTTTTTTTTTTTTTTTTTTTCCTAATTAAGCAACTTTATTAATTATATATGGTTTATAAACATTATTTTAAACATTATGCACTTTTTTCAAAGATAGTCTTGTTATTTTATTACGCTTCGAAGAAACGTGCATAATATTTTGCATAATGCGCCCTCTTGTGGCCTCAGGAGAGAAGCCCAAAGCTTTTTCCCCCTAACTGAAATTATTCCTTTTAAATTTGAATATTGTTCGAATTTTGTTAATATTCAAGTAAAAAATTAGAATTTAGTTTTTCAGTCATTTTGACAGCTCTAGAAAATAGTGCTGCTGCTCATACAGTATATATGAAATAACCCCCATATATAATATACATGAAATTACCCTGTATATCCCTATATAGGTGGAGCTGGGGAAGGTGGAGAGTTTCTAAAGCACACTGCAACTGCTACAGCACACTGTAGCCAAATATTTGAATGTTGTGCAGCAAGCTCATTGGCTGCTGATGCGAAAGAAACCAAACAGCTGGGCCATGTGAATAATCATGTGATTATTTCAGATTTAATTAGAACCTGTCGGCCTACGCCATCTAGAGTTTCATGACAGAACTTTGTATTAAATCATTTACAATTTATTGATTATTATTTTTTTCTCTTTTAAATGTCCATTTCTAAAATTCCTACTTTGTGTTATACCATTTAGCTTTGACTATATTCACAATATATTCGCTATATAAATGCCTCATTCATTCATTCATCCATCCATTCATTCATTCATTCATTCATTCATTCATTCATTCATTCATTCATTCATTCATTCAAATGTCTCATTCATTCAATATAGAATGGCCATGTAAATGCAATGTAAAACCATGCTTCTGAATTTGGGTGGTGAAAAAAAAAACACCTCTCAAGCAATTAAACCATGTATGAAACAAATAATTATGCAAGTTACAAAACACTGGTGATGAATAGCTGTGAAGCACAATGTCTTCATCCAGTGACCTTCAGTAATTGACCTTTCTGGAAGTCTGAACATTTTTTTTAAACCTGAAAGACTTTTGAAATGAAAAGAAATAAAAAATAAATAAATTTACTAATTCGTTCTTTCAATGTACTAAAACGTGCACACGGTTACTGTTTTGTTCCCTCAATTTGCTAATTTTTTCCCTCAGTTTGCTAAATCGTGTGCACAATTTACTAATTCATTCTCTCAATCTATAAATTGAGTGCACGATTTAGCAAATAGAGGGAAATAATTAGTAAATTGTGCACAATCGTGTGTAATGTCATTGTCATTTTCATATTTACTAATGTTTGTTCATGTAATGCAGGGAAATGTTTAAGTCAGCCAAACCACTTTATTTCAAGAAAATATTTACTTGAAATATTTCTGAGGAAGTTAATATTTTAATAATTTAACAACAATTTTGCATGTTTACAGTTCTCCAGTGTCGGCTGATGGTCACATTGACATTGATATAAAAAAAAGGAATATATTTTCTTTCTCTTAGATTTTTTTTGACAATATGGTACATTTCATGGCAAATTTAAAACAAGTTTGAAAAAAAAAAAATCTAAAAAGTAGTCACAATTCATTACCTTAAAAAGTGTAACCTAGATTACATTACTAACTACAGTTTTCATCATGTCATCTGTAATCAGTAACGGACTATAATTTGTAAGTAATCTATTCAGTACTGATACTCCAGTTTCCAGTACCATCCTCTGACTGCATTCTCTGACACAGCATAAACTGTGTTAGTGCCCTTAATTAAAGCATAGATGTCACTGTCTTACCATCAGTGGTCTCCACACAGAGCTGCAGGCCCATGTTCTGCTGTGGGTTCAGGACCCAGTGATTACTGGTGGCTGTGATGTCAAACACCAGCCACCCCCCATCAGTAGCGTAGATCTTTTTCGAGTCCAGCAGAAATGTTTCGGCATCCCTAATGAGACAATAAGAATGCAATATGACAATGTTATTTACATTAGTAATATTATAATATTTCACTGTCCCCCTCAAATAGATGCATGTTAAACTGTAATGACATGTTTAAAATCCGAGACGAATGAGCTGGATTTTGCTAATTGCAGTCATTCTGCATCTTAATTAGCAATGTTGATTATAACGTACAAAAACAAATATTGAAAAAAGTTCAACCAAATTTTCTCTCAACCCTTCCTTTTCATCTCAACCACAATTTTATCAACAAGCCATTCCTGTCCATCTACTTAACTGACGTTCCAAAACAGCACATGGGCCACACAGTGAGACAGCGGCCCTGATCTCACAGACAGGAAAAATGATCAGAGACAGTGGCACGTCTCAGCATGCCACAATGAGGTCGAGCGCAGCAAACCACCCCATTCTGTGTCCCTGTTACAACTCAATATTCTCATTTTCTTTTCAACTTCAGCGTGACCAAGTGAATACAACTGACATAAAATAGGCTATCTGTGCATCATATACACTGACCTCAAAAGACAGGGAGAGATGAAAACAGATGCTAATACATGTTCTTAGAACTCACCAAGTATCGTGGAATTCTTTGAAGTACCATGGAGTGCCATGTGAATACCATGGCTAATGGTAAATCATTCAGTTCCATGGTATAAATCAAAGTACTGTGGTGTTACCATCTGTTAAATATTCTGATTCCACTATTGATGATGATTTTTCTAAACGAAAACAATGGTATTTTTCTGTATTTCCTTTTATTAGAGGACCATCTGTTATGTCAAAAACTTTGTCATGTGAAAAACTAGTTGGTAATTACACTGATTTAATTCTCATGAGCCTCCCGTTCAACATAACACATTAAAAGTTCTTGGTTCATTTCCAGCTGGGCACAACAAAAGTAATGACTTGCGGTTCAGTGAAAATTTCAAGAACTGCTCTGACTGTTTTTGCCAGTGAGTTATTAGACTGATTCAAACAAATAGTGAACCTGTGAGTTTCAGACTGATTTTTGAGGCAATTCAGTCGCTTGCGAGTTGGATTACATCAAACTGCAAACAGCCAAAGAGGACAGTGCACTAGAAACTAGTGTGGTCTATTTACTTGTGTCATGGCACCCAGTCTTTTGCTTTCATTAAATTCAGTTTTTTTTTTTTCTCTGCTGAAAAGAAACTAATGTCACCTGGTTCAAATAAATAAATTGAACTAGTTTTGAATAAGAATTGGTTCTTTATTCCCAATCCTGACTATCAAGGTACTGTACCTCCACAATACTTTTTTGTAAGGGTGTAAAGTTTCACAGTGGGCACACTTTGGCAGGCTGTAAGAAGTGGGTGCTAAGCTGTGAAACACATAACTTCCACTAATCACAGGAAAATCACAGTATGGACAAAGGAGTGAATGTGTGAAGTTGTCGGACGTGGATGCCTCATAAACACTGTCACGAGGAAGGGTTCCAGGGCCTCTGATGGCAGAATCCATTATAAACCCCTGTTTCATTGCCCCAGGAGAGCTGTATCTCCACTTAAATGTTTCAGCTGCATTCATTCATGGTGAGAAAATGCCCTGTCTATGGTGTGCCCATGTATGACTCAAGATAAGTCACTGGTCTCAATCTAGATTAGAAGACCGTTAGAACCGTGAAGAGGCAGGTGGGCACAGATTCACTTTTAGGAAGCTTTGGAAGTCTCTTGATGCAAAGGCCCTCTATTAAGGCCAGATGGCCCTGTCTGGGGTGCAAGCGCTCTGACAAGCAGTCAAGATATTCAAAGAGTGATAACTGATGGACTTTCACAAGAGCTGGAACCTGCAAATGAGCTGTTAATGGAAAACTTTATCCATGGCCATTACCAGCAAGTATATCTGGTGTTACTGAGGAAAAACAGGTTTGCTTTGGTTCAGGTAGGCTCTGGTTAAACTAAATTATTCCTAGTGGACAAGAGGTTGAACTGATGTCATGTTCTTTAAGTTGAGCCCAGATGGCTATATCCTAAAAAAAAAAAAGAAACCTGGGGTAGTTTTCTTAGGTAAAAAAAAAATAAAAAAAAATAAAATAAAATGTGTGTTCCTGTAGCTCAAGTGGTAGAGCATTGCGTTAACAAGCGCAAGGTTGGGGGTTTTTCCTGGGAACACATGATAGGTAAAAATTGATAGCCTGAATGCACTGTAAGTCGCTGTGGATAAAAGCGTCTGCTAAATGCATAAATTTAATTTTAAATTTTAAAATAAATAAAATAAAAAATCCAAATCATTTCACACTGACTATGCAATCTTTCTTTGTGAATTAAAGGCACAGGTTGGACCTCCCACAGTTTAGATGTTAAGAAGTACTTGTATTACCATTCTAATTCAAACCTTATTGAGCTACACTGACACGAGCAATGTAACAGGTTCAACATTTATAATATAAGCTTTGTTCCAATGAAATGAAATGAAAAGGATTTTTCCCCCAAAATAATTTTGTAGAACCTTTGAGTCAATTCAGCAGCTTAGGGATAATGTAAACATCTATCTAAAAAAAAAACTTATGAAATATTTTCCTTTGTAAATCAGACAAGAGTTTTGTTCTTTTTTTCTGAATATTTCAAAAGTTCATATAACACTTTCAGTGTTTTAGTTAACAATAACACTTTTTTATGTTTTTTTTAACAATAACACTTTTTAATTATTTTATTATTATTTTTTACTTTTATGTGCAAAACAGAGTGCTCAAGTCCGAGGATTACATAATACTGAATGTGGTAATGAATGGATAGATTTAAGGCAGGAGATGGAGTGGTGGAGGGATGCTGGAAGAATCATCATGGTAGTGAGATACACAGCTGTTTATATAATCTTGCATAATGATTGACAGGATCAAATAAACTAACTCCTCCTCAGCCTTGGCTTTAAAACTCCATAAAGTAAATCTTCTTTGTGGAATACTCAAAATGATAAAGATACCAGTCTGTCATTTTGATTTAATTTTTTCAGAAGTTCAGCAAAAGCAATGATATCAGTTACATATTTATAGATCCTGCAGTAAACATGGTAGCCTACAGTAGTTGTAAAAAAAAAAAATAAAAGCTTGAGACACGTGTTCCTGAATCATGTTACACAACATCATCCTTGGAAAAAGTTCCAAAATATGTTACATTAATATTAGCCAAATGTATTTTTCCACATGGTTTCTGAAACATTGTGTACCATTGTCAGTCTTTCAATGGTGACAAATTACAGTCTTAATACATCCTGACGCATTCAGTTTAATCGTCACAAGGGAAACCTCCAGACAGACTTCAGACTGCCTCATGTAAACAGGATGTCCTTTTATTTTCCGCTTGATTGCCTGCCTAAAGTGTTTCACAGACCAGGCAGAGTTTTAAGACAGTATCCTACAGGTTTAATTGGAAGTCAGGTTTAATTTAAACTCAACATGTTACTCTGGGGCAAAAACTACCACTGATGCTTTGTTCAGCTGTAAAAGAGCTTTTTCAACACAATATCATTAGTGTGTGTGTAGTGTTTTATGTACTTAACTTGTAATTATATTTTCATCTGTACATCTTAACACAAGGGAGTTGTGTATTGTAAATGCCTGGGTTTGTGGTTTGAGTATGTTTTATATGTTGATTTAGTTTATTGTGTTAGGCTATTGATGTTAATACTGCAGAAATTGCCCTGTGAAGGGACAAAAAAAGAGCACCACTACTACTACTATTAGTAGAAGTGTAAATGTAAAGACATACAAATGTTTATAAAGGTTCACAGAATTTATATTTTAATACATGGGAGTTTGGATGCAGTTCATAAATAAATGTACCATCAAAAAGGTTGTTCTCTGATAACGTTTCTCCATCATTTATTGAAAGTCCTGCTATAAGATGTGTATTAAATCACCTAGCAAATGTTCAGACAATTTTGATTCTGACCAGGCAGAACATTTGAACACTGCCTTTCAAAACATGTTTTTTTTTGTTTGTTTGTTTAAAGAAATTAATAATTTTATTCAGCAAGAACACAAACAAAAGGTTTCTAAGATTACATATAATTTGGATTACATAATCAGATTCCAAAAATCAAGGATTCGTAATCAGTATATTTTATAATGCTCATGATCAGATTACAGTTCGTTTTTTATGGATTGCATGATTGCACATTATTTGCACAGTGGCATTTCTGAAGAAAAAAAAAAAAGAAAAAAAATCTATTCTTCCTGGAAAAAAAAGTATTACATTTCAAGAAAAATATTAAGCATAAAAATAAGCACTTTACAGAATGATTTCTGAATGATTATGTGACATTAAGACTGGAGTAATTATGCTGAAAATTCAGGTTTGATAACAGGAATATGATCACAGGAATAAATTGCATTTTAAAATATATTCAGTAGAATACAGTTATTCAGTCTCTCAACAAATTTCATGAGGTTCATCCTGTGATGCTTTTTAAATGGATTTGAAGAAGTTGTATGCATTAGACACTTATTAACTGCATTTCCTTTACTCCATCTGCTCCAACTCATCTAGACATTTTGATTAAAATGTTGTGGAGAATTCCCTGAGAATTAATTATGGCCACTGACAATTGCAATTTATTTGCAGGTGCTGTTTGTGTTCTTTTATTTCATTTTGTAAAGAATCACATGCATTCTTTAAGAAGCAATTTAAGGAATGGGATCATGAGAAACATTAATTCGCTCTAGTGTGTCCAAACTTTCAAATGGTAGTGTAAAATGGGCAAAGGTCTCACCTGTTTGGATATTCTTTGATGACTTGGTAAATGGTGACTTTGAGTGTGATGTTTTCATATCTGACGTGACTTTGATCCTTGTAAATCCGGAACTCGGCGGCGGTCACTGCCTCACCTTCTGGAATCTGAGTCAGGTCGAAACGAAACTCCCTGTAGTGTCTTCTGTGATGGGAGAAATCCTTATCCCTCTCGACTGCACGGAAACACAAAGCACACCATGAGAAGCTGCACGGGGCTCATTTCTCTCACACTGTAGGACGGAGGAAGACTATTACACACATGTGTCAGGAGCTGCTTTCTTTAAAAAGTCGGTCATCAAAATCGTCAACATTCCAAGCCTAATCCACACATCTGGGCGACCAACAAAAGCAGTAACCAGTCCATTAAAGCAGCCATCTAAGCACAGGTAGCAGGCGCTACACAAACCCTTCCCTGTATGCTCTATCCATTATGAATGGGCTGTCAGGTAAGAAAAACAGGCCTTCGCTAATAACACATTGCGTTATCAGAGAAAAGCTGACAAGACACAAATGTCGAGTTAAATCACAAGCTTTCTACTCCGATATTCTGAACTCCCAAGATTCCCCTTTCTAATCTGCTGCAAATACCATGCGGGTGAAATGTTATCATTGTCAGAAATTTAGTGCTACCTCCTAAAAGTGTCCTAAATGGTGGAAACCTTAACGAGAAAACATTTTCTATAACCGTTTGGTAGACATAAAAATGTTGGGTTTGTAAAACTAAACACTGATTGTTGGTATATTGGTATATTACTATATATTATGTAATCCGATATCCTAATTTCTTAAGCATTGGCTAAAATATGCATATAGAGTGATATGCAGACGTACAGCACCGCTCATGAAGCAGCAGAGCTGATGTGTGTTTGCTTTGTGGTGCCAGTGAAATAGCGCAGCTCGCCTTCTCTGATAGTTTATCTACGGTGAAAGTCTGTAGTTACTTAACATGGAGAGGTCAGAGGGCAGGC
Source organism: Cyprinus carpio (assembly GCF_018340385.1). Lineage (NCBI taxonomy): Eukaryota > Metazoa > Chordata > Actinopteri > Cypriniformes > Cyprinidae > Cyprinus > Cyprinus carpio. Next base: position 1,283,386 of record NC_056584.1, read on the forward strand.
CACAGTTACACCAGCTGCCCAGACTCAACTTCAGCATCCTGGCTGCTAATTAAGAACAGAGGATGGGGATCTAGTGCTTTCCATGTAATAGAGAGATATTGAGAGAGATTAATTCAGCACATTTATTTCAGGAGATCAATAGAGAAGTTAAAGCATATTTCGCTTGCATGGCAATGATCAGGTCTTTTGAATGGAGGCTTAAGCTAAATATTCCATTTGCTTTACTCATAGCTGTTGTTTTTCTTTACTATGAGTGTCCATTTTGATCGTTTTCCTGTAGACAAGCTGCTTTTTTAAACTCATGAACTACAGCATCAACACAAGGATGCAACTTATCCAGGATCCTTTTAGTGCCTTCGTCTCGTTGTACATTGAAAGATCTGCAGCGCTTTGAAAGAAGACACTGTACAAGCCCTCACTCTCCTGAGTGAAAACACATGGAGTGCAGTTAAGGTGATGATGGGGGGACTCTATCATAACACACACGTTTATTTACTCTGCCATATCTGAGGCCCACACTTTGTTTATTCTGAACTCCCTTTTGTATTTTTTTCTGACAAATCCATAAAACAACAAATTCATACAAGATTTTTGTGATTTATCTGGGTGTAGGATTTTATCTTCTTTGTAAACAAAACAGTGACCTTTAAAGGCATGTCATTTAATGGAAAAACAAGCAAAAAAAAACGTGGCTAAACCAGCATCTTACACAAATTAGATTAGCAAAGAAAGAAAAAAAAAGGCTAGCTACTGGCACCAGATTTAGACCAAAAGCGGCCTTTCTTCAAGCTCTTTCCTCTGCTCAACAACAGGAAGTAATTAAGGCAAATTGTCCTCAGGTCAGACAGTCACTTAATAAGTTTACATGAACTGTGAGGTGAGAGGTCACAGCTTCTGAAGTGGTATACAGTTCAGCGTTTACTTATCGTCTTATCACAGCATTCTTCAAATAACAGCACAAAGCATTCATGACTAATGACAGGATATTAACAAACCCTGCATGTACACGTCCTTCATGATTTGCTTCACATTTTTTACTTACTTCACGACAGTTTGTGCATGTGTTTTCTAAGAAATATATTCTGATATAATGACACTCTTTATAGCCACATTTTTATTTTCTCTCTAACCTGCAATTGCCTCAGAGTTTCCAGTAACCATACAGTCTTATATATACACCGTTTATAGAGTTTTCAAGGACAGCATAAACGTGGAGGACTATATTCCAGTAATATGAAAAAAATCACCTTGCTATTTTAACATTGAGGGCGTTGAATTCGAAAGAAGGCACTATATTTGAAATCGAATAAATGAATTATGCCAAAGATATTAATTCTTTACAAAGACACAGACGTTGGCAAAAAACTAGCAATAGTGACAAAATATCTGATAGAAATAATTTTTATTAGACAGACTTGCTAAAATAGTCTAATAAAAAATTTACAATCACATAAGTGCACGACATCATCAAACTACCTCAAAGTAAAAACAGGCTAAATTTATGGCATTTTGATAGCATTGTTGTTAAACAATAATGTTTTTATTCAAAATAGCATTTTTTGATTTTTCCAATGAGATGTTTTCACTTCAATAACCAGCAAATGGACATCTCTCTCTCTCTCTCTATTTTTTCTTCTTCAACAAAACATGTAAGAAGCTTGTTTACTCAACTCAGCCCTTCTAGACTCCCGTGTGTCTACTAAATCCAATAGGCTATAATTTTACATTTTATAAACTTGGTGAGGCACTAAATCTGTAATATTGTGACAAACGAAACTGTAGCTGGCAATTATCAATAATTACCACTTAAAATCCGGAGCTAGGCTGTAATTGCATTCCTTCTATAAACGAGCACATATTTTAAGTTTAAACGTGTTCTGATGACTGAGGCCCTTAGCTCAAAATATACGCGTTATTAAAGCATCAGATCGGCATTTTTTAATTTGCGTAAATTAAACAAACAAATAAATAAATAAATAATTATATGAACTAAATATAAACAAAAATTTACATTCTCCCGCAGTACCTATATATATATATATATAGGTGTATATATATATATATATATATATATATATAGACCCCATATCTGAGACCCCATGTATAAAACATGATTAATATTTACATCCTTCAATTATTTGATTGGCATAAACTCTGTAGAGATGTATTCAAGCTAAATGTTTATTTGTATTTGTTTTCCTTTATTTTTATACAGTTTGACACCAAATAAAAGTATTAAGTGATTGATTAAGTCAGTGGAACAAATTTGAAATGAAAAGAACAAATATTAATATTTTACACATACAACATTCAGGTGAATTTGAACAGAACACGAGGATTAACCTAAATACTGACACACATCATATCACGATCGGAACAGAGTCTGACACATTAAGAGACAATCCTGCCACCCAACTATACGTACCCAGGTTGACAAAACTCATCACCATATCCGCGTCATTGAGAAAGTTGGTTTCGTGCGCGGTGGCCAAAGGCGGGCTCTGACTGGTCAACGGCTGCTGCGACGGACTCGAGTATCCATGTGGAACTCCAGAGGCGCTTTTACGCGCTTTTCCAGAGAGCGTCTTCCCGAGTATCGCGTTCTCCTCCTCGGTCGTCATCGCGTTGTACAGGTCCAGCATGAAAAGCGGTGCAGACGACGCTTGTTTACCCGGGGAGAAGGGCCTGGGACGGTGAGGCAAGCCCAGGATGGAGAGGATTTCTCTCTGGATCTCTCGCCGCTCGTGGTTACGCAACCGCCTGTAAATAAAGCTCGAATGCACATGGTTGTCTCCTAAACCACACTGAACGCCGTGAAGAAAACCGATACAGCTCCACAGAAGTCCAAATGTTGGCGCTCTCATCTTTATCTCTTAGGATGATGCTTTCACCAAGCGAGTGCTGGGTTGATGATGGTGCTCTCCATGGTGCACCATTAATAGCTAACTCTGTGCAATATCTATATCAAGTCTTTATTCCGTATTTCCTCTCAAACCTAGAATGAATTCCTTCTTAGGCTTCGAGGTGATGCCTCAGGTCAGCTTGTTGCTTGCGCTGTGCCGTTCTTAGGCAGCATCTTCACTATAATTAAACTGAATCGAATGCTGAATTGAATTGTTTAGCATTAAACAAATAATGTAGCTAATAATATAGAGAGAAACAACTTACAAAGGACTCTTCACCTGTGCATATACTGAAACCAGCACCGACCGCCTGGGAGCAGAAGCGCGCAACTTCTGGAGTCAGTGCATGAACTAGCTCAATTTGTACATGCACCGACAGAAGACTACAACCCTGAAAAAGTGTTGAAAGCAGTAGTCCGTCCCACACTCTGGAGGGTTTGCATCAACCTCTAGCGGTCGTATACAAAACATCGTTGACCTGTGGCTTGAATGCAAGCTCACCGTGAAATGAGAGACACTTGATATATGAGACCTTTCGTGATTAGTCTAAGGAAAAGTCCAGGCGGACAAACACCTGTCAGCTTTATTTCAGCGTTGCTCGGTCTATTGGCTACAACTGAGTGCACTTTTCCAAGTAATAGATTGCTATGGCAGTGCATCATTTTGGACAGCTCTTATTATTATTCTAATACTAATACAAGTTTGCAAACCGACTGGTTGTGTAAAAAAATCCAATGGACGTAAGCCCTTATGAAAACCTAAAGGGCACGTCTTAATATTATGGACCATCCAAAATGTAAGAAAGAACAACTGCGACATCTAGGACTGGAGCTCAGACTGAGTGGAATTGCAGGAGGGCAGCATTTTTAACAGTAAAAGTTTTTAGTAGCATTTTAGCTTTAATGCGTAATGTTTGTAGTCTCATCATTTTATGTTTCCTATTTCAACATAATCTATTGACAGTAATACTCAATTGGAATAATATGATTAGATCAGCTGTTACCTAAAAATAAATAAATAAATCAATCAATAAATAAAATGAGAGTGTAGGACTCCAATGTGCTCCACATATTGAGATTTTAAATGTTTACATGAAACGCATGTTAATTTATTGACCTTGTTATGGGACATTATAAGAATGCTGTGAATCGCATGCTGGAAACTAGAGTAAACATTTTCCACATTATAAGTAATAGCCTTTTTGTTACAGAACACAAAGCAACAACACAAACAACAACAAAAATAATAATAAAAAAAGGTTTTAATTAATATTATCAAAAGTTATGCAAACACATGAAAGTTATAAAAAAAATCACTGCAAAAAAAAAAAAGAAAGCGCTCTCACGGAAGAATCTGTAACTGATATCAGATCTTATAAATAACAAAACAAAACAAACAAACAAAAAATATAAATTTATGGGAAGGTGAGCTTTATTACACTCTACTACACACCCTTTATCAAACCATTGTAAAAGATAAACAGCTTTCAGAATTGTGTATTTCATGACAATCAGGTGGATTAAAATGTATAAAATAAATTTGCTCGATTTACCATTTTTTTTTAAATATATTTAATATAGATATTATCTCATCACACTCACATTTGCAATCTTAAGTGTGGTAACGATTTGGAAAACCTGGAATATCAGAGAATTATAAATTGTGACCCCAGGCCTGGTAAAGGCGTGGAAATGACTAAAATCTTAAACATTCATGGAAAAGCCATGGACATATCTATTATCTTAAATATTTCAGGATAGAATAAACATTTTAAAGATATATATATAAAAAAAAGTTTCCTGTAATCACAAATGCCTAGAAAAAAAAAAAAATTCTAAAACAACACACAAAAAAAAAAAAAAAAAAAAAAAACAAGGAAATTCATTGGTCAAAAGATGTGGGAACCCTTGTAGCAATACCTAAATGGACAAGAATTATCATGGATGTCTGAGAGACGTCAATATAGGAAAGAAAACATGAAGCATTACAGAAGAACTCCCACACCTCCCACGAAAAGCTTGCAAGCAGCAAAAGAAACATCTGAACAAAAAGAAACACAAATGCAAAATGGACAGTAAATCTAGCATCATAAATACGGCGAGATGGTTGGCTGGTGATGGATGCACGCCACTCGGGAGAGCAAGAGAGTGAGGAAGTAAAGTCAATGTCTAGGTAGAATTTCCACTGCGAGTGTTGTAGAACTCCTCACACTGGATGCTTTTCACAAGAATTCGGAAGATGCGTTTCATGCCTCATGACAAACAGTGTGAATAAATCATGGCACATCTCAGCTTTTGACAGAAAGACAAGTGTTGAATTGAGTCATGGACAATCAGTGGTGTTAAAGGGGTCCTATTATGCTTTTTCACTTTTTGAATTTTAGTCAGTGTGTAGTGTGTATGGTTGGGCATAAAAAGATCTACAAAGTTGCAAATCTAAAAGTCCACTCCAAAGGGAGACATTTCGTTTGGACTGCCGCATTGTTTTCCAGGTTTTGTGATGTCAAAAAGCGGCCCATTAAAATATCTTTAAAATAATTCCCGCCTATGGAAATTCGAATGGTTGGGGGGTGGGGAGGGGTGAGGTCATGGTTAGAACGCTTGGTTGAGAGCATCAGCCAAGAAGATGACAAAAAAGAAGTGCTTCATGTTTTGTAATACGTAAAATAATTCATAAATAACTATTAAAATAGACAGCAATGCATATTTACAGCACCTTTTGAATTTCAGAATTTTTGAAATAAACATAATACATATTACTTTTGAATTTATCTGTACATAGTAAATGCAGTTATTTTTCAGCGGGTGAGGGGTGTGCCGAAGGGTGAATCCATATTCAGAAGGGCACGGAAAACAAATAACGTTTGCTAACAGTTGCCTGTTACATTACAGTACATAAAAATTCACATACCACACAAACAGAGTTAGTAGGAGAGATGACTGAGGACAATAGCAAAGGATTTTTAGATTCTGAGCAGCACTGACAAAACTTCTAATCTTGTAAAATGTGTGGTAAGTACTGATGCTTCAAAGTATAAACAGAGTACATGCGATTGCGAATCTCGAAAGTGAAAGTGAAACTAAAAAGCGATCATGCACTCAAAAGCAGTTTCAATTATATGGGTCTTGGCTGATCTGCGATGCATGATAGTTTATATAGGATTAAAGCAATTTATATAGGCCTACAGTATACTTACCCAGTGATATAACTGCGAGAGAAAGTATTGAAATGTATTTATTCTCCCTTTGGTTCTGTATACACCTCATTTTCTTTCCGAAAACATCAACAATGTGATGTCTATTAGCCATCGGTGACGGACGATGCCATTGTCTATCGGCCCAACCCTAGTTACCACTCTAATATGTCTTGCAATATCCATGTGTGGAAAGGTTCAATATTCTCGAGCTCTGAAACCGGCTCAAATTGATATGGCAATATTGACGCCATCCTTAACTATAGTGGAGCAGACAGAACTTGCTGCTTTGGCAAGGGGTGTGGCAGTACTGAAACACCATCTAATCTGTTCGCCAATCACAACACACTGGTAAAGCTAACCAATTACCAACACATTTCGTTTTTCGGAAGGCGGGCCTTCATTAAACTTGGAACTGATCGAGCCGTTTGTGTCAGGCTGGGGAGAAAGGTATTGTAATAATGTAAATTATGTGAAAATGACCAAACATGAGAGCATGTTCTAGTACACTCCCAAAACAAAATCAAGACTTTGTAAAACAGCATAATAGGACCCCTTTAATGAAGGCAACATCATCTTGATATTTATACTTTAAGAGGTACTTCATGTGTCCATGAGTGAGAAACACTCTTGAAAAAAATTATCATCCTGAGATTGGAAAGATTTGCTGTTTTCTTTCATTCACTTGAGCAGCACCTCATCCAGACTGTCTGCATTTCAGCCAAAGCTCTGTCAATAGTTTGGCCCTTTACTGAAAGGATCTCTTCGCAACATTGCGCCGTAGCACATGGAAGGATGGCACACGCCTGGCTGACCGGGCTCGCCAGGGTGCCCCCTCTTCCCCTCCTCGCCGTTGTGACCAGGTGGGCCCGGCTTTCCTGGGTGGCCTGTTTTTCCGACCCCTGGTGGACCCATTGAACCTGAAACAAAATCATGTGTCTGTAAAATAAACTCACTGCCTATATTACTTGACTTCATTAATTATTAAATATGCCATTTCGTTAATCAATTTTAGTTTGAAGTACTATAGGAAACTATAACATTCCTTTGCAAAGAGAATGCTATTGACCAATGTGCAGTTTAAATATATTACACATGACAACAAGAGTAGAATGAAGTGCTGTTGCTCATTTCATGGCAGTTACGGCCAGATAGAGTTGGAAATTGTTGTGGAAAACTATATTTATTGCAAACAAACAAACAAACCAAAAATTTTATTAACATTATATAATGTAATCTCAGGGCCAAAATAATATCTAAAAAATGTATATGTTAGTAGTGGTGCTGCATCTGCTCACCTGGTGGTCCTGGGAGACCTGGGTCTCCAATTTGTGACCGTCCTTGATTTCCTTTCTCACCCTTTTCTCCTGGATCACCTGAACATATCCAAAAAAAAAAAAAAAAAAAATGAAATCAATATTCTGTGTTCAAACTGATGAATACATGTAAATCTATGCTGATTCAAATTTCACTTTGAAAGATTTTCATTCAGTTTCTTTAAGCTACTGCAGGAAAACTAATATGACAAAAGCCCTATGGGATTTGTTTGAGAAATGTGTTTTAAATCCCATCTGAATCTGTCAAGTCTGTGTTTTTCTCACACACATCATCTGTCACCTTCAGTTTTTGGCAAACTCAGTGGTCCACTGAGAAATATAATCATGTCTGAATTAGGGCTGTCAAATGATTAATCACGATTAATCACATCCAAAATAAAAGTTTTGTTTACATAATATATGTATGTGTACAGGGTATATTTATTAAGTATATATAAATACACACACATAAATTATATATTTAGAAAATATTTACATGTATATACATTTATATATTTATATTCTTATATTTTATATTATATATAAATATATTTAATATATAAACATAACATATTCTTCTTAAATATATACATGCATGTGTGTGTATTTATATATACATAATAAATATACACAGTATACACACATATATTATGTAAACAAAACGTTTATTTTGGATGTGATTAATTGTGATTAATCATTTGACAGCCCTAGTCTGAATGTGAATGTTGGTGCTTACTGATATTGCATTATCCCAATGCGTCTCGTGTTTAGCATAACCTAAACTACTGTTTCTGCACTAATCTTCCTCATGTTGCACTTGTTTAATATGGATGGCATCTGGCAAAATACAAATATAAATATGAAATTATAAAATATAAGGTAACACTTTATAATAACTTTCATTTATAAATCATTATGAAACATTATATAATGCTTAACAGCTCAATAGTTAATATATATTCACATAGCTAAAAATATGAGATAATGCTCTTGTTAATGCTTACTAATGAACTTACTTAACATTACCTAATGATTAACATGATTATTTAATGTAAATCGAAATGCTTACAAATGCCTGTAAACTTTCAGTTCATATGACCTTCATTTATTGCTATTTTTTTCTGTAGACCGCTATGTACACATCTTAACAAATAATCTATTAATTATTTGTTCATGTTTTTGCAGTACCCAATCTAAAGTGGAAACTAGTCATCATTTGCAAATGTTTATAAATGTTTACTCATCATTAATACCTTTATAAGCAGATATCTTGATGGCAAAAAGTGTCCTGAAAGACCTGAATTTACACTATTCACACATCTTTACTTATCGTTTATTAATCAGTTGTTCATGTTTTTGCAGTAGCCAATCTAAAATTGAAACTATTCATCGTTTGTAAATGTTTATAAATGATTACTAATCGTTTAGTATCTTTATGGTCTTTGGACATTTAGCTAATGTAGGTTTGTGTAATGGGTGGCTGGTTAAGGTTAGCTAAATGCTTCCTAAAGACATAACAGATTGTAATTTTGGTGCAAAAATATTTTTATTACCTCAACAATCATTAGTATACTACTATTCAGTATATAATTAAACAGGAAATTCCTTGAATCATACATCAACAGGAGAAAACAAATTATTTTTTTCAAGAAAATATGTATTTGTGATGAGTGGGACAGGGCCGAGAGCCATGGGAATGGGTCGAGGCCGGTGGAGTGATTGGAGATGAGCGACACCTGCGCCACTCATCGATCTTCGAGTCCCACGGAGGAGCTTCGGAAGGATAAAGGGAGGAGCGACGAATGTGTAAGACGAAAGAGGACCAGGCCTGGACTTTATTTTGTGTTTGGTTTTTGTTTGTGCACGGCAGTCGTCCGCGAGGGTTTATGTGCTGTTTTATGTTTGTTTTATTATTAAAGTTTCATTTAAATGTTCGCCGGTTCCCGCCTCCTTCTTCCCGTGATTATGAAGGTTTTTATTGTGTTACAGTATTCATTTATCAAAACAACATAATTTAAACAGATTGAACTGTGTTCCCATATAGTAATCAAATTGACCCTTGTACACTTTTGACCCTTTAACTAACACTTAAACCTACCCATACCACCAAACCTGTGCTTAACCTTACCCGTATCACACCTCAATAGCAGAGAAAGTGTTGTGCATTAACACAAGCTTTTAATCATTATAGAACATCTGTTAAAATCATTTGTAGATTTTCAAGAAGTGCTTGATCATATGGAATTGAAAGTCTAATGACATTTGTAAGCATTTTAACTCACATGAAATAATGATTTGTTTGAACATTATCTACTGTTTAATAAGTTTATTAGCAAACATTAACAAGCACATTATCTCCCGTTTCTAACTCTTTTAATATATATTAACTAATGATCCATTAAGCATTATATAATGTTTGTTAATGATTTATTAATGATCGTTATTACAAAGTGTTACAAAATATGAATATAAAATTAGTCATATCACAGTAATTTCTAAGACTGTCAGCGACTGGTAAAGCACTATTTGCATGGGATTAGTATTATCTGGGGACCTTGTGTGATTAAGAAATTACCCCCCACATCTGAATTTTGTGTGGCGCATTCGCACGGGATAAGCGAAGCCTGTGATTTTACTCGAATTAACTGACTTATCTCTGGATATGAATTTTCCTTACCACATGTTGCTATAGATGTCATCCATCTCCATCTAATCATTCTTTCTGTTTTGGCTTTTCTGATGGTTTTCTCAGCTTTCGCTTTCTGCAAATTGTATAGCTATATGGTATATAGTGACAGGGCCAGTTCTAGACCCTTTAGGGGGCCTAAAGTGGTCTGGCTTTAGGTTGTTTATCTGAACAATTAGGGCAGTGATGCTTCCTCAAGAAAGTTTAGCATTATCATGTGTTTTAAGGTTTGTCAGTTTAAATATTAAGTGATTAGTAATAAGTGATTTTAAGCCATCCAAGTGCAAGATGGCGTGAAAGAGATCTCAATGCGGAACTCAGTCACTGTCATAGATTGTCACTGTGCGCACACACACCTGAAGCCATCTCTCAGACAGCAAGCAAATACCAAATTATGTCAGAATGGCTGTCTCGACGATTTATGAGATAAAAACAGTTGGTTATATCTTAAGGAAAAAAATAAATGGTTAAGAAAATATTGGATGTGCATTCATGTTACAGACCCAAGCATTTCTTATTTTAATAATGTTAATCAAACAAGAAAAGAAAAAGAGAGAATCATCAGCAAAATATGGTAGGTCATTTGCGGGTAAATTTTTACTTTACAAATTACAGACACGACAATGAACTTTGTCTATTATGTATTACTGGTGCAACCGTGAGTATAAAAGTGCACCTGTAAAACACATAATCATGTTAATTGTACACAGTGTCTTGTTGCCCTTCTCAAGGAACCATGGTTGCATGGGTAACCTGAGACGTCCCTTCCCGAATAGGAACTCACACTGTGACCCTAGAGGGCACTTTGGGGAACGAGTACCCACACCACCATGCTGAAGGGATAAGTGAAAAAAAGTGAAAAAGACTGTAAGGAGACCTCATCCTTAGGTACACATTATCAGCTCTCACAGAAATCCATAACACTGTGAGGTTCATTGCTGAAGAAATGGGACACCAGTCCTATAATCACCCACATTCATCACAGGGATGGAAAAAAAAAAACTCCCTGCATTATTGCATAACATATTATAAGTGCGGACGTGAGAGGCAATACTGCCCATCTTCTTAAAACAGCATAACATTGTGAAGATCATAGTTGAAGAAGTAGGACATGAGTTGCAGAACAGCCCACCTTATTCACATACATCTCACAATCTTAAACCCAATGCAGAGAGAGAACCACTCTTGTCTTATTGCACAGCGGATTATAAGAAGTGTGAATGTGAGCTGCGGAATAATCCATCCTCTTCACATACATCTCACAGCTCTGAGCACAATATGGAGAGAAAAACCTCCCTGCACTTTTGCATTTTTGAGTAATGCAGAACATCTAATTTTGAGGTTTTAGATGCAAAGAGACATGGGGCATGTCTCTGCTGTACACTGCTGTACACATTATGGAGTAAAGCATACATGTAGATAGGCCTCCTTTGACTTTAGAGGCCTCCGCTCCACAGAGCTCTGCCTAGTTAGCAATGTCAAGTTATAAGGCTCTCTGAGAGCCTCCTTGATATCTCTCTGGGGCACAGGATGTGGTCTGGCTTCCTCTTGCTTTAGAGAGTCACCATGCTGAAGCTTTCATCCTTAAAGCTCAGCCAGGCAGTTGTGCCAAGTTGTTAGGCTCTCTGTGAGCCTCCTTGGCTAGCTACCTTTACATAGGAGTGCTGTTAGGCTTCCTTTCGCTATAGAGAGTCCTCTGCAGAGGCCTCTGCTCCCTAGAGCGCCACTTGGACACTGGTGCCACTGGTGTTAGGCTCTCTGTGAGCCTCCCTGGTTAGCTGCCTCTGCAGAGGAATGTTGCTAGGCTTCCTCTCTTTATAGAGAGTCTTCCTGCTGAGGCCTCCACTTGTTAGATCCTGCCTAGATGGCAGTTTCAAGTTTTTAGGCTCTCTTTAGACCTCATTGGGAACTGTCTTGAGAACAGGACATAGTTAGGCCACTTCTTATTTTAGAGAGTCATTATGCCAAGACCTCCGTCCTTAGAGCCCAGCCAGCCAGTAGTGCCAAGTTGTTAGGCTCTCTGAGAGCCTACTTTGCTAGCTGCCTCTTCAGTCTTCCTGCTTCTGTGAGCCTCCTTGGCTAGCTACCTTTACATAGGAGTGCTGTTTGTTTGGTGCTATACAGGTGCATCTCAATAAATTAGAATGTCGTGGAAAAGTTCATTTATTTTATTAATTCAACACAAATTGTGAAACTCGTGTAAATTCAATGCACACAGACTGAAGTAGTTTAAGTCTTTGGTTCTTTTAATTGTGATGATTTTGGCTCACATTTAACAAAAACCCACTAATCTCAACAAATTAGAATATGGTGACATGCCAATCAGCTAATCAACTCAAAACACCTGCAAAGGTTTCCTGAGCCTTCAAAATGGCCTCTCAGTTTGGTTCACTAGGCTACACAATCATGGGGAAGACTGCTGATCTGACAGTTGTCCAGAAGACAATCATTGACACCCTTCATAAGGAGGGTAAGCCACAAACATTCATTGCCAAAAGAAGCTGACAGAGTGCTGTATCCAAGCATGTTAACAGAATGTTGAGTGGAAGGAAAAAGTGTGGAAGAAAAAGATGCACAACTAACCGAGAGAACCGCAGCCTTTTGAGGATTGTCAAGCAAAATCGATTCAAGAATTTGAGTGAAATTCACAAGGAATGGACTGAGGCTGGGGTCAAGGCATCAAGAGCCACCACACATAGACGTGTTAAGGAATTTGGCTACAGTTGTTGTATTCCTCTTGTTAAGCCACTCCTGAACCACAGACAACGTCAGAGGCGTCTTACCTAGGCTAAGGAGAAGAAGAACTGGACTGTTGCCCAGTGGTCCAAAGTCCTCTTTTCAGATGAGAGCAAGTATTGTATTTCATTTGGAAACCAAGGTCCTAGAGTCTGGAGGAAGGGTGGAGAAGCTCATAGACCAAGTTACTTGAAGTCCAGTGTTAAGACTCAACAGTCTGTGATGATTTGGGGTGCAATGTCATCTGCTGGTGTTGGTCCATTGTGTTTTTTGAAAACCAAAGTCATTGCACCCGTTTACCAAGAAATTTTGGAGCACTTCATGCTTCCTTCTGCTGACCGGCTTTTTAAAGATGCAGATTTCATTTTCCAGCATGATTTGGCACCTGTCGACACTGCCAAAAGCACCAAAAGTTGGTTAAATTACCATGGTGTTGGTGTGCTTGACTGGCCAGCAAACTCACCAGACCTGAACCCCATAGAGAATTTTCATTTTCCAGCATGGTTGAAAATGAGAAACAATCGACCAAAAAATGCAGATGAGCTGAAGCCCACTGTCAAAGAAACAGCACTTTGGTCAACTTCGTTGTTTTATTGGGTGCTTTATAAATAAAGTTGTAGTTGGAGTTGGGGTTGGCCTTCCATACCACCTCAGCAGTGCCACAAACTGATCACCTCAATGCCACGCCGAATTGAGGCAGTAATTAAAGTAAAAGGAGCCCCTACCAAGTATTGAGTACATGTACAGTAAATGAACATACTTTCCAGAAGGCCAACAATTCACTAAAAATGTTTTATTTTTATTTTTATTGGTTTTATGAAGTATTCTTATTTGTTGAGATGGATTGCTGGGTTTTTGTTAAATGTGAGCCAAAATGATCACAATTAAAAGAACCAAAGACTTAAACTACTTCAGTCTGTGTGCATTGAATTTCTTTAATACACGAGTTTCACAATTTGAGTTGAATTACTGAAATAAATTAACTTTTCCATGACATTCTAATTTATTGAGATGCACCTGTATGTGCCTCCTTGAAATCTATTCTTGACCAGGACATAGTTAGGTCCCCTCTGGCTTTAGAGAGTCGCCATGTTGAGGCCTTTGTCTTTGGGGCCCCAATTAGAATTGTGCCAGATTGATAGGCTCTCTGGGGCCTCCCTGGTTACTAAGGACCCTGCTAGACCATCTCTCTCTTGAAAGTCGTCTCTTTGAGGCCCCCGCTACCTAGAAGTCAATCTGAAAAGCTATATCAAGGTGTTAGGTTCTCTGTGAACCTCCTTGATTGATATTCTTAACGTAGGGCATATGTGGGCCTTTTCATGCTTTAGAGAGTCTTTGTGTTGAGGTCCTTGGTCCTTAGAGCTCGTTTAGGCAGTAGTCTCAAATTGCTAGGCACTCTGTGAGCCTCCTTGGTAACTGCCTTTAATTCAAAGAGTATTGCTTTGCCACCTCTCGTTATAGAGCGCTGTCCTTTGTAGGCCTTCACTCCCCAGAGCTGTGCTTGAGTAGCAACTCCAAGTTATTAGGCCAGAGAAGGGAATAAGGGTGCACACCGGAATTTTCTCTGATAGGTTATGCTGTGGTTTTGGACATAGGGAGGTAAGTCATGGAGGTTGGTTGGTTGCTCTGTGTGCTTAACAAACAAATTCCAAATGGTCAAAAATGCAGCAGCTAGAGTTCTTGGTCACACTTTAATGCACTATCAACAAAGAATTAACTATAACTTTTGCCTCAATAAACTCAATAAACTAATTTCCTTTGGGTAGTATTAGGGAAGTGGAATATGATCATGCAGAACTTGTTACATCGTAAGAAGAATGGCATCTATACTAATACTAATCTGTTTCATTCTTATTTCGAGGTTACCATAGACACCCAGATCCAGTCTGTATCCTGATCAGATGGTCACTGCAGTGAAGTGAAGTCACCTTTATTTGTATAGCACTTTATACAATACTGGTTGTGTCAAAGCAGCTTTACTGTGTTTGTCAATAATGCAAGAAGACAATAACAAAGAGTATTTTTTTTCCAGCTAAAGTGAGTTCATTGATGATTCAGTGATGTCATCATCCAGCTCAGCTCTCTTCCAATAATGTCTGTGCAATCCCCCGGATCCAATCCAGATCCAGTCCAGATAGTGGATCAGCACCTACTACAGGGGTGCCTGCAGGATTTCTTCTGGGGATACGCACTTTTTTGGGGGGGGGGGGCTGGGGGGGGGGGGGGGGGGGGGGGGGGGCTGATACCAAATTATCAGTGAGAGCAGAACGAATGTGTCTCATGTTTTAAACTCAACAAAATGGTAAAATACATATATCAAAGAGCAAGCTCGCAGATGAAAACAACAGAGAACAAAACAGGGATGGGTAAAGTGAATTAGAGCCCTGCATAGGCCTCAAATATAGACCATAGCCAGTCTTTTTTCCCCTTCTCCCAAAACAGCTTATACTACTATTTCAGATTTTAAAATAGTTCAGTTTTGTTTGTAATGGAAAAGTGATTATAGTTTGTTTCATTTTTTTATTATTATTATTTTATATAAAGTTACTTTAAAAAAACGCTTGGAGTATTTTTTTTTCCGTTCATTAAATGTAAGTTGTTTTTGTTGTTGTTGTTTTTTTTAAAGTAATGACCAAACGTCCAGCGGCAGACAGTGAGTTGGTCATAGCCTATGTTTGATCAATTTAGCCTTCTCAAATCAAGACTTGCTTAAAATAAAATCTTTAGATATAAAACTGTTTAAGCATATCACAATGCTAATTTAAATGTTTAACCTATATAAATGTGTTGTTAGATGCATTTCCAATCGTTTGTGTGGAGAGTGGAAGCTAAAGCATGCTTTGCAGGACATGGAGGTGCCAGCACGATCACTTGCATTTTTTTCTAAAAGCGGAAACAACTTAAAATACTCAGTCATTTTTGCTCATTAAGGTAAGATACATCATTCTAAACTGTAAAGGGTCCATTTTTATTTGTGTGCACTCACAATATCAACAAAAAATTTTGCTTTTATAAAATAAAGAAAACAAGCGCTTTCTGCCATCTGGGTCTTGAACAGGAGTGCTTCACAATGATGAACCTAAACTCAGCGAATGGCCTCACAGGCATGATAAAAATATATAGAAATCTTTAAATTACTACTGAAAATAGAAACTCTTTCATTATGCAATCCATAAAGATGCATTTCTCTCTAAAGATGACGAGTCATTTTTTTTTCATCACCATAATTGATAGATGTCTAAAATAAAAAACAGGCCCGATTATAATTTGCGTTTTACTTTATAATTCTCTACAATTAAAAAATACAAATCAAATTATAATGGCATATATGTAAAACTTTGGCCTATAATTGTATAGCTGCTTATATTTTCTGATTTTTTTATGTTGCTCTGTCATGAATACCTTAAAATTTAAAGGATTTGCTGCAATGCAATTTTGTCTGATATGTTAATTATTTATTAGCCTATTAGCCTTTTTTTAATCCATGCTGCAAATGCTTTAAAAACAGCTTTTAAAAAAATCTAATCTTTATTGTATTCCAGATGCTTTTAAAGTACTTTTCACTAAAAATTTTATGGGTCGCTTGAATGTAAAACATTGTCATGAATTTGTTGTATTCCCATTTGTAAAATAGCCTAGAAATTAATTGTTGTAGGTTAACCCGATCTCATGAAAGTGTGTATACCAGAATTTTCTGCTTCTATTTGGCGTAATATTTATATGCAGAAATTGACTTTGGCATGCAAAAGACTGATAAATTCATAATTAATGGCATGGCAGGTTTTGTCGACAGAAATACAGGACATACAGGCCTACTGCTCAAAAGTTTGCAGGGGAAATCTCAGGTCAGTCTGAGCGCTCATGGTATGCACAATGCATACAGCCGCACACCTGCAGGCGCCACTGAGCACCTAGAGATGACCTCTACAGCCCTGAATGTCAACTGAGACCATGTCAACTAGACAAACCCTAGAGACAGATCCCCTGTGAAGACCTCGTCACCTCACTGGACATCGGCACAAGACCACAGGAACCAGATGAGTCCTCTGCACAATTCTAACTTGTGTTGCAGCCTGGAATTAAACCCTACCATGCTGGTTTCGTCTTGAAAGAGGAGAACTGGTGCCCAGACTGAGCCTGATTTCTCCCAAGGTTATATTTTTCCATTTCTGACACCATTGGAGTTTTGGTTCCTTGCTACTGTCAACTTTGGCTTGTTTAGTTGGGGAAACTTAATTTCTGGCAATACTGTCGACTTGATTGCACAGATACTATCTGAACTTAACTGAGCTCGAAAATGACATCAATGAATCAATGATGAACTGACATTTACTGGAATATTGTTTACTATTGTCCTCTTGCATTATTGACACACTATTTTCCTATTTAATGCTGTAAAGCTGCTCTCACACAATTTGTACTGTATAAAGAGCATTGTATAAGCGCACTGTATTGTATAAAGTGACTTGACGACTGCTGCTGGTGTGTACCTTAGGGATTGGAACCTCAGTCTCAGCCATTTAGGCACTCATTTTTTAGCATGGTGGAGTGGGTATTTAGTTCCTAATAGTATCCACTAGAGCAGGGGTAGGCCAGTTCAGTCCTAGAGAGCCGCTATGGAGCTAGAATTGTGTCTTTATTACATGTGAGAAAATAAAAGATCTGAGAGAGAAAAAAAAGTTTGAGAGAAAAAGTTTTCATACCAATAGCAAAAAATAATAATATTTGAGACTAAAAATTTTTTGAGAGAAAGTATTTTGTCATAGAACATAAAAAATATAAATTTGACATTTTTAAAATTATTTCTGAGAAAAAAAAATCTCTCTCAAAATACTTTGAAAAAACTCTCAAATATATATATTTTTTGCTATCACTGTGAAAACATTTTCTCTAAAAAAAAGTGTTTCTCTCGAAACGCTTTTCTTTGCTAAGGTGTGAAACTATCTAAATCAAAACATTCTTTTGGCATTTGATTTAAAAATAGTATAAACCAGGTGAGTTTGCAAGTTTACCTAGCATGATGGCTGGTTAGCTTTACTAGCGATTAGCAAGCAAATAATATAATACACATTCATTCATGAATATGAGTGCTATTTTTTAATGTTTAATCTTCAGTGATACTGAACTTACTCAGCCAGCTGTGTGTCATCATCTTACCCAAACATTGGAGTGTTCGTGCTCAACTAAACTAGCCATAAGGCAGAGGCGGCATCTATGCAGGTGAACCGAACAATGGTGTAATGATTCAGTTCGACTCCCAAGACAAGACGATGCTCACCTGACTGGCCAATAGGAACGTGGCCCCACCCATGACACAATTCTCACAGTGAAAGCAAAATCCTGACACGAGAGCAAGAAATTGCATTGAGAGCAAAGAAAAGCATTTCGAGAGAAACACTTTTTTTTTTTTTTAGAGAAAATGTTTTCACACTGATAGCAAAACATGTATATTTGAGAGTTTTTTTCAAAGTATTTTGAGAGAGATTTTTTTTTCTCAGAAATAATTTAAATTTAAATTTAAATTTCAAATTTATATTTTTTTATGTTCTATGAGAAAATACTTTCTCTCAAAACTTTTTTTAAACTCAAATATTATTATTTTGCTATTGGTATGAAAACTTTTTCTCTCAAATATTCTTTTTTCTCTCATGAAATGCTTTTTTGCTATCAGTGTGATAACTTTTTCTCTCAAACTTTTTTTTTCTCTCTCAGATCTTTTATTTTCTTGCGTGTAATAAAGACACAATTCTAGCTCCATAGCCGCTGTCCTGCAGAGTTCTACAGGCACTCTTATATAATCACGGCCGCACTGGTAGTGACGTCATATACTGTCACCAGCTAATGTCAAGTTCATTCCCCATAGTGTCCACTAGAGCACCATTTTTCAATCCTGGTCCTGGGGACCCACCACTCTGCACATGTTGAAGGTCTCTTTTATCCTCTACACTGTAGTGCAGTTCATGGAGGTCTTTCCTTACAAGCTGATGATCTGAATCAGGTGTGTAAGGGAGACACACAAAATGTGCAGAGCAGTGAGTCCCCAGGACCATGACTGAGGACACAGTGTCTCATTCCCCTTCTCAGGGAACAATTGTCACATTGACAAACAAAAATTTCTGAGATAATGATTTTCACAATGAAAATTGTATGATTATTATATTGTGTGTGTTTTTTTCATGCCAAGGACACCAGGCCGTCCAGGTAAACCCCGCGGACCTTGCAGCCCATTAGAACCAGATAAACCTGGGAATCCTGGAGACCCATGAGGACCTGGTGGCCCTGGAGGCCCTGGGGGTCCCACCTGTGTGTAGCAGTGTTCACAGCTTCTGTGATGATTGTGTTGGCTACTCAATAGAAGAGCAGGAATCTCAGCTGTAACCCAAAAACATAATAAGATACAGACAGGCCTCTGGCTCAGGAACCTTTATTTCTAATGAATATGTACTTTTTAGGTTTGAAATTAACTTTTTTTTACTCACCAGCCAATTTGGCTTTTGAATTTAGCTATAAACTAATCGGCTACTGAGAATTTCTACTGCCCAAAATATCCGAAAAATCTGATTATATAAAGATTATAAAGATCACAACTTAGATTCAAATATACTGTATTTATTACAATTTTATTTATTATTCTACTTCTGAAAGATTGAATGGCTTTCAGTTTTACTATGAACAATCATTGTTTGCTCTTAGTTTTGCTAATATTGGAGGCTTCTGGTTGGAGGACATAATTTATGAATCACAAAAGGGCAAATTGGTTGGTGAGTTTTACACGCCACAGTTGATTTTCACCCATATTTACTGGCTTGGCAGGTGTTAATTTCAAACTGTATATTTTACATTCAGTACACAGCATAAATGAATAAACCCCCTCTAATATTGAATCAATTCAGTAATTTCTCTTTACATAAATGACATATTGTAATTTCTTTGTTAAATATATTATGTTCCAGCAACTCTGGCTGACCAAAAAAAAAAAAATCAATATTAATCAGGGAAATAAGGTTTCCCAATTAAAGTGATTGTGTTGTAAAAATGAGTACACCCTCTGGAAAACATTTTTTTTACACAAGTTAAAGGCAATCAACAGGTATGTTGAACAAAATATTTAAAATAATATATATATATATATATATATATATATATATATATATATATATATATATATATATATATATATATATTTATAGACATTTAAAAGTTTTCCATAACCCATTCAATCATTCTCTGACTTCAGAATATCTGCAGGATTTTTAAGCTTAAGACATGCACAAATAAAATTAAAAGGGTCATATGATGTTGCTAAAAAGAACATTATTTTGTGTATTTGGTGTAATGGAATGTGTTTATGCGATTTAAGGTAAAAAAAAAACACATTATTTTCCACATACTGTACATTATTGTTTCTCCTCTATGCCCCGCCTTCTGAAACGCGTCGATTTTTACAAAGCTCATCGCTCTGAAAAGCGAGGTGTGCTGTGAGTGGCCAGCTATCCAGCGCATTGTGATTGGCCGAATGCCTCAAGCATTTGACTGAAATGTTACGAGTTTTTTGTTATTGTGATGATTTGTCAGGCATTTGAGTGTAATGTTAAACATAAAACCCATTATAAACATGATATAAACATGATTTCTAGTCGTGTCTTCTTTTGGACGGCAAAAACAAAGTTCCTGAAAAAAAAAGTACCTGACAAAAGAAAAAAAGTTTCCATTATAGGGTGACCTTGAAAGTTCAAAGTTAGTGTACCTGCACCTAGTATTTAAAGGGGTTATATGATGTTGCTAAAAAAGAACATTATTTTGTGTATTTGGTGTAATGAAATGTGTTTATGCAGTTTAAGGTTCAAAAAATATTTGTACATTATTGTTTCTCCTCTACGCCCCGCCTTTCTGAAATGCATCAGTTTTTACAAAGCTCATCGTTCTGAAAATCAAGGTGTGCTCTGATTGGTCAGCTATCCAGTGTGTTGTGATTAGCCGAATACCTCAAGTGTGTGAAGGAAATGTTACGACCCCTTACCATACTGTGATGCCATGTCCCAATGCGATGAGACAAAACCAATAAAACCCATTACAAACGAGGCATTTTTAGCATCCAGTGGGGACATAATTACAGATTATAATACCGTCTTTTTACGTGTTTTAGTATCGGGCCAGGGCTCTAGCTCTTCTCAGTTTGCAGAGGAAGTAGAGACGTTGCTGTGCTTTCTTGGCCAGTGCTGCTGTGTTTTCAGTCCAGGAGAGGTGCTCTGTTATGTGCACACCCAGGAACTTAGTGCTGCTCACTCTCTCCACAGTTGCACCGCTGATGGTCAGAGGAGCATGCTGAGTGTGCACTCTACTGAAGTCAACAACAATCTCCTTTGTCTTCTCCACATTCAAAGAGAGATTGCTGTCACTGCACCACCCAGCCAGGCGGCTCACCTTGCTCCTGTAGTTTGTCTCGTCTCTGTTGCTAATGAGACCCACCACAGTCGTGTCATCTGCAAACTTAATAAAGAGGTTGGAGTTGTGTGACGGTGTGCAGTCGTGGGTCATCAGAGTGAAGAGGAGGGTGCTCAGCACACATCCTTGGGGGACCCCAGTGTTTAATGTGATGGTGCTGGATGTGTTGTTGCCGACCCATACTGCCTGAGGTCTTCCAGTCAGAAAGTCCAACAGCTAGTTGCACAGCGAAGTGTTGAGTCCCAGCTGGACCATGTTGTAAATGAGCTGTTGAGGTATGATTGTGTTGAATGCTGAACCGAAGTCTATGAACAGCATTCTGACGTATGAGTCTATATGTGTGAGTGCTGAGTGGAGGGCAGTTGCGATGGTTTCAGCGGTCGAGCTGTTGGACCAATATGCAAACTGGAAGGGGTTCAGGGAGGGGGGAGGGCAGACTTGATATGGTGCATGACTAGCTGTTCAAAACACTTCATGAGAAAAGGAGTAAGTGCAACTGGATGGTAGTCATTGAAGCAGGATGGAGACGGCTTCTTCGGGACTGGAATGATGGTGGTAGCTTTGAAACATGTGGGAACAACAGCCTGACTAAGCGAGATGTTGAAAATGTCTGTGAAGACATCAGTGAGCTCCACTGCACAGTCTCTCAGTACACGCCTATGAATGTTGTCAGGACCCCGAGGCTTTGCGTGCATTGCTCCAGCTGAAGGATCTCCTCATGATGTCTGGGGTCAGCATCATCACCTGGTCACCGGGGGGAGGTGGGGTCTTCTGTGCAGTGGTGCTGTTTTGTTCCTCAAACCAAGCGAAGAAGGCATTCAGCTCGTTCAGCAGGGAGATGTTGCTGTCACAGGTCCGCGGTGGGGGCTTTGTAGTCTGTAATAGTCTGTATCCCCTGCCACAGGCTCTGAGTGTCTCTGCTGTCACTGAAACGATGGGCTATCCTCCTGGAGTACTGTCTGTATGCAGGCATTAGCATGACAGTGATGTGGTCTGAGGCACCAAGGTGGAGGAGGGGGAGAGCTCCTCTCTGTGTGGAATAAACAAAGTCTCAAATGTTATTACCCTGTGTTGGTGTATTTTTAGGAACACACTCTTTAAGTCTGCATGGTTGAAATCCCCAGTTATGATGAGAACGCTGTTGCTAAGCCACGTTTCCGTGAACACAAAAACACAACAGTCTCTTACAGTCCTCTGAGTTGAGCGTAGTAATCGGAAGTAGTCCAGTTTAATGTCCAAAGAGCGTACGTTAGCCAGTACGATGGTGGGGAAAGCTGGCTTGTGTGGGTTAGCCGCTAGCCTTGCATGGAAACCTCCACACTTACCCCTCTTCTGCTAACTCTCACGCCGCTTGTGGTGCCTCCGCTGTGAGTGAGATGCAGTAGTGGGGGTTGCTGATGGTGTAGACCTCCAGAGCAGACCGAGGTCCCGCAGCTCTTCCGTGTGTGCGGAGTTTAACTCTAAAAATGTGGTTCTGCCAACATCCAGCAGAAACTCACGACTGTATGCACGCTTAAAGACAGGTAGACGCGATGAAGACATACACTCACAAGACACAAGACAAAAAACACGAAAACACTGTTCTGACGGGAGCGAGAGAAGCCGCTGTGTGTGGATGTGTGGCCATCTTGGAACGTATGCCGTTCCCTAAGGTAGTGAGCATGATAGTACTCCCCTTACTTTGAGGGTCATTATGCTGAGTACTTGTTCCTGGCAGCTCCATCATGTGCACAGTTGAGCAGGTTTAGTACTCCTTTTACTTTAAAGGGTCATCATGCTGATTACTCCACTTCCTAGAGCTCTGCCTGCAGCAGCATTAGGTTGTCAGGCCTTCTAGCCTCCCTATAACTGCTTTGTATGAGTCTGGTTCAGGCTTATTGCAGGTTGAATGTGATACTCCCCTTGTGTTAAAGAAATGGTTATATATGATCATCATGCTCTTTAGAGCTCCATGCTATCAAGTTAAAGGATTATTTTTGAAGCCTCCTTGATTAGCATACCTCTGTCTCTGTTAACAATGGAAGGTGATTATTGCCATTTTACCAGCAACATTCAGTGTGTCAAGCCAGAGATTCTTCCCTTGGCAGACACTGGAGTGCCTTATGGTCCAATACTAAACAATTGTCACACCAGATTGAGATGCAGTTGATAAATATGCACTTGATGGTACAGCGGTCAAAATCAAACAGTATCTTGGGATAAAGATGAGCTTTCTTAAGGATTTGCAAGAACTAATGATGCTGCTCTGCTTTTTTGAAGATTAATGTGGAGTTTAGGGACCAGATGAGATTGTCGTAGATGTGAACACCCAGAAACTTGAAGCTTGAGCTACTATGACTCTGATGATGTTAATGGGGTTATGTACGTCATGTTCGTCTTAGTTCGTCTGAAGTCCACAATGATCTCCTTGGTCTTCTGGGTGTTGAGGACCAGGTTGTTGTCAGCATACAACACAGTCAGGTGCTGGACTTCATCCCTGTAAGCCGTCTCATCATCCCTCGAGGTCCACTGCAGAATTTAGCAACAACCCTAATCAAACACACCTGAACAAGCTAATCAAGGTGTTCAGGATTACTAGAAAGTTGCTGGCAGGTGAGTTTGATCAAGGTTGGAGCTAAACTCTGCAGGAAAGTGAATCTCGAGGGCCAGAGTTAAGAGCACCTGCCATACACATTAGTTATCTGACAGCTGCAATCTGCCCAGTGTGTTCTATTGCAACTTTTTTTTGCCCCGATGCAGGTGATGTGAGGCAATGCCACAGTAGGCTTTTCTCAGCACTATTTCTTTGGCATCGGTTTGGTGTGTCCCTACCTTTAAAACCATGTACAGAGTCAGAGTCGTGAGTGAAAAGATTGTATAAAAGAGGGCTTATCACACAGCCTAGAGGCAAACCAGCATACATGTTGAGGTTATCCAAATTAACAGACTAGGGTTTTTTAGTTAATCATCCAGTTACACAATGATGTGCTAATCCATAATTGGTTAAGCTTGTAGACCAGAATTGAGGGGATCACAGTACTGAACGCTGAACTGAACAAACAACATTCTGACATGAGTTGGGACTGTTGTGACAGATGTGGTAAGATCCGTCTCTCAAGATACTTAGCAATGATAGGAATGAGTACAACTGAGTGAAAGTCATTCAAGACCAAACAAGGGCAAGTTCCTGTGCCAGGGACAGATTGAAAATATCCATGAAGACCCCAGCCAGCTGATCTGCACAGACTCTGAGCACACACTCATGCATTCCATCCAAGGCAACTGCTTTCCTTAAATCCACTGTCCAATTGTTGAGCATGAGGACATAAAAGATGGAATCTAGAAAGCATACTACATACGTGGCAAGAAGTCCCAAGCAATAATAAGCCCAGTCTGGATGTAATGCCTGCAGCCTACTGATAGAAGCAATGAAGTTTTTCATGGCTATTTTAGCATTTGTATCTGGTGGTATATAAATCACAGCAACAATCATGCATGTAAACTCAAGTGGTAGGGTCTGCACTTAATAAACATAAGGTGTAGTCAGAACACCATGATTTATTCACATACATGCATACACCACCTCCCCTGCTTTAACCTGTTGCTGCTGCAGTTCTGTCAGCCCTGAAAACGTCTCGGTTACATATGGTAACCCTCGTTCCCTGAAAGAGGGAACGAAGAAGTCACGTCGGATGACCAACGAAATTGGGATCCCGTCAGAGACCAATCCACTTCGAGTGTAACTAAACGAGCCAATGCACATTGGCATGCGATTATTGCATCCAGCTACAGCTGAGTATAAGAGGCAGCAGGTGCACCGCATTCATTCCTGCTTTTGCTGAGGAGCTGAGCTGGTGACCCGGCAGCCCAGCGGTGGTACAGCAACTGTGGTGACGGGGCGTGATGTCTCCGTTCCCTCCTTCAGGGAACAAGGGTTACCATACGTAAACGAGACGTTCCCTTTCAGTCGGTCACTCTCAATGTCACGTCAGATGACCGATGAAATTGGGATCCTACCAACACGCCACAGGTGCTGCCCCTTCCAGTGCCCTGTGTAGGCCTCCTGATCCTTCCTATAAGGCAGATGATAGGACCAGGCTCTACACAGAGAAGGTTGACTACAGTTGTTCCTCGCAACCCAACAGTAGGACTTGGATAACACTGGGGAAACATGTCCTTCCATTTGGTAGAGACACACTGCGGAGTCACCTCCTCCCAGAGGAGGTTAAGTGACATTTACTCATGTGGAGTAACCCCGAGGGGCAGAATGTGGTCTGCCAGGGGAAACTTAATAGGTGGCCTTAATAATGGCCTTAATAGGTGTACTGTTAAAAAATACACATATGGCATCCCAACCGGGTCACTCATTTGGGCACTAGCCTCACATTAAATTTCAGGAATTCATTGGCTGGCCACGTCTGGCCGCCGGAGTGCTGGAGGACTCGACAGGGTCTGCTCGGTTAGGGGACTCTCTGGAGAACTAGGATTCTAGGACGCCGCAAGCCGACTCTGAACAGGGCCTCTCAGTGCCACCACCCGTTTGAGGTGAGAACACAGAAGAAAACTGGTTCAACACAGCAGTGAACACACGCACACACCGTGAACACACACCCAGAGCAGTCGGCTGCCATTTATGCTGTGGCGCCCGGGAAGCAGTTGTGGGTTCAGTGCCTTGCTCAAGGGCACCTAAGTCGTGGTATTGCCGGCTCGAGACTCGAACCCACAACCTTAAGGTTATGAGTCAAACTCTCTAACCATTAGGCCACGACTTCCCCTAACTATACCGTGGGCCATCCTCTGATTGGAGACAGCCTTCCCCTTCTGCTATCCACCGTAACAGACAAATTGCTGCTCTGAGGTCCTAAAGCTCTGAGTTCTATCCACGTACTGTCGCAGTGTGCGTATAGGACAGAGCAAAGCTAGCTGGCCCAAACTGATGGCACGATTCGTCAAACGAAAATTCTTGCAGGTCCCTCACCCATTTGATCGAGGCCATGCAGTCAGGAGTAGGGTTTTCATAGAAAGAAACTTCAACTCGACTGACTGCATAGGCTCGAAGTGGGCCGCTTGTAGGGCTTTTAGAACTAATGCCAAATCCCAAGAGAGTAGGGAGGGAGGCCTAGGAGGATTTAACCTTCTGGCCCCCCTAAGAAACCTGACGACCAGATCATTGTGCATCCCCACCGACCTCCCCTCTATGGGTTTGTGATGGGCTGAGATAGCAGCAACATACACCTTAAGGGTGGAGGGGGACAGCATATGCTCCAACCCTTGCTGCAAGAAGGAATGCACAGCTCTGATCGAACATCTCTGGGGGTCTTCCTGGTGGGAGGAACACCATTAGGCGAACAGGTTCCACTTCAGTGCATAGGCCTGTCTCATGGACGAAGCACGCGCCAAAGCAATAGTGACAGCAACCTTGTTGTGTAGGTCTCTGAGAAAGCAGATCTTTCCTCAGAGGAATCGGCCAGGGAGGGGCTATTGCGAGGAGTATGAGTTCTGGGAACCAGGTCCGCTTGGGCCAATATAAAGCCAGTAACAAGACCTGCTCCTCGTCCTCCCTGATCTTGCACAGTGTCTGTGCGAGCAGGCTCACTGGCAGGAACATATATTTGCACAGGCCCTGGGGCCAGCTGTGTCCCAGTGTGTCTGTGCCGAGGGTTGACTCGGTTATGGAGTAGAACCACTGGCAGTGGGTGGTTTCTGGAGATGCAAACAGGTCTACCTGAGCAACTCTGAACCATCCCCAGATCACCTGAACCACCTGGGGACAGCTCGTCAGTTGCCCGATTTAACACTCCTGGGATGTGGATGGCACAAAGGGACCTCAGATGCTTCTGACTCCACAGGAGGAGGTGGCGAGCAAGTTGTGACATGTGACGGGAGCGTAAACTGCCTTGCAGGTTGATATATGCAACTGACGCAATGTTGTCAGTGTGGACCAGAAAGTCCCTGCCCCAAAGGCGTCGTCTGAGGCGACTCAGGGCAAGGTGCATTGCTAGCAACTCGAGGCAATTGATATGCCAATGCAGTTGGGGACCTGCCCAAACCCCCGACACTGCATGCCCATTGTACGTGGTGCCCCAGCCGGCGGCCAAGGCATCCGTGAATACCACAGCATGCCCGGATACCTGTTTCAGGGGCACTCCTGCCCAAAGAAATGAGGGATCTGACCATGGGCTGAAAGTTCTGCAACAGGCCAGTGTAATCTGAACCCGGTGAGTACTGCGTCACCACGCACACCTCTGGACTCGGTCATGGAGCCAGAGCAGTCTCATATTGAGCAGACCAACGGAACTACCGCCACAGCTGCAGCCATATGCTCCAGGAGCCTCTGAAAGAATTTCAGTGGGATCGCCGTCCTGCCTCTTAAAGTCTTGAGGCAGCTCAGAGGCAGCCTCTTAGACTTTTGTGATGACGCCAGGCGACAGGGACAGCCCGAAGGGCAGGACCTTGTACCGATATGCCTGACCCTCGGACATGAACCGCAGGAATGGCCTGTGCTGCGGCAGGATTGAGACATGAATGTACTTGTCCTTCAGGTAGATCGCTGCAAACCAATCTTGGGGATGGATACACTCGAAAAATGTGTTTTTGTATCAACATCTTGAACAGCAGCTTGTGAAGTGCACGGTTCAAAACTCACAGATCCAAGATCGGTCCTAACCCACCACTTTTCTTGGGCACAATGAAGTAAGGGCTGTAAATCCCCAACCTCATATCGGCTGGAGGGACTGGCTCTATCACGTCCTTTGCCAGCAGGACTGCGATCTCCACCCACAAGACAGGGGCATCGGCAGCCTTGACTGAAGTGAACTGGATGTCTCTGAATTCGGGGGGACGCCGGGCAAACTGAATCACGTAGCCGAGTCTGGTGGTCCGCAGGAGCCACCGAGATGGACTGGAGAATGCTGACCAGGCTCTGAGAGACCGTGCCAGAGGAACCAATGAAGCCACCGACCTATCCACGGTGGGGCAGCATGGTGGAACACAGGGACACGACCTGAGGTCTGTGACGGTCTGGCCTATGAAGGTAGAGGGCGGAGTCTGGGTGTAAAGTGTAACATTCCTCTGTGTTGAATGTTACAGTGTTCCCAACTCTCCTTCTCTTGAGACCCAGAGACTGAGGAAACCACTCTTTTATTGAAGTTTGGGTACTGCTGGCTGCTGGGCCAGCGGCAGAACAAAAACAAAACAAAGGATTCTCCACCTGGCCCTCCTCCGGGGGAGGGAGTGGTGTTTTCATCATCTCCCGATGAGCACTGCTGCTGCGTGGGAGCAGGGGCAGCCACAGGGGGGGCCCTGCAGCGACGAGCAGGCTGAGGGGCGGCAGCCAGAGTGGAAGCAGCAGGTTTCCTCCGGCGCGGGATGTGTTTGATCGCCTCAGTCTGCTTCTGTGCCACCGAGGAAACTGCTGGGCGAAGCTCTCAACACCATCACCGAAAAGGCCGTTCCTAGACCACCAATGTGGACATCGCACGACCCAGGGACTGTGCGGTCACCTTCATCGCTCGAAGTCCATCACAGCACACAGCTCATGTAGAACTGCCTGGTCGCGACCACCCTCGTGCAGGTCTTTCAGGGCTTTGGCCTGGTGGACCTGCAGTAACGCCATGGCATGGAGGGCAGAATCTGCCTCCCACAAGCTCTGTAAGCACTGCCAGTTAAGCCTGACAAATACTTACAGGCTCGTGAGGGGAGACACTGTTCACCCCGCAGAGTGGTAACGGCAGACGTACACTGTTGCATGGCCACCGACTGCTCCACCGAGGGTATTCCCATGCACCCCCAAACAGCTCCACCATCAAGGGTGGTGAGAGCAAAGGAGCTACAAGACTTGTTTCGGGCTGTAAAAGGGGCCTTCCATGATCTTATGAGCTCCTCATACACCTCTGGGAAGCTGTCTACACTGTATGATGAATACATCTCTTATACTTACAATGCACATACATCTCCACATACATCTTTGCTGTTTATGATGAGAGAATTCGGGAGAGAGCAGAAATCAGCCAGCACGCCAGCACTGAACAACAAAACTCTGGGCTTTCAGTGATGACTCATCTGAATGCTTCTGATTGGCCATTGCATTCATAAACTCAACGGAATCATGTGTGATTAGTTATAATGCACAAGACTGTAAAAACATAAAAAAAGGAAATATGATTGAACAAATAAGCCCTACTATTAATTACTATTAATATCTCTGACTATCGCAGATACACAATACTAGCACAACCCTAGTTGTTTATCCACACAGGAAGTACCTACTGTAGCCAGAGCACAATAAACTCATTTGACTCATTTGAAGTCCATTTTCATGACACCAAGTCAATCGGTTTGCATGATGCCACCCTCTCCTCACTCATTGACCCATCGATAAGCCCCCCAATGTGTGTGTGTGTTTATTAAGTATACTGTATGTTTATTACATTTATCTTTATATTCAGAAGGAGTGTACTCATTTATCCTGTATAATGTATAAATGTATATGTTTATAAGTGTGTATGTATACAGTATGTTTGTAAATATAATCCATGGATTCAAAATTTTACAAAAAATATGTTTTTTATATATTAATTTAATATCAATACTTATGTAGTCTCACTGTTTTCAATGTCTTGAACACTGAAAAGATGAGCATCATACTAAACACAAATTAAAATGTGTCTAAATTCCCAGAAAAATAATTCAAAAGAAAAAAAAGCTTAAATTGAACACACATATATATAGATATTATATATAGATATATATATATATATATATATATATATATATATATATATATATATATATATATACATACACATACACACTTTTTTGCCTTGAAATTTGAGCTGGACATGTTTTTTTGATTCACTTGTATATGTATTCATATGATTTATTAAAAATGCTATAGTGCACTACTGAGAGATCATTTTGGGTACTCACATCGAAGGACATCTCTGCATATCTGCTGTATATGTTGCTCAGACAGCTCTCTGCCCTAAAAACAAACAAACAAAAAACAAACAAACAAAAAACAACGCATGCCATCATTGGAACAAAAGTTTCTATTTAACTGTCTATGCAACATTATCCACCACTGACTAGATTATCATGTTGGAGAAGAAGGCTACAGTACAACACAGTGTTAAACATTTTCAAGCTCATATAGTTATTTGGAAACATGATACTCACAGGTTGTCCTTCAGGTCCAGGTGGTCCCGGGGGGCCTATTTCTCCGCTCTGACCTCTGGGCCCTGAGAGTCCTGTCTGTCCTTGCTGTCCAGGGAGCCCCTGATGGCCGATCTGACCCCTCTGACCAGGCTCTCCTGCTGTCCCTTTCTGACATGTACACAAATACAACTCAACACAAATACAGCTAATGATGAATGTACATTCAAATCAGAGATGTGCCCACCTCTCCTTTCTGCCCAGCTTGCCCAGGTAAACCCTGTTTGTGAAAAGAGAAGTCACATCAATAAAACAACAATAACTGGGGGGGGGGGGGAATAATGAAATAAAGCTGGCATATTATATATATATATATATATAAAACGTTGCCTTGCACTCTGTTACTATTAAGAAGAACTGCACCACCTTGTGGTTGATTCCATAATTTCAGATACAAAAATTAATCCTATTCCTTAGTGTTAAAGAGTTTATTTATTTGATTGTGCAAAATTTAATGTACTGTAGGTTTTATTTATAACACACACACACACACACACACACACACACACACACACACACACACACACACACACACACACACTTTTATTTATACAGACATACACACACACAGACATAACTTACATGAGTGTCTGGTTTTTCAGAGTTTCATTTTTTGTTTTGTTGCATGAACATGTTTAAGTAAAATCTTCATTTTTAATTAATACTGAATTAGTTTATTTTAGGCTGTATAAAAATCAATAACATTCTATTTTACACTGTAGTCCATGGTATCTGAAGGATTTAAGCTCAAATTTAAGACTTTTAAGACCTTTTTGAAGACCTGCACAAATGCAATTAGTACCATATGAGTACAGTTGATCAGTGTCTATGTTACATTTTAAAATGTAAAATCACGATAAACTCATTATTTACACCTCAGATACAGGTTTTCACTAAAACTAAATGTTTTATAAAATGGTAAATTTCACACTTCTGCCTTTAAACCATTTTTTTATGAAAACAGAGTTAAAAGCCCCTCACTGCAGAACACAAGATCCAGGGGGCTTGGTTGGATCCACATCTAGGGGATGGAAATTGGTAGGTTTAGGGGAAGAGATGGGTGGGTTTAGGGATCAGGGGGTGGAGACAGGTAGGTTTAGGTATATGTAAGGTGGGAGTTGAATCTGGATCCAACCATGCCTCCTTAATCTTGTGTTCTGCAGTGAGGAGCATCTATTAACTTTTGCATTGGTTCTGAACAAAAACAGCAGAAGGGCTTATTGAAACTGCACATTCATTCTCTGCCAGCAGGTGGTGCTTTTGCAACAGCAGAAATACAGCAGTTTCCCTGGCAATGGCTGTAAACAAAGCAGTGCAAGTTTAATCATCACATTAAGCTATATCACAAAATCTGGTCTTTCCATCCCCAAATTTAAGATCTCTTGGAATCATAATTAAGACATGATGTAGGCTAATATATTAGGCTTTTTATGGCCTTATGGACTAAACAAATCTTCATCTAATTAAGGCTTAAGACTTTTTAAGGACCTGTCAAGTAAATATTTGGCAGCCGATTGCTCACTGAAACCCTAAAATAAATGTTAATCTTTCTTGGCATAGATACCCGACAATTCTATTATGGTTATATAGCATTTTCAAGAAATGGTAGGACCTTAGGAGATTTCCCAAAATCTGTTATTTTTTCCTTTTCATTATTTCAATTTTTGTAACCATAATTGAGCTCAGTGTTATGTGTATTGTTTTTTTTTTTTTTTTTTTTTTTTTTTTTTTTTCTGGATGTGTTTTAGTAAAAGAAATGTATAATAAATTTTATAAAAAATGTATTATAAAAAAATGTAATCAAATGCATAAAACTTAAATGTAATAAATCGTTGAATAGCAGTTATTTTGCAGCTTAACATTGACAAACACTAGTTCATATTGTGATTCGAAGTGTACAGCCCTATGTTTGATATACTCAACCAAAATTTGTCAAATTTCATGGCATTCCATTTTACTTTTGACTGGATTGTGTTTTCCACATGGCAGAAATCGTAGGGCTATACTACAGTGACACGAAGGCAAGGCTCTCACAAGCAATATCTTGTACATAGCATGTCATTCTAAGCATACTGTAATTAAATGTGACAAAAGTTTAGATTTATGCATTTCAGCTGTGTTTTAAATTGTACAAAGTAGAACTCAAAAATGGCCACATTTTCCATGGGAATATAACCCAAAAGACATTTGCCAACATTCACTATGATCACATATAACAAAGAATGTAAGATGGTTTTCTGGGGTCATCTTAAGAGGAAGAAAGTTATTTTCAGTTAGTTACAAGTGAAGGGTCCCTTTCAGTCTAATAACACAGAGTTAAGGAAAAAATAAAATAAAAAATAAAAATCCCTTAACCCTATACATTTCTACCAAAATACTAATCTTTAACTTTATCAAACAATTTTCCCAATAAACCACAACTAGCTGTAAATATATTTTAATTTGACAGTCCAGCAACATATAAACACCAAGTTCATTATTACAGTAAATGTTAACTTACATCTACTCCTCTTTCACCAGCATCTCCTCTTTGACCCTGTAAAACATTTCACAGTAGGGTTTGAAGAAAACAGTGTGAGAAAATGCCTGTATTAGTGATATTAAAGAGCAGGTCATATGGGTTTTTGAAAAATATCTCTTTTGCAGTTTATAACGTAGCTAAATAAAATAAAAACAATCTGCAAAGTTGTTAATCAAAAAAGAGCATGATAAATAAAGATATTGTCCCTCAAATGAGAGAGTCGACTCAGAGTCGCCTTAACGAGTCGTTATATTTTCCAATCTTCTACCTGTTATCGGTATACGTCACTGGGTAACACATTTGCATAATCCCTGCCTGCCCTCGAAATACGAACAGAGTCTGATCTGCCCACAAACACTTTTGCTATTAGTGCGTTTACATCATGTTGAGAAGACGCGGTGTTCAAGGATACCACAGAAATACAATTCGAGCCTTTTGTTGTGTGCTTGTCATTTTATCAAGAACTGCTTCTCTAATCTGGGCTTTTATCTTCATTGGCTTCTAATCTTCTTGATTTGGACTAACAAGCTCTCTGAACCACGACCTGTAAGTAGTACGATTGATACGTTAGGTGTACATTTTCAATTGAGTGCTCAAAATATACTTTACAGCTTTAGGTTTCCAGGTAAAGCACGATATTACTGTCTTACTGAAGTAGTTCTAAAAATTCGCAGTGAACCTAAGAATATGTAGATTATTGTAGACTGACATTGTTCTAATTACTTTGTTTAATAATAAAGAATGTAGTGTAGCACACAGACTTTATAATAATTGTGAAATTGCTGTTTATTGTGCTACACTGGCAGCTACAGGGTTAATTCGGGAGAGATGAGTGATTTCGGCTGGTGCTCCTGTGATACAGCTGTTCTGTGTTCTGATTAAAAGTTAAGACCAATCGTCTTTTGTCTGTCGTTCTTCAAACATTACAGTAGACATATTTTGGTTTACAAACTGTATTGTTTAATCAGTTTAGTCCCGTTAGCACTCGGCTAACGTATCCACCTAGTGTTCACAGTTTAGCAGCTAAACTTTAGCTGTGGGCACGATTCGCTTGCATAAGTGTTTTTTGTATTTTATGTCATTATAAGAACGGATTGATTATATTATTGTTTTATGTAAAGGTGCTTTGTCAATGGTAGCGCTGGCTAACTGGCTCAAGGACTCATCTCTGTGCCAATCACAACAAGTTTGGCCAGCTGACCAATCAGAGCAGAGTAGGCTTGAGGAAGGGAGGGGCTTGCTCCGAACTTGCTTGAAACGAATAATTTCCTAATCATTGGCAAATGACTCTAAATGTATATTCTGAGAAAATTACAATGTTTTCTGACCTTAGATGCATTTAAACCTGATGTAGGGGACTCCAATACAATATTGGGACACTTTAAAATACCATATGAATTCTTTAAAATCTCGAATTCAAAACTGAATTTGTTACTAGAACCACAAGCTCTTGCAATGTATGTACAGGTGTATCTCAATAAATTAGAATGTCATGGAAAAGTTAATTCATTTCAGTAATTCAAATCAAATTGTGAAACTTGTGTATTAAATAAATTCAATGCACACAGTAGTTTAAGTCTTTGGTTCTTTTAATTGTGATGATTTTGGCTCACATTTAACAAAAACCCACCAATTCCCAACAACTTAGAATACTTCATAAGACCAATAATAATAATAATAAAAAAAAAAACATTTTTAGTGAATTGTTGGCCTTCTGGAAAGTATGTTAATTTACTGTACATGTACTCAATACTTGGTAGGGGCTCCTTTTGCTTTGATTACTGCCTCAATTCGGCATGGCATGGAGGTGATCAGTTTGTGGCGCTGCTGAGGTGGTATGGAAGCCCAGGTTTCTTTGACAGTGGCGTTCAGCTCATCTGCATTTTTTGGTCTCTTGTTTCTCATTTTCCTCTTGACAATACCCCATACTGTAGATTCTCTATGGGGTTCAGATCTGGTGAGTTTGCTGGCCAGTCAAGCACACCAACACCATGGTTATTTAACCAACTTTTGATGCTTTTGGCAGTGTGGGCAGGTGCCAAATCCTGCTGGAAAATAAAATCAGCTTTTTTCAAAAAACTGGTCAGCAGAAGGAAGCATGAAGTGCTCCAAATATCTTGTTAAACGGGTGCAGTGACTTTGGTTTTCAAAAAACACAATGGCCCAACACCAGCAGATTACATTGCACCCCCCAAATCATCACAGACTGTGGACTCAACACTGGACTTCAAACAACTAGGGCTATGAGCTTCTCCACCCTTCCTCCAGACTCTGGGACCTTGGTTTCCAAATGAAATACAAAACTTGCTCTCATCTGAAAAGAGGACTTTGGACCAATGGGCAACAGTCCAGTTCTTCTTCTCCTTAGCCCAGGTAAGACGCCTCTGACGTTGTCTGTGGTTCAGCAGTGGCTTAACAAGAGGAATACGAAAACTGTAGCAAAATTCCTTGACACATCTGTGTGTGGTGGCTCTTGATGCCTTGACCCCAGCCTCAGTCCATTCCTTATGAAGTTCACTCAAATTCTTGAATCGATTTTGCTTGACAATCCTCATAAGGCTGCTGTTCTCTCGGTTAGTTGTGCATCTTTTTCTTCCACACTTTTTCCTTCCACTCAACTTTCTGCTAACATGCTTAGATACAGCACTCTGTGAACAGCCAGTTTCTTTGGCAATGAATGTTTGTGGCTTACCCTGCTTGTGAAGGGTGTTGATGATTGTCTTCTGGACAACTGTCAGATCAGCAGTCTTCCTCATGATTGTGTAGCCTAGTGAACCAAACTGAGAGACCATTTTGAAGGCTCATGAGACCTTTGCAGGTGTTTTGAGTTGATTAGCTAATTGGCATGTCACCATATTCTAATTTGTTGAGATTATTATCTGATTTGTTGAGTGAATTAGTGGGTTCTTGTTAAATGTGAGCCAAAATCATCACAATTAAAAGAACCAAAGACTTAAACTACTTCAGTCTGTCTGCATTTAATTTATTTAATACACGAGTTTCACAATTTGAGTTTAATTACTGAAATAAAATTAACTTTTCCACGACATTCTAATTTATTGAGATGCACCTGTATGTATGTATATGTGTGTATGTATATATATATATATATATATATATATATATATATATATATATATGAGGCTAACATGACAATTTAGACCACTTTGCAATGTCTAATATTTCAAGCCCATATTTACTCCTGTGTTGTGTTCTTCCACCCACTTTTAAATCCAAAAGACACTGAAACTCTGCTCCAAGCATTCACAAGCTCTTGCTTTACCCGCCTTACCTAACCCTTATTTACCTATTTATTATTCTTTTGTAGGTAATCAAAGAAGTCGTGGGGAGAATGTGTTTTCCACACAGAAACGCATCCTGGATCAGTTGAGGACCTGCTTTCTGAAAGGCAACAGTACTACCCACTGAACTTTATTTTCATTATTTTCAAATTACTATGCTGACAATATAATTTGTAATGAAAAAAAAAAAAAAAAAAAAAAATGATATATATATATATATATATATATATATATATATATATATATATATATATATATATATATATTATATATATATATTAAATATATATACATATACATATATGTGCTGCTGACACACAGCTTGCATTCTCATTTTAACTAGACGATCCCACGGTAACTGCACGGATCTCATACTGCCTAGCAGACTTCTCTGCATGGATGGAAGAACAACTCCTCTAGCTCAACCTAGCAAAGACTGATTCTCATCTTCTGTGCCAATCTGACTGTACAGAACAATTTCACAATACAGCTAAAATCAACAGTCTTGAGGCAATATTTGATGTCCAGATCACCTTTAAAGAACACACTGCAGCAACAACAGCACAATCATGCAGGCTTGCACTGCAAAGCATTAGGAAGTTCAGGTGCTTTCTAATGGAGCATGCGGCACTTTCCAGGCCCTTGTCGTTTGTAGGCTGGACTACTGCAATTCTCTTCTGGCTGGACTTCCACCAGGCGCAATCAAACCTCAATAATTGACTCAAAGGGTTGTGGTGTTTTCTAATGCAATTCTCTTTTGGCTGGACTTCCAAAAGTTGTTGAAAACAAAAAACAAAAAACATTCTTCTATCCTATAACCATTTCTTAATCCCTCCCTGTTCTAGCTTGCATTATTCTCAAACGGTGTCTGGAACTTTATATTGCAAGCACGTTTCATATTATTGACTCCTTAGGATGATCGCTTGTTGTATTCTGCAAAAGTCTGCAAAATGAATAAATGTACATGTAAAATGATTGCCTTTGCACTAGTGGTTTCAAACGGTACATATGATTTGTGTATATCTAACTTGAGTCATAAATCACTGAATTAAATTGAAACTTGAAGACGAAATGAGTTTATTTCTATGAAGTCTATCACATGTACAGTACCATGTGTTGGGCAGTTACTGCTACTGTTTTACCGTATTTGAGATTATTTCCAAAATGCTATATGGTAATTTTAAATGACAGATTCATAACAAATTGCCACTTCTAAAACAGAGAGCAAACCAATAGTAATAAAGATTTAGCTCTAAATTTAAAAAACAGCTGTTGATAATTAATTTAGTTTCACTGAAAGGAGCCAAATGCTTGTAAACCACAAGCAACATTTTCATGAATGATTTTTTTATTTATTTTTTGGCCATGGCAGAAATGTTCATTACCTTGCTAAAGTTAATAGAGCTTCTCTTGGAAAATATGCTCATCATAACGTGGGCTTTTACCTCCAAGACTTGACCAGAAATGCAATGTCAGAGTTTTCTTTGCCGTTGGATCAGAAGAAATGTAATTTGGATTAAGTGGCAAATCATTTTCAGAAAGTTTAGTAAATGTATGCGACATCCAAACCCCAGATTTAATATGATGTGGAATCTTTACGTAATCATGATTAATGACTTGCCTTGTGTCCTGGTGATCCTGGCACTCCTGGATGTCCTGGCTGGCCAGCTGCCCCAGGTTCTCCAGGCTTACCCGATCAAGAAAAGCATATATACTTGTAAATAACTCTTGCAGGCTATCATATATGCTTCCTCTTCCTGCAACCATCTGATGAGGTTTAATTTGAATAGGACTTTACCTCTAGTCCTGGAGGTCCTGGTTGACCAGGCTTTCCACTGTCACCTTTAATGCCCTAATAATGGAAATTTGAGTTGGAGTATCCAAGTTAGCAAGTAAAAACTTGTATTAAAGATACCATGAAAATGCTTGATAAACATGGTTCTCTTTCTTTCATTGGTACATTCTCTATTAAAACAGGACATCTGAACGAGACGTATCAAAGCTTTTATCCTACGTCACAGACATGGATTTGCTATCTGCTAATGATAGGGAGAGAGACTTTCTCATTCTAGAGAGCATTTATTGGACAAAATACAGTACAAGGTTTTTTTGTTTGTTTGTTTTTTGTTTTTTTGGCCTGTGAAATCTGAAATGTTAACTGCAAAAATTAAAATTTGATAACTAAATTATTGAGATGGATAATGACAACGTGAATACGGCCTTTCTACAACAGCTTTATAGCAAAATTCAGTGTGCCTCTATTGTATGAAGCGCTATAAAAATAAAGCTGACTTGTAAATATGATATTCATGGGAGCTTTAAATGCATCCCTAATTAAAGTAAACAGCTTCTTTTGCTTACAAATAAATGAAAAAACACACACACACACACACACACACACACATATATATATATATATATATATATATATTGTGTCTCTTTTCTTGGACACAATCTATGAAACATGATTTGTAGCGGGAAAAAAATAAAAATAAAGGCTCGTAACCATTTATAAGATATAGATTTTTTCTGCACGATTACACAGTACATGTAGCAATCCACATGCATGTCTACACAGATGATGAAAGGCGACTGAGGAAAACTGTGCAGACAGAACAAAGGGATTTCACTATCTGTCTTGCAATTGCTTTATAATCACTATAATAATGTAATAGTGACTCCAACTCAGAAATCAATACCTATAATGTTTTCCATATGAATTCAAAATTACAAAAGACATCTTATATTTAAAGGGCAAAAACATGAAACGCGACCTTAGGGCCAGGTTGTCCACTTGAACCAGGCATTCCAGTCAATCCCATCTCACCCTGTAGAAAGACAGACACAGTCAAACAGATGTTCTGAACTTTAAAATGAAATCAAAGTTGACCACACAAAGTGAGATTCATTCATGCACAAAAAGTTTGTCTTTATAAATTTTCATCAAAATTAAGTAGTCCTTCTGAAACATTTAGTCCTTTTTTTTTATTTTCAGCTGAGATCACAAAAATGCCCTCACAACCTGACGACTTTAACCGCCTGGTCCCATTCTGGTATGGAATTCCCACTTTTCAAGAATTAGTTCCCGATGGATAACTCTCAGAAAAAAATGTGCAAAAACTGTACCTTTAGGGATACAACTGTTTGTCAATGGGGCAGTACCCTCAAAAAGGCACCTTTGTACCTTGTTTATCCCTAAAGGGTTCATAATAGTACCAAATTACTACCTTAAGGGCACATTGTTTTCTGAAAGGTTTTTTTTTTTTTTTGGTTGAATAGTTTGCTTCACTCAGAAATACATGTATACAATACAATAGGTTGTGAATTCTGTTTCATGTTGACTTAAATTGCATAAACCATCTCCAATACATCAAATAAAACAATGTTTTTCACTGAGCTTGTCACTATGCATTATGCAATCACCTTCCCTGTAAACATTATACACAACTAAGCCTATCACTGGGGACTGAACCAATAACCTGCACATTGCTTTGAACATTAAAGGGGTCAAATGATGCGATTTCAAGTTTTCCTTTCTCATAGGAGTGTTACAAGCTGTTTGTGAATAGATCCCTAAAGTTGCAAAGACTCAAAACCTCAAAAAAACTCAAAAAGTCTCAAACCCAAAGAGATATTCTTTATAAAAGTTAAGACTCACCCATGCCCCCCCTAAAATACCTTGTTTAAACACGCCCCCACGTCTACATCTCTGTGTGGGAAGATTTGCATAACACTGCCCAAATGTTCACACAAAGAAAGAAGGCGTAACTTTCATTCTCGCTGTATTATTGTTGCCACGACCGCCATGTCGTGGAGATTCTGTGTGTTTCGTTGTGAAAGCGAAACTACTTTGTTTGGCCTTCCAAAAGAGGACACAACTAAAAATCAGTGGTTAAGTTGTATTTACAACAGTGTTCCAGAACAGTTCAAACCAAATAGCTGTGTGTGTGCAATGCAACGTTTCCTGGGAGAGTAGCCTACAATGCTGGTGTTCTGACAAATAATGCTGACTTACAACCTGTAAGTACCTTTTCATATTTAAAGGATTTGCCACTGATGATTCAAATGCGAGTTTTGAGCAGTGTAGAGTAGCGCTTGTTGTTTGTCGTTTCTCCGATCACAGAGGCAGACATGGTTTTGTTTTACGTGGCTCGATACTTAAACACTTAAAAAGACAGTATAAGTCATTATAATCTGTTAATATGTCCCCACTGGATGCTACAAATACCTCATTTGTAATGGATTTTATTGGTTTTGTCTTATCGTACCGGGACACGGCATCACAGTATGGTAAAATTTCCGTCACACACTTGAGGTATTCGGCCAATCACAACACACTGGATAGCTGACCAATCAGAGCACACCTTGATTTTTCAGAACGATGAGCTTTGTAAAAACTGACTCATTTCAGAAAGGCGGGGCGTAGAGGAGAAACAATAATGTGCAAATGTTTTTGAACCTTAAACCGCATAAACACATTTCATTACACCAAATACACAAAATAATGTTTTGTTTTTTGTATGATCATATTAGCCCGGTTCTGTCAACACTGCACTGGCTCCCTATCAAACATCGTATAGGTTTTAAAATCTTGCTTATTACTTATAAAGCCCTGAATGGTTTAGCACCTCAGTATTTGAACGAGCTCTTGTTAAATTATAGTCCTCCACGTCCGCTCCGTTCTCAAAACTCTGGCAATTTGATAATACCTAGAATATCAAAGTCAACTGCGGGCGGCAGATCCTTCTCTTATTTAGCGCCCAAACTCTGGAATAACCTACCTAACATTGTTCGGGAGGCAGACACACTCTTGCAGTTTAAATCTAGATTAAAGACCCATCTCTTTAACCTGGCTTACACATAACATACTAATACACTTCTAATATCCAAATCCGTTAAAGGATTTTTAGGCTGCATTAATTAGGTAAAACCGGAACCGGGAACAATTCCCATAACACCCAATGTACTTGCTACATCGTTAGAAGAATGGCATCTATGCTCATATTAGTCTGTTTCTCTCTTATTCCGAGGTCACCGTAGCCACCAGATCCAGTCTGTATCTAAGTCAGAGGGTCACTGCAGTCACCCGGATCCAGTATGTATCCAGCCCAGACGGTGGATCAGCACCTTGAAAGGACCTCTACAGCCCTGAAAGACAGCAGAGACCAGGACTAGAGCCCCAGAGACAGATCCCCTGTAAAGACCTTGTCTCAGACGACCACCGGGACAAGACCACAGGAAACAGATGATTCTTCTGCACAATCTGACTTTGCTGCAGCCTGGAATTTAACTGCTGGTTTCGTCTGGCCAGAGGAGAACTGGCCCCCAAACTGAGCCTGGTTTCTCCCAAGGTTTTTTTCTCCATTCTGTCACTGATGGAGTTTTGGTTCCTTGCCGCTGTCACCTCTGGCTTGCATAGTTGGGGACACTTCATTTACAGCGATATCGTTGACTTGATTGCAAATTATTGCACAGATACTATTTAAACTGAACTGAGCTGCATGATGACATCACTGAATTCAATGATGAACTGCCTTTAACTGTCATTTTGCATTATTGACACTGTTTTCCTAATTAATGTTGTTCAGTTGCTTTGACGCAATCTTTTTTTGTTTAAAGCGCTATATAAATAAAGATGACTTGACTTGACTTGACTTTAGCAGCATCATATAACCCCTTTAAATACTAGGTGCAGGTACACAAACTTTGAGCATTCAAGGTCGCCCTGTAATGGATATCAGTAACTGGATATGAGTAAATACTCTGATAATTCACAAATTACAGGTAAATTTAAACTGTCCATTATGGTCAATTCTCCCGTAACACTGTAAACCATGCAACTTGAAATCTATTAGGTGTATTGAGACAAGAGGTCAATATGTGACATTTACATTTAATATTGCTAAAACATGTTTTCACCATACTGTATGAATTCACAAGTCAGAGTTCAGTAAAAACAAAACTTCTTCACATGTGCTTGTGTTTCCTCTCTCCTAAGTTTGCATGCCTATGAATGGACGTGATTTGAGCACCAGTGTAGTTCAGTGCCAACACAGTTTTAGCTAACTTGCATCTTCTCCACACTGAAAAGTCTACATATTATGCAATTTCTTTTTCCGTTTAACAGTTTTATCTCAATTAAGACATGAGGGGTAGTTGAGTATGGAAGTCCATATTCAGAATTTGTGCTGTGCACTTAACCCCTCCGA
The DNA here is from genome assembly GCF_018340385.1 of Cyprinus carpio. Lineage (NCBI taxonomy): Eukaryota > Metazoa > Chordata > Actinopteri > Cypriniformes > Cyprinidae > Cyprinus > Cyprinus carpio. Next base: position 1,325,889 of record NC_056584.1, read on the forward strand.
GTGCACACACACAGCAGTAAGCAGTGAACACCAACACATCCTGTGAACACACACCTGGAACAGCCATTTTTTGCTGCGGCACCTTGTGAGCAATTCGGGGTTAGGTGCCTTGCTCAAGGGCACCTCAGTCGTGGGTGTTGAGAGTGGAAGAGAGCACAGTTAATTTAATCCCCCATCTACATTTATTTTTGGTACTGAGAATTGAACCTGTGACCTCTGGGTCACAAGTCCGACTCTTTAACCATTAGGCGACAACTCAGTGACATATTTCTGTATCATGATTTTTCAAGTGCTTACTATATTTTTAGATTTACTTACAGGGTCTCCAGGTGTACCTTTGGCTCCTTTTGGTCCTGGCAAGCCAGCTTCACCCTTTAAAGGAACCAACAAATATTCATTTTCAATATATTTAGGGTAGTTTAAGTTATGATAGTAGTGAGACGTATAAACTACAAAATGCATGCAGCTCACAACATTTTGTAAAAGAGCATGAGGCATAACCTCTAAACAACAACAAATGAGAAACAACACGACCACATAAGGACAGAAAGAAAGAAAGAAAGAAAGAAAGAAAGAAAGAAAGAAAGAAAGAAAGAAAGAAAGAAAGAAAGAAAGAAAGAAAGAAAGAAAGAAAACATCACCTTCATTCCCATCTGACCATCATTTCCAGGTATACCAGGTATGCCCTGAAAAAAAAAGAAAGAATTTAAAAAAGCATTTTTGCTTCTCAATTTTTCTTTAACAATGAGCATTTTCAAGAAATACTAATAAGATTTTAACAATCATTAACATTCATTAATGTCTTCAGCACTACTTTCACAAATGAGTGAGCTTCTTCTGTAGAGGTCTCTGTGTTCCTCCATGGATATGCCTTCCCAGACCATCACTGACCCACCACCAAACCGGTCATGCTGAACAATGTTACAAGCAGCATAACATTCTCCACCGCTTTTCCAGACCCTTTTACATCGGTCACACGTGCTCAGGGTGAACCTGCTCTCATTTGTGAAAAGCACAGAGCGCCAGAGCCGAACCTGCCAATTCTGGTGTTCAATGGCAAATTCCAGTCAAGCTACACAGTGCCAGGCAGTAAGCACAGAGCCCACTAGAGGACGTCAGACCCTCAGGCCACCCTCATGAAGTCTGTTTCTGATTGTTTTCTCAGAGGCATTCACACCAGTGGCCTGCTGGAGGTCATTTTGTAGGGCTTTGGCAGTGCTCATCCTGTTCCTCCTTGCACACAAAGGAGCAGATACAGGTCCTGCTGATGGGTTAAGGACTTTCTACTGCCCTGTCCAGCTCTCCTAGAGTAACTGTCTGTCTCTTGGAATCTCCTGCATGCTCTTGAGACTGTGCTGGGAGACACAGCAAGCCTTCTGTCAATGGCACATATTGATGCGCCATCCTGGAGGAGTTGGACTGCCTGCGTTGAGGGTTTTGACTGTGTGCCTATAGCAGTTTTGAAAATTAGTGTATAGACAATTGGAAAAGATTAGTGGGGAAAAAAAATGTAAGTGGCCTCCACCTGTAAAACCATTCCTGTTTTGGGGGTTTTCTAATGGTTGCCCATCTAGTGCACCTGGTGTTAATTTTATTAACACCAAAGCAGCTGAAATGAATTAACAACCCCCTCTGCTACGTAACTGACCAGATCAATATCCTAGAAGTTTAATTTACTTGATGCTATACTCTGATTAAAAAGTGTTTTTTGTTTTTTTCTGATTAAAAAGCAGTATATATATATATATATATATATATATATATATATATATATATATATATATATATATATATATATATATATATTCTTTTCTCAGAGGATATTGACAAAGAAGTAATAGAGTAAAATGATAACGACTTTAATGATTTGTCATAACTGCTTATTAAATCATAATGTACTGCAATACATCTGTTACATTTCATAAGTGGTTGTTTTTCAAGCTCTGTTTCAAGCCCAAGATTTCCCAACCCAGCATTACACATTTGTCAAACTCTTCCAAATAAAATACATGATTCAACTCATTAGCCTGTTAGTAAAGATTCCAAGACCTGAAATAAATGGCTAAGATAAGAGAGACATCTTAAATGTGTACAGTTGATATGCTGATCTACTGCTGTTTTACTCTGACAATGACCTTTTTTAAATGGCAAATGCCTTAGCAGTTCAATACACTGACGACTTGTCTCCAGACTTTGCCATGCAATTGCTAGCAATGCTTTTTAGGACAGTGTTTGAACTGAATTGAAGCTTACTGTTAAATAAAGTATGTAGACTGGGGGCCTATAACAGATGTTTGTGCATTATTACTGTTGAAGGATCCTTCTGCTATTGCTAAAATAACAATCAAATCGGAGCAATGGCACTTTTATTTCCTCCACATTAGACTAAATATTTATTCCTGCAGGAATTTTAGTCTGACTAAAAAATAACATCAAATTCTCACATTATGTAGCCTATATTATGTTTTTCAATAATAACGTCAAGTGGTCCTTGCTTAGGCAAGCACTACTTAGGGTTAAGGATTTCAAGCTCTGTTTCAAGCCCAAGATTTCCCAACCCTGTTTCTGAAGGCACACCAACAGTACACATTTTCAAACTTTTCCAAATAAAACACTCTCATTAGCCTGTTAGTAAAGACTCCAAGACCTGAAATAAATGACTTAGATAAGAGAGACATCCAAAATGTGTAAAATTGATGGGTCTCAAGGAACGACATTAGGAAACAGTGATTTAAACAAACCTTTGGCCCTGAGTAATACACTCTGGCATGAAACTTTTCACCATTTGTATTACAGACATTAAAGGCATCTCAGATCATGCGCCTTGTTAAGGAGAGGTGTTTTGTCACTCTCCTAATTGATCAGACAAATTTTATCTTATGGACAATAAAATTGGTGAAGAAAAATAAAAATAATTTAATTTGTCTCTCTTATCAAACACACCATATTTAGATCATCAGCTTGTTAGGAGAGCACTTCCTGAACTGAAGGGCCTATTTACACTTCAAGCGTTTTTACAGATTTCTCTTTTCAGCATCAGGACATCATCAGTGGTGTACAGGACACCCCCACAGTGCGTGGGGGCCCCTTCGCAGGACATTCTAAAAGGTATTCACAAATCAAACAGAAGGTGTTTATGCTTTGAAAAATGCAAGATGTGAAATTTGAAAAGGGTAAGCTTGCTTTTTTAAAACTTTTAAACTTCTTTTGATTTGAGCGCCACATTTCTGGAACACCGTGTCATGCTCGAGACACTGCAAAAGACACGAGACGCAAGCGCAAAGGAAGTGCAGTGGAGTGGAAAAACATGTGAAGAACTCTTAACACGGCTTAATAATGTTCTAAAACAACAACCAGGGAAAATCAGTTTTCTCTCACATTTCACTTGAAATAAATACTGTACTTCTAAGACAACCACACCGTAATTGAAGTGGATATTTTCACGCTTATCATAGCTTATGCATTAAGACAGTGAAATTAAAATATCAAAATCTGCAGAAGAGCTCAGAATATGAATGCAACGCGCCAAGTTTTACGTTAAGCGTTTACCTCCCACTGTAAAAAAGTCGTAACGTGCAGTTGTTAAAGAGCAGTTTCTACCAGTTCTTACTCTTAGATTTAGTTTTGTTGGTGTAACCTAATATATTTACAATGTTATAACATTTTTCAAACTATGTTTTAGAACAGAGGTAAAATTTTTCATAAGCTATTATTTTTATTTCATTGTTAGTGGTTAATGGCTTTATATTAATGGTTTATCAGTTTTAAACAATAGGTAACGTTGTTACCAATTTGATGTGGTGTGGTCAGTGCGAGGTGGTAACGACACACAAAGTTTAGTGTAAATATGTCAAAGCTTTGCAGAGGTACAACCTCAGATGCATTTTGTCATCATGCCATCAAATTTGTTGATGCAGTAAAACTGTTCCATCTATCAACTTGAATTCCAAGGCTTTTTTTTTTCTGGCATGGTCTGAAGATGATCTGAGCCAAATTTGGTGAAAGTCGGACCAACAATCTAGGAGGAGTTCGAAAAAGTAGGTTTTCAACATAAATCAAAATGGCAGACAGGAAGTTGGGGCAATTATGTCATAATTGGTATTGATGTTCTCAGCATGATCCAAAGAATCTATACAGACAAGTCGCATGACAATAGTCAAATTTAATCAAAGGTTATTATTAGCATTTTTGTTTGTTTGTTTGTTTTAATTTCATTATGCTTTTTGGCACAAGGTGGTGCTGCCAATAAACTATCTGAGTACCTTCAGGGCATGGTGCCAAAGACACATGCCAAGTTTTGTAATGATACACCAGTGCATTAATAAAATATAACATGTTTTGTCAAAATGGCCTATGCCCAAAATGTCTGACATTGGAACAGTGGGTACCAATTAACTTGGCATGCTGCTCCAAACGTAAAGAGACAAAAAAGACATAATTAATATCTCCTGACCACTAGGTAGCAGTGTGGTGAAACTGTGCATGTACCCTCAGATCATGGTTGTCAACACACACCAAGTTTGGGCTGAATACCATGTATTTTAGTCAACATGGTCTGAAGATATGGTTTAATTTTTTTTGAAAATCAGACAAACGGTGTAGAAAGAGTTAGAAAAAGTAGGTTTTCCAAAAATTCAAAAGGACAGAATTTTTTTATGAAAATGGAGCACATTTTTTCCAAGCCAAGGAATCAGAAGAAAACAAGAATTTTGTTTTTAGTCCTTACGGTTCAAAAGTTATTAGCACAAATGTGAGTGCAACTTTTAATGCGAGGCACAAGAGGGTTAGAATTAGAGATTCCAGATTTGGTGTGGTTAATGTTCAGACTGTTCTCTATCTTTGTGCCAAATTTCACAACTTTTTACCATACAGTTCTATGGGGTGCTATAGATTTCCTGAGTGGAGGAAGAGGAGGATTCAATAGGTGCCTACTCACCTTCATTACTTGGCCCCTAATAAGACAGTCACATACAAAATATGGCAATCGGTGGGTTGCAAGGACCACAGTTGGAAACCGCCGCACTAAAGAAAGGGTGCAGCTCATATATAAAGTTGAATGGGTGGGTTCTTTTCAACGTAGCCCAGAAAGCAACCACCAAGGACACCTTATAATCCACACATTAATGCTCTGGGAACCACCCAGTACACTCTAGCATCATATGAGCAAGTTATGCTAATGGCCTGTGCAAGTGGCACCGCCAATAAAACCTCTCTCAGGACATTCCCCAGATACAAGCATGCACCTTGTTAAGAATGATTTCCATATCATTTTGCAACATGTAAGGGACAGATTTTAGGTTATGGGCACACACTGTTTACAGTATGTTTTACTGGCCAGGTCTCCATAATGATAAAAAAGAACAAAAACATTATAATTATTATGTCGCCTCTAACGGTTGCTATGGGGAATGCCATCAGCGTGACCGGTGTCTGAAACAGGATGTCTAAACATGACAATCACATTGGCCAGCGACAGCCTCTGAAGTAGAGCCCTGCATTTCAGCCAACTTTCACCCAACTTTTTTACGGCCCTTGGGCCAATTTTCACGTCATAGTTCAGACGCGGGCCGGGCCTCAGGCCTGTTTTAGGCTTCTCGTTATTTTTATATTTTAGACATCCATCAATTAGTGATGAAAAAAAAATTGCCCGCTGGTGGAAATAACACGAGACCATGCTACCTCGACTGTCAAGAGCGGCTCGACAGTGTTTATTGTCCAGCCAGCAGCAGTATGGTGCGTGCCGTCAGCGCAGCTGAACAGTTCTGCATTCAAATACACACAATAGGCTTAAGCTTGCAGCTAAGCACTGGCAAAAGTAATTACCATAAATGTGACGGGGGAAATAGTAAGGAGATATTGGAATTATTTTCTAATAAACTAGTGTTTTCTGAGTCTGTGTCGCAAGGATGAAGTTGCCGATCCTGATTTGCCATCTCCTCATTAGACGCACCTTTAGAGAGAAGTGCATCTTTACGGATTATGAATATGATTATAATGTTTTTGTTTTCGATTTTGTTTTATTTCTTTAAGTAATCATTTAAATCTTATATATATATATATATATATATATATATATATATGTAGCAGTTAGAGGGAGGCTAGAAGGCCTGACAACCTAATGCTGCTGCAGCCAGAGCTCTAGGAAGCAGAGTAATCAGCATGATGACCCTTTAAAGTAAAAGGAGTACTAAACCTGCTCAACTATGCACACGATGGAGCTGCCAGGAGCAAGTACTCAGCATAATGGACCTCAAAGTAAGTGGAGTACTATCATGCTCACCACCTTAGGAAACAGCATACATTCCAAGATGGCAGCGCATCCACACACAGCGGCTTCTCTCGCTCCCATCAGAACAATGTTTTCGTGTTTTTTGTCTTGTGACTTGCAGTGTTTTTGTACGTCTTCATCGTCTACCTGTCTTTAAGCACGCATACAGGCATGAGGTTCTGCTGGATGTCGGCAGAACCACATTTTTAGAGTTAAATTCCACACACGCGGAAGAGCTGTGGGACCTCGGTCTTCTCCGGAGGCCTACACCATTACCGACCCACACTACTGCATTTCGCCCACAGCTAAGGTGCCACAAGCAGTGTGACAGTTAGCAGAAGAGGGGTAAGCATGGAGGTATCTGGGCTAGGCTAACAGCTAACCCACACAAGCCAGCTATCCCCACCATTGTACTGGCTAATGTACGCTCTTTGGACATTAAACTGGACTACATCCGATTACTACTCTCAACTTAGAGGACTGTAAGAGACTGTTGTGTTTTTGTGTTCATGGAAACATGGCTTAGCAACAGCGTTCTCATCATAGCTGGGGATTTAAACCATTTAGACTTAAAGAGTGTGTTCCCAAAAATACACCAACACATTAACTTTCCAACATGAGGCAATAACATTTTAGACTTTGTTTAAACCACACAGAGAGGAGCTTACAAAGCCTTCCCCCTCCTCCACCTTGGTGCCTCAGACCACATCACTGTCATGCTAATGTCTGCATACAGACCGCTTGTTAAAGTCACCAAACCAGTACACAAAAAAATTCAAGTGTGGCCGAAAGGATCGTCAGAGGCTCTTCAAGACTGTTTTGCCACCACTGACTGGAATATGTTTAAGCAGGCTCCTTCAGAGCTGGAGATGAGGTGGGCCTGAGGACAGCTAGGGCCAACCTATCCCACGGCATCAGACAGGCCAAGAGAAAGAACTCAAGGAGGATAGCCCATCGTTTCAGCGACAGCAGAGACACTCAGAGCCTGTGGCAGGGGATACAGACTATTACGGACGACAAGCCCCCACCGCGGACATGTGACAGCAACATCTCCCTGCTGAACGAGCTGAACACCAACTTCACTTGCTTTGAGGAACAAAACAGCACCACTGCACAGAAGACTCCACCTTCTCCCGGTGACGAGGTGATGACACTGACCCCAGACAGCATGAGGAGATCCTTCAGCTGGATCAATGCACGCAAAGCTCCGGGTCCTGACAACATTCCTGGGCGTGTACTGAGAGACTGTGCAGTGGAACTCACTGATGTCTTCACAGACATTTTCAACATCTCGCTTAGTCAGGCTGTTGTTCCCACATGTTTCAAAGCTACCACCATCGTTCAAGTCCCGAAGAAGCTGTCTCCATCCTGCTTCAATGACTACCATCCAGTTGCACTTACTCCTATTCACATGAAGTGTTTTGAACGGCTAGTCATGCACCATATCAAGTCTGCCCTCCCCCCTCCCTGAACCCCTTCCAGTTTGCACATCGGTCCAACCACTCGACAGCTGATGCCATCGCAACTGCCCTCCACTCATCACTCACACATATAGACTCATACGTCTGAATGCTGTTCATAGACTTCAGTTCAGCATTCAACACAATCATACCTCAACAGCTCATTTACAAACTGGTCCAGCTGGGACTCAACACTTCGCTGTGCAACTGGTGAGCAGCACCAAGTTCCTGGGTGTGCACATAACAGAGGACCTTTCCTGGACTGAAAACATAGCAGTACTGGCCAAGAAAGCACAGCAGCATCTCTACTTCCTCCGCAAACTGAGAAGAGCTAGAGCCCCAGCCCCAATCATGTGCACCTTCTACAGAGGCACCATCGAGAGCATTCTAACGATCTGCATCACTGTGTGGTATGGCACCTGCAACGCATCCTGCTGGAAGACCTTTCAAAGCATAGTGATAGCAATTGAGAAGATCATTGGTGTCTCTCTCCCCTCCCTCCAGGACATTTACAGAACCCGTCTCACTCACAAAGCCCTCTGCATTGCAGGTGATCCCACACACTCGTCACACAGCTTCTTCAGTCTGTTGCCATCAGGGAGGAGACTGCGGAGTCTCCAGGCCAGGACCAGTAGACTGAAGGACAGCTTCATTAAACAACTTCATTGAACTCACTCTCAAACTTGCCCCCCACCCCTTCCCTCTTCTGCCCCAGGCACCACTGAATTATGAACCCCACCCTCCAGGTCCCACATCCCCAGGTCCTTCCACTCCCCCCTCTCACTAACATACGATGACATGCACCAGTCACTTTGTGCAGCATTGGTCTGCTCACTACCTCATTCAGCATAGAACTGACGTCATTCTATTACCTCTTCAGTCAGTTCAAATAAAAGAACTGCTCTCTGAGCCCTTTGTCACTTTAATCAGACTGAATAAGCTTTTTTGCACTACAATATTTTTATCTGCACTGTTTGTTTACTTCACTGGTTTGCACTCTATCTGCCATGTGCCTTGCTCTGCTTTATTTAACTTTATTTTTATTTTTATATTTTTTTTTACATGCCCTTATTTGTATAGTTGTATTTTATATTTTGTATTTCATCTTTATCTATCTGGACTTTTAGGCTCTACTGTTAATGTTATCTGTATGCACCATGGGTCTGAGAGTAACACAATTTCAATTCTCTGTATGTATGTACTGAACATGTGGAAGAATTGACAATAAAGCAGACTTGACTTGACATACTCATGATAACTACCCTTACAAATAAGGGGAGTACTGCTAAGTAACCTAAAGGGCAGCTTATCAAGGAGCCTTAAGGAGCAAAGCACTCATCCTAACAACCCTCTAGAGTAGTGTACCAGCCCACAGGGGGCATTCAGAGAGCATTGTGGCGGGCTGGAAGGAATATTTTTGAAAGGGGGTGCCAAGATGTTCTTGGGGTGCATTTATTTAAGGCAAATTTACACCAAAGATGTTTGAGCTTAATTTTGCAAAAGAAAATGGTATGCAAAAGCTATGGTCAATGGATGCATGAAAGCAAACTTTCCATATCTTTTTATCTAGTTAGCATGGTAGTGTAAACGCGTGGAGAGCATGAGAAATAGAACATGGTATCCATTTATTGTAGAATGCATTCAATGACAGAAACACTGATTATAATGGGTTCTATGTGCTTTAACGAGAACATGTCGTGCCGTTCATATCTGGTGTAGTAGTGTTACCTGTCTGTTTAGAGAAATAGGCCTTTTGTGTACATAGAAAAAGTCTTAGATCTTTGAGTTCAGCTCATGAAAACTGGGGGCAAAAACAAAAGTGTTGGGTTTATAATTTTGTTCAGTGTATATATATTAAATTATTTATTTATTTATTTATTTATTTATTTTGCTCCTTGGGAAACTAATAATAATGATATTTCAAGTCCAGTCAAATAAAATGTCATGAATGTCATGTGGCATGCAGTGACATTTTTTAAATTATATATGGGCTAATGTGGTCTGTTATTGTCAGGATTATGGACCTGTTTTGTTATATTTTGCCCCGGTTTCTGTTCCTGTTTGTCCTTATTTGGTCATGTTCCTGTCCTCGTTTAGTTTTATTATGTTCCATTGGTGTCACCTGTGTTCCCCTGATTGCCCTGTGTTTAAAACTCCTAGTCCAGGGATCCTCAAATCTGGCCAACAAGATCCACTTTCCTGCAGAGTTTAGCTCTATCCCTAATCAAACCCACCTAAACATGCTAATCAATGCCTTCATGTTCATTAGAAAATCACAGGTAGGCGAGTTTAACCATGGTTGGATTAGTGATTTTTGGAACGAGGTGAATTGGCCCACCAGGGTGTGATTTTCTGTTCTGTTTGTGTTTGTCAGGTCTACTCGTTCTCTGTGTGTGTTGCCTCAAGCTCCTATTGTGGATTATCTCCTGTGTTTCCTCGATTAAAGACAGCTCTTGTTCACTGGTGCCTCCTGCATGCTTCCACAAAATGGCTGAAGAATCCCTTGCTTCTGCCCCCAGCCTCCGAGGCCCGGACTCCGCCTTGGCCCATAGACCCAGAGGCTCCACCTCGGCTCAAAGCACCATCACCCATCGATCCACCAGCTTCACAGGGCTCCCTTGTCCTCCAGGCTCCGCCATAGTTGGGCATCGACCCTCCATCGCCTCAGGACTCCGCTCCTCTGGCTGCACCTCGTCGCTCCATCCCTCTGGCTCTGTTGGGCTCCTTCCTCCACCTCCAGCTCCACCTTGGACCTCAGTCACTCTGATGCGGATCTCCAGATCTCCACCTCCGCCTCGGTCGCCAGAGCCCTCGGCTCCACCCTGGCTCCCCGAATCCTCTGCATCCTCCTTGCTCGTTGGCTCTCCGTTTCCACCTCGGGCTCCTCCAACACTTGCTCTGCCGCCGTTGGTTGGCGGCCATTTCTCCTCCATAACTCCTCCCTCCATCAGCTCCACCGTGGGTCATCATTATGGCTGTGGCCTGGGTCCTGCTGTGCTCCTCCTGCTCCAAGTTCCTTCCGTTTCATCCCTGGCTCCTCCCTCCATCTTCACCTCCCTTGTCTCTATCTGCTGGCTCCCTCCCAGGTGTCCGTCCTCCTCCAGAAACTCCTTCCTTGTTCCCACCCGTGCTTTCTATTTGAATATATATTAAAATATATTTTTCCTGTCATGCAAAAGATTCATTACTCCAGCTTTCAGTGTCACATAATCCTTCAGGAAACATGTGGATTGTTGCTTAAGAAACATTTATTATTATTATTATTATTATTATTATTATTATTATTATTATTGTTATTGTTATTATTATTATTATTATTATAGCTGTTATGTATAGCTGAAAATGGTTGTGCTGCTCAATAATTGTGTGGAGGTGTTTTAATTTTTTGATGAACAGCATGAATATAAATATGAAATGGAATATAGAAATGAAAACTATTTGAAATGATTATTATTGAATTATTATGAAATTATTATTGAATTATTATTATTGAAATTAAATGTCTTTACCATTATTTTTTTTTTTCTTTTTATTGCACATGTACAATGCAAGACAAGGAACATCAACATCATAAGTCACACCACGCTGACATACTAAAAACAAAAGAAAGAAAGAAAAAGAAAGATTTTAAATTTTCTGGACTCATGACGAACAAAGATATAAATCAGGACAGCACTACAATAGTAACTATTTTGACAATAAGGAGCATACATTTCCCATCTTTTTACTTAGTTTTCTTTGAAGTATTTGAAAGCACACTTTCATTTACATTTCTTCTCTTTACATGTCATGTGTAAATGTGATATTTACTGACCAAAATTACAATGTTCAGTCAGAAAATACGGAATTCAGTGTGTTCTTAAAAACAGGGTATTTTCTTTTACTTTTTTTTTTTTTTTTTTTTTACAGTAAATTATTTGACAATAAGTGTTAACAATATTCATTTACAGAGTTCTTAAGCATGTTGGTGATTTTCAGTCCTTCGGCAATGTTTCTTCCACACTCTATCTGACATACACTGTTGCCCCAAATGTTAAAGAGATTGGTTAAAATTCCTGTTTAGAATATATCCACAGGAAAATTTATACAAAAGAGATTTCAGTTTGCTCTTCTTTTGCTGGAGTTTTTGAACACCCTTGAACACCTCCTGTGATTTATTTCTAAATTTTGGGTGAATGTTTTGACTGGCAGAAATTTGACAAGGAGGCTCATCAAAGAGAAAGAGCCAGCAACCTGCTATCCATGAAAAAAGTGCCCTTAAGGGCTCTGGACTGAATTTAGCACCATTCCGGATAGTAAAGTACTCACAAACAATCCTCAGGAGCAAGAGTGCAGTGCAACCAAGCTCCTAACCCTAGGGAGCAGAACATTTTGCAAAGCATGCCTCAGAAATTAGGAAGTACTAGCCAAGCTCAACCTAGGGTCCTCCAATAAGGAGGCTCACAAAGAGCCTTACAACGTGAAAGAGAAAAGGGACCAAAATAGAGGAGGCCAGCTCGCCTTACCACCAAAAAGTTAGAAAATGAGGGGAGGCTAGACTAGAGGGCCCGCTACCCAAAAAAAAAATTAAATGGATGCCTTTCGACTCATCATTTGCCACTTTTCCACTGCATGGTACGGCTCGCTTTGGTGCTTTTCCAATGCATGGTTCACTTTCTGGCACTTTTCCACTGCAAGGTACGGCTCGGTACAGCTTGCTTAAATAGTACCACCTCGGTTGATGTTCCAAGCGAGTCGTACCAATACTAAAATGTGACATGTTAACACTGCAGATCACTGATTGGTCAGAGAGAATCATCATTACCAGGTGTCATTAGATTTGCAACACGAGACATCAAAGCCGCTAGCTGAAACAAATACCACAGTATCGTTTGCATAACTTAAACAACTTGCTTTAAAAAAAGTAAAAATGAAAGAAAAAAAAAAGACTGACCCCTGTGTATAGCATGTTTATATCTCCTTATTAATTTTCATATAATTTATTTTGTGTGTCTCATGTTTACAATGACGTCACGGCAGTAGAGGCAGCGCAACTAGTCTATATTCCCACCCACTTTGAAGCGGTACTAATTGCAGTAGAAAAGCAAGTGAGCAATGCTGTACCAAGCCAAGCCATACCACGCAGTGGAAAAGCAAAGTGAGCCAAGCAGAGCTGTGCTGTGCAGAGTCATACCACGCAGTGTGAAAAATGCTGTTGATAGCCAGGATGTTCTAAGCAGTGGAAATGGAGGGTGAACAGTTTGCAGACTGAGAGGAGGCCTAACAACATTTAAGTGATTGCAAGGTTGACAAAGCTCAACTTTCCCCAAGGAGGCTCACAGAGAGCCTAAACAACTCAAAACTTCTATACAGGTGGAGGTCTAAGAAGTGGAGGCCTCAGTAGAAAAACTCTCCATAGTGAGCAGAAAGCTAAACGACTCTCCTGTGTAAAGGTAGCTAGCCAAGGAGACTCACAGAGAGCCTAACAACTTTGCACCACTGCCTGACGGGGGCAGACTATAAAAAATGAATGTCCCTACTCTCTCTGCATCTAAAACCTCAGAATTGTATGTTCCATATTATTACTCAATTCAGTATCTAAGAATTAGAAAAAGTACAGGAGAAGTTCTGAAAGGGAAAGCACTCTCCATCAGATTACTTCCATGCTCTGCCTACAATCCCCACGATCAATCATGTCTAGCAGCAAGACGTGGGAGATAGGTGATCAACTCTCATCCCTCAAGAGAGGTTCAAGCATAAACAGAGTTTCTCACTGTGACCGCATCACACAGCATGCATTCAACTCCCTCGAGATCCGAACATGCTCCATTCAAAGGCTAGATTCTCAAAATCATGCAAGAACAGAATCTGACATGAATGCATCGTTATGAGTATGTTCAATGTGCTCATGCAAAAGCTGACTACTATCCCTCAGGTGATAATGAAAGAAGAATAGGCTTCTTACCCCTCTTTCGGTCAGTCCCATGAACACAAAAGAATGAGCATATCCAGCTTCCTCGTGAGTAGAATGCACTACATTCAGCTTTTCACTGATAAATTCTCACAAGCACATTCAGCTCGCACGAGAACTGAATGTACGTGCTTCCCACCCAAACACACACAAACACAATCGTGTGTCCCCAGGTGTCAAAAAACTCGAAACGCTTGGCTGGGTGTTTCATAGTAGTCATGGTCTTAGCATGTTCACAAACAAATGGTCTCCTGAAAATGAAGACATGCTCTTCTAGTACCCTTTTATTCTAGGGTAGCACCAGTGGTGATGTCATAAGCAGTTGCCGATCAATGTTATTGTCATGTTTAGACGTGCTTCAGACACTGGTCACATTGACGTCATTCCCCATAGTGACCACTAGAGGACGCAGTGCGAGTTCCCCTGAAAGGGAACTGAAAAAAAGCTGACTTGATTTAATCTGCCAGGATTTGGCAGTGGACTCTGACCATTGTTTTACTGAAGCGAAAGAAGAATCAATGCATAAATGTTTTAGACAACTACTGTATTGCCAAGTACAATGTTTAGATGTCAGTACCACAAATGTTGATGCTGTAAATTGTTATTGGCAGGCACTTTTTGAGCAGGTCCTCGAACATTATCCACAGAGGGAAGATATAACATATACAGCAGAGCGGACATTGGACCTTTAACACACTCTTAAAAATATATGAATGCAATTGCATTAAACAACAAGTATTAAAATTTATTAACCTAGTACAAGAAGTTCTAAGAAAATCTCTAGCCTCATTTAACCCTGTACATCTGTGAGTAAATTATTAAATTTAGACCAAACAATGTCTGGCATTAGCCACTGGCTAATACATTTTTAGAGTTTAGTCAGCAGTGATTGAGTTTGTGACTAAGAATCACATATATTTTCAGTGTGTGTCCTATGACTGCTTTCCCAATCATGTTCCTGGAGCCCTCCAACACTGCACATTTTGCATCTTCTTAATCATACACACCTGATTCAGGTCATCAGATCATTAGCAGAGACTCCAAGACCTGAAATTAGTGTATTAGATGAAGGAGACATGGAAAATTTGCAGTGTTGTTGAGGTCCAGGAACAGGGTTGGGAAACACTGCACTTGAATACTGACTGGGAGTTTGACAAGAAAGAATGCATGAGCTCATTTACGAAGGCGTGAAAAGATTCATTCTAAATGTAAATATTTTTTGGTGCTTTCCCTCTTTGTCTTGACAACACACTGATATCAAATGATTCTCAGAATTCCCTCATGCTTTCACATGCTTGACTCACTGTCGCTTAGTTGAGAGCAGTTTCTTTCTCTCACACATATGCAAACATACAGAAAGCAAGAGATTCTTGCTTTCTTGTTTATTCCTTTAAAATGACTGAATGTGTTTGGAATTACTCATTATTTTAGTCTGTGATGTAAAATAAAGACTTTAAGGCTTTACTAATCAGAAGTGACAGGTGATTTCTTTCAGAAATGGGTGGTATTAATACACAAATGGCAATCCTGATGGCTAGTGCTTGTCTATCACAGTTCAACTTTTAATTTCTGCAAATCAGTTCAAGCGAAAGCAGAGGACCAGATTAATATTCAGGAACTCAGCAGTCTGTCAGAATTCAGTATTTTTATTTTTTATTAGACTGAATAACCAATAACGTCTCAAGCACTACCATGAGCCCATAATCTCATATGTCAAATTAATATTAATATGACAACTTTGTGATTAATTTATAGTTGCCATATTTTAGTTCTAATTACTAAAGTTCTTATATACCTCTGTACATACATACATTTTTGTTTTTCGTGTTTTGAGTCTTTCCAAAGTCTGGTAAGTACACAATCACACAAATAGCATGGGGGTTGTCATTTGTTTATTGTTAATTTTTTTATTTATATATGTTTGATATTTTGTCATTGAATGCAATGACATTAATCTAATTTAAGTGTATGAATGTTTAATTGTCTGGTGACAATTTATATAATTTTGATATAAGATCGGTTTATATAAGATATCATTAACCAACACTAAATGTTACCAGTTGCTCAGATACTTCATGGGGCCATTGTGTGTTTATGATTTTATAATTTTTTCTATACAGACTTATGGTAGTAATAATTTAAATAGCTTCCTCAGAGGTTGGATATGAAAGTAAAAGTTGGTCCAGTGGTTTATGAATGAACAGCAAAATAAACAATGTTTCACAATTTTAGCATATCCAACAAAGCCACCTTGGTGCATTTTCCATGATAAGTAGAAGCAGATGTTTGGTCCAAGTTTGCTCTGCAGGGACCAGTAAAACAACATGGAAAATTGTTGCAAAAAGTGCCTTCATTTTATTTCCCAAACTAGTTAAACGCAAACCCAGCCCACAGAACTGCAGTCTGAAAATCAAAGGGGGCATCATCACCTTGTCTATGCTTTGATAAAATATTTTGGTTACACTTTATTTTACAGTATGTCTATTTATAGTGTACTTCCCCATGAAAGTACTTGGCAGTATATGGCAACTAATACATGGGTTAAGGTTAGGTTTAGGGGTAGGTTCAGGGTTAGTACCTAGTTATTACCCAGTTATTGTAATTGTTATAATAAGTACATAGTACATACATGTGGAACAGGGCTGTAAAATAAAGTGCTAGCCTAGGAGGCCTAGGAGGCCTCCTATTTCTATACCTCTGTAATGCCAATAAAGCAATAAAAATAATCTGAAACTCAATTAAATTAAATTAATTAATCAGAATAGAATCTCACTAGCTATTGTATGTAAAATAGAGACCAAAAGTGAAGGCTGTCAGCAGCTGGTCAGCTTTTTTTTTTTTTTTTTTTTTTTTTTTAAATGTATTTTTTTTATTTTTTTTTTATAAACATATTGCACAGTTGTGCTCGGGGTGTAAAACTAAATGTAAATGCTGTCACACAAAGCTTGTACTCATTATTCCCAACCTTCAATTCAAGTCAGTCCCTGTGGAAGGTGTATATTATTAGACATTATAATGTGGGTTTTAGTGAAAATGGCCAAGGGGACAGAGCTGTCCTCATGCAGCCAAGCAGGATATTACCAAAATGGCTAAATCTGGTCAATATACTTAGGATATCGCTTGGTCGCGCTGTGCGCAGGTTTATTTAAGAGCACTGTGACGAGGTACTATGCAGAAGCACTGGGCCAAAGAAGACTAGTGAATGTTTGTACAGGAGGTTGAAAGTCGTAACTGCTTCAGTATTCCTTTCAAAGTATTGGATGAAATGTGCAATTGTCAGGGACCTCCAGTTTTACCTCACACTTCAAGGTGATTATGGACAATCTGTTTGGAGATCAAATGTGTAATACCTAACACAATAATGATCCCAAACACACCACGAACACAACAAAGCAACCAAGGGATTGTGCTCCTTAATCCAAACGAAAACCTTGAATCAAAGCTTTTGTGAGAAATCTGTAGGATTATTGAAAGATTATTGAAAACAAACAAAAACAAGGGAGAACCAATTAAATATTAATAACAGAAAAAAAAAAACATATTCCATGATATTCTAGCTGTAATTTGCCTTTTTGTCAATTTTTTTTTTCTTTCAGTTTAAACAACTTAACCAAGTTTAATTTTTTTTTTTTTTTTTTTTTTTTTCAATATAACATACTCCTCATATTTTGATTGCTTAATCAAACTTGTAGGGTACTAAAAAGCAAATATCCTCTCTGGACATTACTTTTGGCTACTTTTGTTCTATATTTAAGGCTATTGGCATGAGATAAAATTTTGCTGATGATTATTGGATAATTCTATAAAGTAGATGTTTGGTTTCAGGGATATTTGTGCTACTATTGTATGATTAATGCAAAATGTTCAATGTAAAATCTGGGTCCTAAAGCAAATGCTGAAAATAAACTAGATAATCTAAAATGAAAGAAAATGCATTGTATAGATTTGACCTGTTTGCTATTTGTCCCAAAACCAGCTAGATGGCTCTAGTTAGCTGGCTTGCATTATACTTGAAACATTTTCTACCAACAGAGCTATAAAAATCTATGGCTCTTAGACCCGTTTCTCTAAAGATGAGATCAGTGCTAGTCTCCTGAACTGCATTGCTGAGTCACTCACAGTTTGTCCCAGGCTACATTGAAATCAGGAAACCCAAAATTTGTCTCTAGTTATAGACCTATAAGTATTTTACCTGTAATGTCTAAGGTCCTGGAGAAATGGACATCTGATCATATAAAAGACCACTTAAACAAAATTTATTTTCATCTTCACCCACTACAGTTTGGATTTCGAACTAACCATTCAACTGAGTCAGCAAATTACTATTTTATTGATAAAATCAAGTTATCACTTGACAGGAATAGCATTGTAGGAGCAGTCTTCCTTGACCTTAGAAAAGCGTTTGACACAGTAAACCATTGTATCCTATTGGCTAAACTATCCTCTTTTAATCTCTCAGATAAGGTGTTAAAATGGTTAAAATCATATCTCTGTCAAAGCTTACAAACTGTTCATATTGGTAATAGTCAGTCTGAGCCCCTCCCTCTGTCGACCGGCCTGCCACAAGGCTCCATACTATCTTATTCTATATGTACATTAACGATCTGCCACTGGTGTGTCCGGAGGGTAACATTCAAATGTACGTGGATGACACAGTTCTGTATGTACATGGATCTTCAAAAACTGAGGTTGCCGACAAGCTTACAAATGTGATGGTTAAAGTTACAACATGGTTGAATCAATCGTGTTTACAATTCAATGTGTCAAAAACTGTGGGTATGTTCTTTACTAAATCACATAAGGTAACACAAAGATGCAGATATCCTTGTGTCAGGTAAAAAAAATACAAATTGTCAAAGAATATAAATATCTTGCCATTTATTTAGACAACAAACTAAATTTTAGATCACATATAAGGCAAACATGTAAAAAAGTCAAATTTAATTTATTAAATTTTCAATTTATTCGAAATTCAAAGTCTATTCAAGCTGCCAAAACTTTCATGCACTAAATGATTTTATCTCATTTTACCTACTGTTTAATGAGCTGGTCCCAGTCTAACTCCACTACCCTGAATAGTTTAAGTTGGGAAAATCTAATCAAGTTCACAAATTGCTGTCAGGTCTACAAAATCTTACATGGGATGGCCCCGCCACCCCTCTGTGATTTTATAAATCTTAGAATAACCACACATAGAATCACCGGAGGAGTGTCAAGAGGTGACTGTATTATTCCACTCAGAAAAAGAGTTTTTAGTAAATCCGCCTTCTCCGTTAGGGCTTCTCAGGAGTGGAACACCATTCCGTCATCAATCAGAGATATCAACACATATAGCCTTTTTCGATCACATCTGAAACGTTGGCTTATTAGTAATCAGACTTGTCAACATTAAAGTTTTGCTGTTGCCCGTTTGTGTTACAGTCGTGAATGTGTGTCTTTTTTTTTTTTTTTTTCGTTTTTGTTTGATAACCGCAATTACTGTATTATTGTAAGACCCTGCTAATGATGTTAAAACTTTTATATTCATCTAACAAATGTTTTTTAACCTGTTGCACTGACAGTGCATTCTACATGACCCTAATGCCTGTGTGTATAATTATGCTTTTTTTTTATCATTTATTGTAGTGAGATTTTACATTTTCACAATTCTCATCTACTGCAGCTATGCTGTAGCAGACAAATATAGCTGTATGTACATGCAAACTTTTAAAATTGTACTTTCCTTAGGATGCCAATGTACAAATGGCGAACAGGACTACAGATGAAAATTAGCCATTGGCTAACTCTGGCATGTTACAGGCATACTGTTGTTAATATGCATTGTCCTGGTAAATAAAAAATAAATATAATTAATAAATAAATTAATATATAATTTAATTATGATCATTATTTGTTCTGAGAATTAAAGGTGCAAAGACTTAACCACCATTTAGTTTTATTATGATGTAATTTAGTTTTGTATTAGATGAAGTAAAAAGGGAGTATCTCTGCTTAAATGCAATCTGGTATTATTCAACAGCGTGCTCTTCAATGTGATCCACCAACTAAAACACCTGGCAATGATCTTAGCTGTTTTAAAATATACTCACAGGATGTCCCTCTCTTCCATCTACTCCAGGAATTCCAGGCGGTCCCGGATCTCCCTAAAGAGACAAAGATCATATAGTCAGAATAAATGAGCACGGCATCTCTTTGTTTTAACAGGGATGGGAGTGTTTGAAACTTGTTGAGATTTTTCATGCAAATAACACTGAGCATATTCTGCATGCATACAATACTGACAACATTTCACTTCAAATCCATCTTTTTACTTACAATAAACAAGATGCTTAACAAAAATGGCATGCCACTGAATCTGCTGGCAATAGCATTAAGGCAGCAACAGTGTGTTTCTTGGTTTCTCATGACTTATGATTAAGCTGCAATAAATCTTAAACAGAGCCATATGTTTTTTTTTTTTTTCTATGTATAAGCAAGAGCATGTGTAAGCAAGGAGTACTTAAGCATGGCACATTTTTCAACATAATGATTATTAAACATGGAATGATTCATTGATAAGATGCCCAGGATGCCTTCATTGCTTTTCTCTGGCTTGAAGAAAGTAACATGAACTTAAAGATAGTAGTGCATGTTTAAAGATCTGAAACTAATCAAGTAATCCAGGATTTATCATAAAGACAACCACCATGATGTAGACAAACAGCATGGTTTAATAAAAGCCATCTGTAAGCCTGGAAAAAGACAGCGTAGATCAGCACGAAAGAGGAAACGATGGTGCAAACCTTTTTATGGGTTTCCATGAGGAGATTCTGTACTAGCATATCTTTTCATGCAATTCTGTCAAATAATACTGCATCTTGGAATCCTGTGTAGCCTCCTCAAAATGGGCATGCCAAATATTCTTAATGGTCCATGTTCACAGTTCAAGGAAGCCATTAAACAGGTTCAGACTTTTACAGTGAGAAGAGCTGTATCAGTACAGACCTTTAGACCAATTCCTCCAGGAATTCCATCTTTCCCATCCCTGCCAGGTGCTCCCTTGATAAACACACACAAAAATGGCATTAAAGCATAATAACTGACCACTTAAACAATTGAAGTGGAAAAACGATTGAATGGTAAACATACAAGCTCTCCTGGATACCCAGGTGGACCAGCAGGGCCTCTACTCCCTTTTTCACCCTAAAATAGACAGTAGGCCTGTTAATGCAATATAGAGTATTGGATAATAACAAACAAATGAGGTTGAATTGCTGTTCAAGCCATTAAAAGATTTGATTTTTGAAGTTATTGTTTTATTTATCCAAACCAGCAACTCCCTAAAAAGTACATCATGTGTTTTTCCAAAATTATATAAGTACTTTTCAGCACAGAGAATAAATGTATGAATTGTTTAATTAATAAATAAATAAATAAATAATAATAATAATAATAATAATAATAATAATAATAATAATAATAATAATAATAATAATAATAATAATAATAATAATAAATAGAATTAAACAAAAAAAACTAGAGCTGTTCAATCGCTATTATCCTAGAGGGACTATAGATATGAAGTTGGCTAAGATTACGTCCAAAGTCACTGTTTAATGCAAACTGTCTTAAAATAATACTACAAAGCTTTATTGGTCAGGTGGTGGCAGGCACAAAGAAGCAGTGACCAAAATTATCCTGAATGACAAGTGCATTAAATTTAAAGATAAAAACAAAGAAACAAACAAAACACCCATTTTGGTGAACAGAGACAGCTGGAAATAAAAAGGGGAAGCTTTATGCTTTAGTTAAGAAAATTAAGAGGAAAGTATCCATACCATTTGTCCATCTTTGCCTGGCAGTCCTTGTATGCCTTGATTGCCAGCAGACCCCTAGAGAGAAAACATAGCATAATTAATAAAATTAGTTTTCAGTGAAAATATCTGAAAATGTTTCATATTTTATTTTATAATGTATAAATAATCAGGATGTACTTAATTTAACCCTTTGATGCACAACTTGGGTCTAATGTGACCCGACTGAGTTTATTTTTTTCTATATCTTTGCAGGAAATTAATTTCATCATTCAGAATTCCAGGAATTCCTCAGTCAACTTCAAATCCTTTAAATCCTTATTTTTATTTTTTTTCTTACTTACTTTTTGAATAACTTTTTTGTTTGTGTGAGTCACCACCCTTCTAATGCACAACATGGGTCTAAAATGTTGTACTGATATAATGTTGGAATCAGTGATTCTTTGCTGAATCGCTGTAAGAAATGTTTTTGTTATTCCAGATCATTTATTATTTCAGATATTCTGTAAATGTCTTGTTTTTGAGTTCCACAAGTAATTATATTTATTTTTCCTTTCTTATTTTATAAACAAACAAAGTTTTTATTTCTACATTAATTTTACATGCATGGGTCTAAAATTACCTATATTCATTTCCTATGTTATTTCAATCATGGCTGAGTGTTTCTTTGCTGAAGGTTACACTTTATAATAACTTAAAAAAATATATACATTTATAAATAATTTACAATTATTATAAAATGCTTAACAGATCATTAGTTAATACATATTCACATAGTTCGAAATATGAGATAATGTTCTTGTTAATGTTTACTAATGAACTCACTTAACATTACCTAATGATTAACATATGATTATTTAATGTAAACTGAAATGCTTACAAATGTCAGTAAACTTTCACTTCATATGATCTTCATTTGTTGGTCTTTGTTTGTTGTGTAGACCTTTATTTATACTTCTGTCAGGACCACTATTGTCAAAATGATACTTAAAGCATAAAGTTTGGTTTGTTGGTATGGTTCTGCTCTGGGCAAAAACTCCATGCAGCCCGTCATGAATGAGCAGGGAGAGCTGCAATAAAAGACAAAAAAGTCAACAGCTAAAGTTCCCATTATACCAGGCATGTGTGCAAGGAGCACAAACATGTTGTTGTCATTTGTGAGGCTTGTAAGCACTGAGATGGCAATTTAAGATGGCACTGTACCCAGGTGATTTTATTTTATCATTTTTATTTTCAACTATTCGGTCACATTCAAAAACAATTCACTACAGTTGTGCTAAAGACAGTTTCATTTCAGTGTTATCGGATATCAGTGATATGTGTATGTTATGTGTGACAAAGTGGCAAATAAATATTTCACGTGTTAAATGTGTTTGTATAAATAACTGCTAAAATAAATATTTTACGAAATATCTTTATTCTTTTGTTTTATCACACTTGCATAGATGGGTCATTTTTGACCCATCTGTGTAAACTTGATGTAGCAACGCAAAGCCTAAGAAAAAATAAATTAAATTAAATATTAGAAATAATATTATTAGTCACTAAAAAAATAAATAAATAAATAAATAAATAAATAAATAAATATTTTGAATATTCATGAATCATGGATTTTATAAATCATGGAATATTAAATGCTGAAATAAACAGAATTTAAAAAAAAAAAATGGAGAATAAAAAAAAGCCCAGCCAAGCATGAAATAACACAGGAAATTAATATGGGTAATTTTAGACCCATGTTGTGCATTAGAAGGGGTTTGCATAGCTTGTGCATCAAAGGGTTAAAATTATTCAAATTCAAACTAGTGGCTTCCACTAGTATTTGGAGACTTCCAAATCACACATAAAAATATACAATAGAAATGTAACTTTGGATGCCTTTCACACATGGAACCTTAACGCTTCTCTTTGTTAACAACTGGTTTTTAAACCATTCTAATTATACTGTTGGGAAGATGGTTGGTGAACATTGCATTTCCAAATGCCAATGATAAGTGACTCAAACTCACTGCACTTGCAGAGTTCGAGTGGAGTAGCATTTACTGTGATTTTCTGATGATTGCACTAAATCATATAACCTTCTCACATGCATTGTTTGTGAGAACAATAGAGCGCTTACACCCACGGTTTGGTCCGTTACCCAGAATTTCATCAAGTACAACATGTTCCTGGATCAACATCCTTGTTGATCCTGGAACAACATTCCAATCAACCAATCAGAATTGAGATATAACTTTTCAGGAAATATCTGTTTTAGGCTTACAATCAGGGTTAGGTTCTTCTACACCCTTGTTAATCAGCTATCATTTACCACTGATTTTAGGCATAAATTTTGGGTAGGGTTAGGTTTAAGTGTAGGGATTGGGTTAAGTCTATATTTTTGGACAATAATGTTGATCCAGGATTATCAAAAGATGTTGATTCAGGAACATGTCTTGGCAAAATCATGGCGACCATCTAAACCACGGAAAAACATGTGGAAGCTTTTTAATGGGAAACTGTAAAATACTTACAAGTGCCATTAAATATGCTGTTTCAATAATGTTTGCTTGCTTCTGTTAGACTTCTGAATTAACCGCCATACTTATATCACTCCTTAATGCTTAAATGCCCAAATGCT
The DNA here is from genome assembly GCF_018340385.1 of Cyprinus carpio. NCBI lineage: Eukaryota > Metazoa > Chordata > Actinopteri > Cypriniformes > Cyprinidae > Cyprinus > Cyprinus carpio. Next base: position 1,349,980 of record NC_056584.1, read on the forward strand.
CTCGAAAGTCACATCATTTATAAATAAATATAATATAGTAAAAAATATAGTTAAGTAATATACTACCCATATTAGTCAAAATTGTGTATAAAGGCAAATAATGTGTATATAACTATACTATATATTATTATTATTATTATTACATTAATATTACATTACATACAAAAATAATGTAAAAATGTCTAAATAGAATTAAACTTTTATAAATAAACACTATAAACACAGTAATCAACCAAACAGGCGTCACATTTCACCATCTAACTGGGGACCAAAGTCATTTTAACAAATGGACTATACTGTGCCCATTTCCACACTGCTTAAATATTTGTGTGTGTGTATGTATACACACACACACACACACACACACACACACATTTAATTTATATAGTATCTGTCCTGCAGTATTTAGCATTAGAGTGAAATAATAATGCTAATAATTCAGACATTATTTTGCCTCATTGTAATCCGGTCCTCCTGGATCTTTAAGAATAGGTATGTTTTAATAGTTTAGGAGTTTAAAAGACTGGTTAGTATTCAATCTCCTCTAGTGCCTCAGAGCCTCTCTGGAACAGCATGCATTTAGACAATAAAGGAGTGTGAACGACATGTGTGATTTGGACCTTACAGTTCCTGCTCCGGCCTACAGGGGTCCCACTTGGTCAAAATAAAAAAAAATAAAAAACTTCACCAAAGGCTTATCCAGTTGATTTTGGCATGATTTAAGGCATGACCAACAGGGGACCTGGAAAATATCCCCTCTTGGATCTGAGGTCCCCTGTTGGATAGGTAGGCACGCACGCACGCACACACACAAGCACGCATGCACGCACGCACACACACACACACACACACACACGCACACGCACAAAACAAGGTGCTGACAAATAATACCAGACACTAGACATGGAAAGACACAGGGCTTAAGTAATGGGACTAATCAAGGAAATTAACTGGAACCAGATGAAACAAATTAACATAACTGACACGAGGGAGAAACTAGGTAATGGGGAGAACATGGGGAGAAGAACACAAGACACGGGCACACAGGACTGACATGGGAATTTAAAAAAAAAGTACTGAGTGATTTTTTATGATTATAGGGTCTTGATGTACAGACACTGCCAAGATACATTTAATTTAAACACCATATAAAAATGAATTTTGCATCCTATGTCTCCTTAGATTTAATTTAAAAACTAAATGTTTCAGTTTTACCTTTAACTATAGAAGCTGCTAATTACTGTATATGCAGCCAACAGACTTGTTGCTGCTGTAGTTTTGTTACTTTGAATTTAGCCTGAATCATTTCATGCACAGCTCTGTTTTTGACATCGGCTCATCAGATGTTTTGTTCCAGCCGTTGCTTTACCATTGTCAATCATAGCAATGACCCGTGACACAATTTTGCGGATTCACTTGCTGAATTTATTTACTCTTGCGTTTGTCATTCCTGAAACTGTATATGTGGATGTTTGGTCCTCTTAGACAAACAAAACATTTCTTCAAATTGTCAATGGATTATGTAGTGAAAACGAGCAAAGGATGCTTTTAGCACAGTTGATTTTGAAAGTTTACCATAAATGACTTGGATTATCTAAAACCAGGAAGTAACTGTGCATATAGACAATTTGGATGTCCTTCAAGGTGGCTGAGGTTTCCGAGTCACAGGCTGGAGGACGGAGGAGCAAGGGAATGAGATGCATCAATTTAAGTATTGAGATGCACCCAAAGTGTACCATTTGGGACAGAGAAAGCAGACAGCTCTGTATGCTTTCAATTTGCTCTCGCGGTACTTTGATGTCATACACTGATAGATCTGCAAAGCACCACTTCAAGGCAAACACATCTATACGTGTTTTCACGACATGTCATCAATCCGGAAGTCGGCCATATTGATGCACCAAATGTAAACAATGACACTGAACCAAACACTAGGGAATGGAAGTTGTTCACTATGTTGGTATAAGAAATAGAAGGAAGAATTGTTGGGTTGTCAGTCCACGACAAAGGAGCCAGCTCATATGGATCTTTACCACCTAGTAACTTTGTCAAAGTATTGCACCCTTTCCTGCTTACTAAGTCCTTCTCTACTGTATGTGATTTATTTGATTTGTAAGTAGCATATTTAATGGCACTTGTAAGTATTTTACAGTTTCCCGAAATAATTCTGTCATCAAAAAGCCTTGCCTACTTTTGTTATACTTATGAACTGATGATACTGAAGTACAGTACTAGTAGCCTGCATAATGATGAACAACCTACAATGGTCCAGGCTTGTCCAAGAGCACTGCAGGTGTTGATACCCTTAGCAACCTGCTAATGTAAACCAGTACTCCTAGTTTGAGGAACTTTTTTGCAAACTCATCCATCATGCTATGAAAAGGTAATGGTCAATTAAGCATTCTTTTAGAACATCATTTAGAACTAATTTACACTTTGTGATAGACAAATTAAACATTTTCATATGCATGTTCAGTAATATATATTACCAGTTGGCCAGTTCTATATGGAATAAGCACCCCACAGATTTCTACCCCACACGTTCAATCATTACATGTGTTGGCAAATTTAATCATCCTTGAACTGGAATTAAAAGTGCAGTACTGTCATCATCACCATTTTATACATTTTAAATCCATTCGACAGGATTCCCCCCAAAAGATTTTCCACTAAATTAAAGCAAAATTACAAACTATCTCTGATTATGGCCAATTAAAAAACTTACAAAAGCGTCTTGGAGCAATGCTCCAGAAAAAAAAATAATAAAAAAATATATATATATTTTAATATATATGTATATATATTCCTACATAGAGTCAGTTGTATCCGTTATTTTACTGTCAGCGATAAAACAGCAATGGCCTAATAAATGATTCCATCTACAGTATTTATTAAACATCTTTTAACACATTTTTTAAACTGACCTTTTCACCTGGTTTGCCAGGTGGTCCGGGTAAACCTGGGATACCGCTGTCACCCTTTTGGTACCCACAAAAATTTTGGTAACAAAGATGTGAATGGGCTTAGTGGTTGAGTATATAAATAAGTAAATTCAGTTAAATAAGTTGTTCATCTACCTGAGCTTAAATATACTAAGCAAAATCTAAACTAATCCAGGTACCTAAGATTACCTGGGCTGCTATTAAGACAATACCTTACAACAACTTTGTTTTAAATATCACTTCTTTAGATCAGTAAGCAAATTATCTAATCAACCAATCACATGGCAGTTGCTTCAATGCATTTAGGGGTGTGGTCAAGACAATCTCCTGAACTCCAAACTGAATGTCAGAATGGGAAAGAAAGGTGATTTAAGCAATTTTGAGCGTGGCATGGTTGTTGGTGCCAGACGGGCCGGTCTGAGTATTTCACAATCTGCTCAGTTACTGGGATATTCACGCACAACCATTTCTAGGGTTTACAAAGAATGGTGTGAAAAGGGAAAAACATACAGTATGCGGCAGTCCTGTGGGCGAAAATGCCTTGTTGATGCTAGAGGTCAGAGGAGAATGGGCTGACTGATTCAAGCTGATAGAAGAGCAACTTTGACTGAAATAACCACTCGTTACAACCGAGGTATTCAGCAAAGCATTTGTGAAGCCACAACACGCATAACCTTGAGGCGGATAGGCTACAACAGCAGAAGACCCCACCGGGTACCACTCATCTCCACTACAAACAGGAAAAAGAGGCTACAATTTGCACGAGCTCAACAAAATTGGACAGTTGAAGACTGGAAAAATGTTGTCTGGTCTAATGAGTCTCGATTTCTGTTGAGACATTCAGATGGTAGAGTCAGAATTTGGCGTAAACAGAATGAGAACATGGATCCATCATGCCTTGTTACCACTGGGCAGGCTGGTGGTGGTGGTGTAATGGTGTGGGGGATGTTTTCTTGGCACACTTTAGGCCCCTTAGTGCCAATTGGGCATCATTTAAATGCAACGGCCTATCTGAGCATTGTTTCTGACCATGTCCATCCCTTTATGACCACCATGTACCCACCCTCTGATGGCTACTTCCAGCAGGATAATGCACCATGTCACAAAGCTCGAATCATTTCAAATTGGTTTCTTGAACATGACAATGAGTTCACTGTACTAAAATGATTTGTGCATCCCACAAATCTCCAGTAGCTGCAAGATGCTATCCTATCAATATGGGCCAACATTTCTAAAGAATGCTTTCAGCACCTTGTTGAATCAATGCCACGTAGAATTAAGGCAGTTCTGAAGGCGAAAGGGGGTCAAACACAGTATTAGTATGGTGTTCCTAATAATCCTTTAGGTGAGTGTATATAAAATATATATATATATATATATATATATATATATATATATATATATATATATATATATATATATATACATATATATACTGAAACTATTTAGATTAATTTGCTGTATTTCATATTAATCTTGAATTTAATTTTATAGCCTAAATGTGTAGTTTTGTCAAAGAATCTCCATGCACAAATTTGCAAAATAAGTAAGCTTATGAAAGCATCATTTGCATACATGATGACTGAATATGCTGCCACAATGATAATTGGAAACATTTATAGATTAAATGGACAGATGAAAAAAATCATAGTTTCTTACTGCTTCCCCAGGACTTCCTTTCCCCCCCTTATGTCCATCAGCTCCACGTGGCCCCTGCTCAAACAGAGATAGAAAAGTAGCATGATCAAGTGTAGTATGAGGTTTTATAAGGTATGTCCATTTCTGACTCTCGCATTCATACCTGCATGCCAGGAGAGCCTTGAATGCCAGGACTTCCTCTAAAACCTGGGACGCCCTTCAATAAAGAAAGAGTCTTATGTTAGTCTGATCCACAGTCATGCAAATTAATATAAAGGTCAATTTGGAAGAACACAACACAAGAAGGTCACAGCTTTCAGTTTTTTCCCACATTATAATTATTCCCACATAGGGATCATATAATGAAAAATCTAATTTGCCTTATTCTTTTGAGATGTAGTATAAAAATGTATTGTGTGACGGGAGGAGAAAATGACAGACCGTGGCGTCAGGCCTTGGATAGGTTTTTATTTAACAGAAAATAAACACAAAATGTCCAAAACGGGGAATAAAGTGTCCAAAATAAATGGGAGATCTAGTGTCCTATATTAAGTAAGGAATAAATATAAAGAAGTATAATATACAGATATTTAACTATTATACAAATTATATACAACCTGTTGCCTTTAGCACCTCATAATGACAAGAAAAACCCAGTGCTAAAAAAACCCGTGAGCTCTTGAAATAATTGCACTGTATAGTACATTTTCAGAAACTAACTAATCTTTGGATGTGATTACATACAAGTAACTTGCAGTAATGCATTCAAATTCAAACTGCATTCGAACTGTGGTTTTTTTATTGAAGCATGATCCCTGAAGAGCTCTACTGCTTAAAATACATTTTTGGTGGGTTGGGGTGATCTATTTAGCGCAGTTTGAGCGGACAATATTGTCAATAACATTAGAGGCTTATTTAATACCTTTCTGTGCAAATCGCATATACATATTCCTTTTAAATGTAAAGCACTTTTCAGCTAAAGTTGTTTTTCCGGGTATATCAGACCTTACATTTGTTAACTCAAGTTAAATTCAAGCATTTCAAGGACCTTGTGCAAACCTTGTATATAAAATGATTATACAGACTATATTTATATGTTTATGGTGCCTTTTGCAACTTGAATAACATTATCCTTCCACTGCCATTGTATGGGGCAGGTTTATTGTTGGTAGGGTGTTGCAAAATATTTGCTTACCGACATGTTTCAAAATAACCAAATTTTGACAAGAGTAAAACTTAAAACACTCAGTTCAGTGAGTCAGGTTAACTTAGTAAATGATCTGTGGTACATTTCACAAACAACAGTGTAACTTTCTGTTGTTTTTCTTTCTTTTTAGATGTTTGAATTAGTCTCAGGTTCCCTCTTACATCATTCTAAGCACCTGCACTTACATATTGCCAAGCTGGCCTAGGTTTTTGTGTTTAAGGACTCTTTTGGTATTCATTTTCTGGTATCCATGTTCTAAGTTCCTGTGTTCTTTTCCTATTTCCTTGGTTTCAAAGTATGTTCCCATTGGTTTCTCATTTTGTTAATTTGTTTCTAATTTTGTTCTTGTTTACCCTGTATACATGTTGAGTTCAGTATTTGTCTATACTTATCAAGATATGTTTTGTTTTGCTATTCTCCTGCATTTTCCTTGTGCTCCTGGGTGTTTTGTTTAATATCTGTACCGCATGCATTTAGGCTCATGACATAACATTATATGTATGTGGAATGACAGATATATTGAATGCTATCCTGCTTACTTTGCTCAAGAACATGCTCTATTTAGATTCATGTCAAACTAACATCTTGGTTACGTATGGTAACCCTCGTTCCCTGAAGGAGGGAATGGAGACGTCACGTCAGTGACCGACGAATTGGGATATAGCTTCGATAGACCAATCTACTTTGAGTGTAAACGAAACGAGCCAATGCACATTGACATGCAATTATTGCATCCAGCTGCCGCTGATCACAGCGTGAGTATAATAATGCAGCAGGTGCAATGCATACCAGGTTTTCGCTGAGGAGCCGAGCTGGTGACCTGGTGGCTCAGCGGTGGTACAGCAACCGTGGCGACGGGACGTAACGTCTCAAATTCCCTCCTTCAGGTGAACAAGGGTTACCATACGTTACTGAGACATTCCCTTTCAGTCGGTAACTCTCAACGTCATGTCGGTGACTGACGAATTGGGATCCCTACCAAAGCGCCATGGGTGATGCCCCTTCAGGTGCCCTGTGCCCCTATAAGGTGTAGGACGGGGCTCGGAACAAGTAATTCCACTCACCATTGTTCCCTTTCAGTCTGTCTGGGTGAGATTGGATAACACTGGGCAAAGGTACCCGTTCCACTTGGAACAGGGACGCTGCAGAAGCCCCATTCTTCCCGAAGGAGTTTTCGGAAGCAAATACACATATAGCATCCGTTTAGGTGTATATGGAGAAATTTGAGGTGATTAAAACCCTCTTGGGAAGGCAGAAGTCTGCCGGGAAAACACAGGCTCTAAGGCTATAACGTGGACTATACACATATGAGTACCGCTTAGGTCTCAATATGGAACACAGCCTTCCATGGTTCTCATTAATTCATCAACACTTCTAGTTGAGTGAGCTCACAACCTGAACAGGCAGGGCACAGCCTGTGCATGATAAGCCAGGGTTATGGCATCCACAATCCAGTGGGCCATCCTCTGATGGCATTCCCCTTCTGCCGGCCTTCGTAACAGAGCTGGTCTGAGGTCCTGAAGCTTTGTATCCAGTCTACGTAGCATCTCAATGCTCGGACGGGACAGAGCAAAGCCAGGGCTGGGTCTGCCTCCTCCCAGAGCTTGCAGGTTCACCACTTGGACTTTGAAGCGTGTAGTGGGAACCTTGGGCACATAGCTGGGCTGGGGCCTCAGGATTACCTGGGAGTCAGCCGGTCCAAATTCTAGGCATGAATCGTCGACCGAAAATGTGTGCAGGTTCCACTTCAAGGCGTAAGCGTGTCTCGTAGTCGGTGCTTTTGCCGAAGTGATGGTGTTCACTACCTCCTGGGGTAGGTCACCTAGAACCTCCGGGTTCCATCCAGGGACCAGACTTGAAGTTTCCAAAGGTCTGGACGTGGGTGCTAAACAGTGCCTTGTCTCTGAGTCAGTAGATCCTTCCTCAGAGGAATCGCCCAAGGATGGGCTGTCGCGAGGTGCATTAGTTCGGGGAACCAGGTCCGAGTGGGCCAATATGGCACCACTAGTAAGACTTGCTCCTCGTCCTCCCGGATTTTGCATAGTGTCTGTGCGAGAAGGCTCACTGGGTAAAAGCATATTTGCGTAGGCCCTGCGGCCAGCTGTGTGCCAGTGCGTCTGTGCCGAGTGTCCCCTCGGTCAGGGAGTAGAACAACTAGCAGTGAGAGGTCTCTGGAGAAGCAAACAGGTCTACCTGAGCGGCTCCGAACCATCTCCAAATCAGCTGGACCGTCAGGGGATGGAGTCCCCATTCTCCCGGGAGCATTGCTCGAGACAGCTCGTCAGCTGTACAGTTGAGCAGGCCAGGAATGTGAACAGCACAAAGTGACTTCAGAACATTCCAACTCCAAAAGGAGGAGGTGGCGGGCGACAGGAGCGCAGACCACCTTGTCAGTTGATGTACACAATGGTCGCTGTGTTGTCCATACGGACCAGCACGTGCTTGCCTCGTAAGCAACCTTTGAGGTGGTTCAGAGCAAGGCGTACTGCTAACCACTCTAGGCAATTGATTTGCCAATGCAGCTGCGGGCCCATCCAAATCCCTGACACTGCATGCCCATTGTACATGGCCCCCCAGCCGGTGGTGGAGGAATCCGTGTAAACCACAGCATGCCTGGAGATCTGTTTTAGGGGCACCCCTGCCCGGAGGAATGTAAGATCTGACCACGGGGTGAGGGTTTGGCGACAGGCCAGTGTAACTTGGACCCGGTGAGTGCCACTCTTCCACCCCCTGTGCTCGCACAACTGATCCCGAGATTGTGCTAGTATCAGCCAATCGTCTAGATAGTTGAGAATGTGAACACCCTGCTCTCTGAGGGGAACAAGAGCTGCCTCCGTGACTTTCGTGAAGACACGGGGAGACACGGACAGCCAGAAGGGTAGGACCTTGTACTGATATGCCCATCCTTCGAACGCAAACCGCAGAAAAGGTCTGTGGCGGGGAAGGATCGACACATGAATGTACGCATCCTTCGGGTCGACCACTGCAAACCAATCTCAGGGATGGATGGACCCAAAGATGCGTTCCTGCGTCAACATCTTGAACGGTAGAAAATGAAGGGCCCAGTTCAAAACTCGCAGATCCAAGATTTGTCGTAACCCACCGCTTTCTTGGGTACAATGAAGTAAGGTCTTTAAATCCCCGTCCTCATATCCGCTGGAGGGACAGGCTCTATCGCGTCCTTCGCAAGTAGGACTGCGATCTCTACCCACAGAACAGGGGCATCGGACGCTTTTATTGTAGTAAAGCGGATACCACTGAACTTAGGGGATGCCGAGCGAACTGAATCACATAGCCGAGGCTGAAGGTCCGCAGAAGCCAGCGAGACTGGCTGGATAGGGCTAACCAGGCGCTTAGAAACCATACAAGCGGGACCAGCGGAACTACAGCTGTACCCGCAGTGGGGCAGCGAGGTGGAAAACAGGGACCCAACTTGGGCGGCTTGTAAGCAAGCCGGAGAGGGGTGTGAGTGTGGGGTGCAAGGCTCACCTGATTTCACAGTTTGTCAGAGGGTGCATGAGTAGGGCCTTCGTTGATGCTCTCGAACCACTCGCTGCTGCCATCTGGTGTAGGAGTAGGATGAGTGAGGTCCGGTGCCCTCCTGGGACCCAGAGAAAGAGAAAACCGCTCTCTCGTCGAGATTTCCAGATTCTCCACCCGGCCCTCCTCCAGGGGAGGAAGAGGTGCCTTCACCATCCCCCAGAAAGCAGCTACCTCTCTCTCAGTCACCCATCCCAGGGCCTCTTGCTCTTCCGCTCACCGGCATGTTTGACAGGAGCCAGGATGGGTGGGGCGGCCTGCCTACGCCCAGTTCTACGCCACCACTTGCTGGAGGCTGCTGCGTATGCAGCACGGGAGCGGGGGCGGACGCAGGAGTCCGCCCTCGGCGATGAGCAGGCTGGGGCGCTGCAGCCGGCAGATGGGTGGAGGCAGCAGCTGCCCGCCGGGCAGAAGGGTTGGACCGCATCAGTCTGCTGAAGGGGCCGGTCTGGGACACACTCGGAGCGCGAGGTCAGTGGCGGTTCTGAGTTCTTTCAGAACTTCTGGATCGTGACCACCCTCGTGCAAGTCCTTCAGTGCCTTGGCCTGGTGAACCTGCAGTAATGCCATAGAATGTAAGGCGGAAGCAGCTTCCCCGCAAGCCATAAAGGCACTGCCAGTTAGCCCAGACAAATGCCTATAGGCCCAGGAAGGAAGCACCAGGTCTCCCCACTAGCAGGAGGCAGACTTAGGACTCAGTTGCGTCGCTACTGCCCGCTCCACTGTGGGAATCACCAAATACCCCTTCGCTGCACCACCATGGAGGGGATTCAGGCTTTTCCACTGAGATTGACATCTGGTCGGGGGGAGGCCCACTGGATACCACTGGTATGCTCTTTGAAGAGGGCCCAGCATGTTCCATGTCTTGCTCCACTGGAATGGAGGTGGAAGAGGAGTGATGGTACCCAGAGGGTTGGTATGCATTGCACCTGCTGCCTTATTATACTCACGCTCGTTTAGTTTACACTACAAGTAGATTGGTCTATCAAAGCGATATCCCAATTCGTCGGTCACCGACGTGACGTTGAGAGTGACCGACTGAAAGGGAAATAGAAATCACAAAATTGTTGAACTATGTTTGTAATGATGGAACTTGAGATCATGGTTCACTATCGATGCTTTTGGGAAATGCAGCTTTAAGGGACAGTTCACCTAAAAATTAAAGTTCTATCAGAATTTACTCACCCTTATGTTGTTTCAACCCTGTATGATTTTCTTTCCTCTGTTGAACACAAAAGACAGTATTTTGAAGAATGTTGTTGGTAGCCATTGAATTCTATAGGTTTGTTTTTTTTTTTTGACAGTATTTAGTAAATGGCTACCAGCAACTGCTTGGTTGCCAGCATTCTTTAAAATATATTATTTTGTGGTCAACAGAAACTTTGTTTTAGGTTTAGAATTGGACAACACTGCTTGTGCTGTATACTTCACATTGTGGAGGTGCTTCTAAATAGCAGAACAATAAACTGCTCTGTCTAGATTGGCGGAAGTCATGCACATTCAAAAAACTGAGCCTAGAGGAAATCATTCAGGTTTTTTTTCCTTAATAATTTATTACCTCCTGGGGTATCTCACCTAGAATTTCTTAATAATCACCTACAATTTCTTAATAATAACCACTTATCATTTCCCAGTGCTCCTTTTCAAATGTAATCTATGGCAATTTCTGTATAAAATGATATTTGTATTATGTAGTTGCTGTAAAATCTTTTGAAAAGGACATTTTTTCACACAAAGATGAGAAATAAAACTCAAAAATAACAGTTCATGAGACAATGATTTGGAAGAGGTCTGGAAGATTTCTCCTTAGTTTGGGCTTTATTATTAGTGTGTGCAGTCTGAATACGCCTACATGAAAGATTGGTGAAAAATCCAGCTGGACGATGACACTCGTGTCTTTGTTTTTGAGACATAAAATACCCCCCACTATTTTTTGAAATTCATTCTTTTTTGAATCAAATATATTGTTGACATGTGCACAATGTTGCACAATTCTCTGTTTTTTATGAGATGACTGTATACAGTTGCCAAGACTTAAAGGGCACTATATTCATAAGATTCTCCTCAATAGAATTCTTTTCTTTAAACAGTCTAACAGTGACCTTGGACATTTGCACAAAGGAAAGTTAAAGCGCTTTCCACAAACATGCTATTCAGTACATGGTGTCCCTTGACTTATTTTAGTCCCTTGACTTTTTCATTAAAGGCCATGTTTTTTGATGTGGGGATTTGTAATTGTTCAGAAAATTATTTTCTTACATACAATTTAATTTCTCATTATTTACAAAAAAAAAAAAAAAAAAAAAAAAAATGTTGTTGACTTGAGTATACATGTAGATAAAACATATCCTTTGACTGAACATTTGTTGATAAATGAAAAAAAAAAAAGGTTAAAGAGTTACTTCGACCTTATTGGTGGATAGTCCAAAAGCCTATTTTTCTGCTTCTTAAAGATATTTAGATTAAGGTAGCTTGAACAGAAATGTTTACTTTAACATTGTGTTAGGAACATTAACTGTTGGTTATTGGTAAATGCTATCAGTATCATAAAATTATATGAGGTGAAATATGCTTTGCATCACTAAAACCAGCTGTTTATGGTTTAGATGAACAGGCATATGTGCATAATGTGGACACATTCATAAAGACATGAAGCCTTGCAAGTATGGCATCCAGGTGTTGCATTATTGCACATTCACTGAACTTTCAGAGCTCTTTTGTGGGTTTTTCATCATTCCTGCTCAACAAATTTTTCAGTCAAACTAACCCATACTTAGAAAAACTTCATCTGGAGACAAGATTGCAACCCTACAAATGCCCACAAACCCATTTACAACTCCTTCCTGCTTTATCTAGTTCCACTCCCTTGGGCAAGATGTGTAGCACTATTATGGAAACAATGACTGTGTTCTCCTCCAGTGTTTTTAAAAGCTTTCACTGTTCAAACTTGTGTAACTGAGCCCCTGTACTAGAAATGAATACTAAAAGGAAGATGAAAACTAAAATATATATTTATTTTGACCTACATAATTTAAAAATGTGACTGTCAAATTGCAATATCAATCAGAGAGAGAAAAAAAGACTAACTTAAATTGTAGTTTAAAGAATAAAAACTCTTTGTATCCTAAATTTCTCTATGTTTTATAATAAATAAATAAATAAAACCCCTGCGAGTTTTCATGTTTGGGGTTTCCAGATGTCAGGAGTTACCTTTCAGTCAGTCACGTTCGACGTTATGTCGACATTTGGGGTCTTAATTGGGAGGCCCAATCACCTCCATGTTTATTTGCCATGCTGCTCTTCTTATAGTGCTTCTGCTTCCTGTCAGGTGACTGATCACCTGACAGGCCAACCATACAGTTCTTAAAGACATACACACACTAAAATGGTTAAGAGGCATAAAATGGACCTACTGTAAGAACACGTAAACCAATTAAAACTCTACAATACATATAATCACTGTAATAAATAGAGCGGTTAAAACATGTCCCTTGTGTGACAGTGTCACAAGTGTCCTCTGAGGATGAAGGAACACCTCTCTAAGCTGATTGCTCAGTCGGAGTCTCACTCTGAGTTAATGTTCATGCTTTCCCGGGCTGCCAAGAGCATTGGACTGGAATGGAATCCTTCACCCTGTCCCAAGTGCTTGTGGCTGGATGCCTTTCTTCCTGTAAGTGCATGAGGATGTAATGAAGTCATGAATGGGACCTTTTTACTGCCCGAAGCTGCTTCCGAGCCTCCTTAACCCTAATTACCCTTGATGGTTGGACCACCAGGGAGTATGCAGACATTTGCCAGGCAGAGTATGTGATTGAGGTGCACTTCTGCCTGCAAAATGCAGCTGCCTACATGCCTTGCATCCAGGGCAGATGAGCTGATGTCAACTTTAGCTGCTCAGACTTGTCCGCCACTGGACAGGCAGACTCTGCCCTTCATGCGATGGCCATCCTGCAGGTATATCATAGTAAGAATAAGCAGGGTGACTGACTTTGCCTCTGGGTGACTAAGGTCACAGCGTGGGACAGGTGATGTCCACTCTGGTTGTCCAGGAAGGGCATCTCTGGCTGAACCTTGCGGAGATGTGCAATGAGGACAAATTGCACTTTCTTGACATTCCCATCTCCCAAGCTGGCCTTTATGGGGAGGACTTGCCCAGCACTTCTTGGCAGACCGAAAACAGAAGGAGGCCATCAAACATATTGTGCCCTGGCATGTGACCACCACCACCACCAGGCCACTGAGGGCTGGTTGATGAATACACTGCTTCTTTCCCCAGAGGAGGGCTGGTGGAGAGTCTTCTGTTTCATTCTATTCTGCTGTTGTCTCAACAGCCAGATTCTCTAAGAAAGAACAGTTCCCTTAGTCTCTGGGTCACATCTGGGGCGCAAAGCCTCATCACTCCCAGCCCGCATCTCTAGCTTCTCCCTCGCGGGATCCATGTAGCCAGGTAAGTGCTATCATGCACTCACTACCCCTTAATTGGGACACAACGCTTCCTTGGTCAGGGTTCAGCCCTCAATTGCACTGCACTTCCGTGGGTGCATCGATTGTCCTTTCTTCGGTTTCCCTCGAGGTTTGGGTGTAGCAGTACAAGGTCCTACCCTTTGGGCTGTCCCTGTCTCCTCGTGCTTTACCAAAATCGCGGAGACCGCCCTTGCCCCAATAAGGGAAGTGGGTTGCATTTTCAATGCTCTCGAAATTTTTTCTACACAGGAACTTGGTGATCTGGCACTTTGGTTGGTCGGGGCTTCAAGTCATCTAGGAAAATGCTGTAGTGCATTTGACCATTGCTTCAGGTAGCGACAATTGCATACATCAACCACCAGGGAGGCCTACATTGCTGTCGCAACTTGCAACTTGCCCGCCATCTCCTCCTCTGGAGTCAGACATGGCTCAAATCACTGTGTGCAATTGATATTCTGGGAATATGTGCAAGATCAGGGAGGACAAGGAGCAGGTCTTGATGGTTGTGCCCTATTGGCCCACCTGGACCTGTTTTTCTAAACTGATGTTCCTCCTGACAGCCCTTCCCTGGAGAATCCCCCTGAGGCAGAACCTTCTTTCTTAGGGGCAGGGCACAATTCAGCACCTATGTCCAGATGTTTGGAACCTCCATGTGTGGCTTCTAGACAGGACGCAGAGGACTTAAGTGGTCTGTCAGAAGCAGTGATAGCCATTATCTGCAGGCATATTTGGTCAGCGAAACGTGCCTGAGACCCCGGTCTGGATACATGCCCCAAGTTTCCACCAATCCATCGGAGGCGGCAGACCCAGCCCTTGAGTTGCTGTGTCCCATCTGCCTCCTGGGCATTGGTGCACTGTACCTCTCAAGCAGACATCTGCAGAGCTTTGAGATGGCCGACACCTAATACAATTAAGATTCTACAACGCCCAGGTTGAGCCGGTTTCTTACCATGAGATTTATTTTTCCCGGGCTTGATACAAAAGAATACCTGACTCACAACATGCGACAATACTTATTTAAAAAAAATGTACATTATTTTAAAGTTTAAAATGTACGTAGTCTGTAACGGAGCATATGTGTCTAACATAATTCTGTATTTACATCTAAGCAGAATCTTGAATATTTCTATTCTGGTGTCACCATTTCCCTATTTATTTGGTGACCAGGAAAAAGCCCAAGTCTGTTTAAGTTCATATCTGATGTAATACCAAATTAGCATTTTTATAAACAGTAATTTTTATTACCTTTTCATCATGGTATTTCTTATTCTTATTTTTTTTTTTCTATTTCTTTTTCTTAAAAAAAAAAAAAAGAAAGAAAGAAACTTCCCATTTAATTGTGAGATCAGTATTTTGTGTATTGGATTAATTGTGACATTACACCCCTATTATTTGTTTGTACATTGCAGTCTTTTTTTGTCATTATGACAAAGCGAGAAATAAATATTTAAGATTTTGAATAGGTCATTAATCACATTTCAACATTCAGTTTTAACTCATTAAACCAAAACATTTCTAACAATATACTATACATTTAAATAATAATAATAATAATAATAAATATATGAAATTGAAGTAAAAAAAAAAAAAAAAAATCTTCATTAATGTTTTCTGACATCTGGGCACCATTCTGTGTTTATTGACTTGTGACCACACAGTGAAGTGCATCAACCTTTGATCAAAATGTTGAACATTCTTACTTTGAAACAAAATTAATGAAATGAATGAAAACAGCAGAGTTCTTGGGAGGTGAATGCCATGGGCACTTCTATCCTAACACACTTTTGGGGAAGTTAATACATGTTGCAGTCCTGGATACTGCATTGAACACGATATGTGCTCAAGTTAAATTGAGGTTGTATTAAACTGTGTAGTACTCACAGGCTTACCATCAGCACCAGCTGGGCCAGGTAGACCAGGATCACCTGTTCTCCCCTGTTCTCCCTAGAGAATGTACAAATTATGCATTGTAAATAGTATTAACATAATTTCATTGCAAAATTATGATTCATTACAAAATTTATGTTAAGGTTGATAATGGTGGCAGACTGTGTTGTGGAAAAGTTTATTTCAGTAATTCAACTCAAATTGTGAAACTTGTGTATTAAATTAAATGCACACAGACTGAAATAGTTTAAGTCTTTGGTTCTTTTAATTGTAATGATTTTGGCTCACATTTAACAAAAACCCACCATATCAACAAATTGGAATATGGTGACATGCCAATCAGCTAATAAACTCAAAACACCTGCAAAGGTTTCCTTCAAAATGGTTTATCAGTTTGGTTCACTAGGCTACACAATCCTGGGGAAGACTGCTGATCTGACAGTTGTCCAGAAGACAATCATTGACACCCTTCACAAGGAGGGTAAGCCACGAACATTCATTGCCAAAGCAGCTGGCTGTTCACAGAGTGCTGTTCCAAGCATGTTAACAGAAAGTTGAGTGGAAGGAAAAAGTGTGGAAGAAAAAGATGCACAACCAACCAAGAGAACCGCAGCCTTATGAGGATTGTCAAACAAAATCGAATCAAGAATTTGAGGGAACTTCACAAGGAATGGACTGAGACTGGGGTCAAGGCAAACAGATGTATCAAGGAATTTGGCTACAGTTGTCGTATTTCTCTTGTTAAGCCACTCCTGAATCACAGACAACATCAGAGGTGTCTTACCTGGGCTAAAGAAAAGAAGAACTGGACTGTTGCCCAGTGGTCCAAAGTCCTCTTTTCAGATGAGAGCAAGTTTTGTATTTCATTTGGAAACCAAGGTCATAGAGTCTGGAGGAAGGGTGGAGAAGCTCATAGCCAAGTTGCTTGAAGTCCAGTGTTAAGTTTCCAAAGTCTGTGATGATTTGGGGTGCAATGTCATCTTCTGGTGTTGGTCCATTGTGTTTTTTGAAAACCAAAGTCACTGCACCCGTTTACCAAGAAATTTTGGAGCACTTCATGCTTCCTTCTGCTGACCAGCTTTTTAAAGATGCTGATTTCATTTTCCAGCAGGATTTGGCACCTGCCCACACTGCCAAAAGCACCAAAAGTTGGTTAAATGACCATGGTGTTGGTGTGCTTGACCTGCCAGCAAACTCACCAGACCTGAACCCCATAGAGAATCTATTGGGTATTGTCAAGAGGAAAATGAGAAACAAGATACCAAAAAATGCAGATGAGCTGAAGACCACTGTCAAAGAAACCTGGGCTTCCATACCACCTCAGCAGTGCCACAAACTGATCACCTCCATGCCACGCCGAATTGAGGCAGTAATTAAAGCAAAAGGAGCCCCTACCAATTACCCTACAACTATTGAGTAAATGTACAGTAAATGAATATACTTTCCAGAAGGCCACCAATTCACTAAAAAGTTTTTTTTTTTTTTTTTTGTACAGTATTCAAATTTGTTGATGGGTTTTTGTTAAATGTGAGACAAAATCATCACAATTAAAAGAACCAAAGACTTAAATTACTTCAGTCTGTGTGCATTGAATTTATTTAATACACGAGTTTCACAATTTGAGTTAAATTACTGAAATAAATGAACTTTTCCACGACATTCTAAATTATTGAGATGCACCTATATAAACATATTATATATATATATATATATATATATATTATATATATATCTATATATATATATATATATATATATATATATATATATCTTTGCCAATGGGTAACAGCTAGTTTGGAAAAACAACATTATTTTAAGCATTTAAGGGTTCATGAAATGGAGAATCAGAATGTTCTAGATATTTTCAGATATAAGAGGTACGTAACAGTTTAAAATATTAATAATTATTTTCTACCCCTTTGAAACAGATTTGAAATTGGGGAAATCATGACATCACAGTTTTCCTCTCGACACACCCTTAAATATGCATCATCATCATATGTAATCAATGAGGTGTGTTCTGAACAACTCATGTCTGTCCATCAATCACAAGAGCTATACTGCTGTTGGATAAACATGTGAAGTAAGACCATCAAACTCAGACACTATTGTGTCAGTGGATGTAAAGAAATCGCTACTCCAAAAACTTTGTATAGCTTTCCTAATGATCAGGGCTGCGTTTCTCAAAAGCATTGTGAAATAAGTTGATTGTAGATCCATTGATCGCTACTCCAAAAACTTTGTATAGCTTTCCTAATGATCAGGGCTGCGTTTCTCAAAGATGATCAGGGCTGCGTTTCTCAAAAGCATTGTGAAATAAGTTGATTGTAGATCCATTTATTATTATTATTATTATTACAAAGAATTTTTTTTTTATGAAAAACAACAACTTTGGAAACATTATAAACTAAACTTGTGAAAAATTATATAAAATCTTTTCATGAACCCTTTTTAGAAATTCACTTATTTTTATTTTATTTTTATTCATGAATGTTTTGCATAATGTAAGAACTTTTTTGGCCTCTTTTATGAGAGAATTATGTATCTGTAAATGAAAAGTATAATAATAATAATAATAATAATAATAATACTGAATAAATGAAAATAAATAAAGTACAGTACAGTAATGTACTCAATCTGTCTGTAACTCTTTTAATCTCCACATGCAGTCAATGAAACCTTTCTGTACACTATTTAGAATTCTGTCCAGGGACATTTTACTGTGATCACCTGCTGAAAAGCAGCATGTGTTTTCAAGCATTGGCTTGACCTTGTAAACTTCAGACTTGACTTTTGGAGACTTTTATGTACAATGCAATGACATTTTATGAAATGAAGAGATTACAAAAGCTGTTCTGTTGTATAAAATGACCAAATGAATTGAGGGATAGACTATTGTACCTTCATTCCTGGGGCACCAGGTGGCCCAGGTGGACAGATACATGGCTCTGGGGTTAGATCAATGTCACCTGGTCCATTAGCACACTGAAGAAAAACCAACAAAACTTGTTTTACTACAGTGCATTTCATAAAACATAAAGCATCAGACATAATTTCCTCTTTGTGCTCAGAGCAGCCGTTTTTGATAAGTTATTCAATCATTCAACAGTATGGCCCAGTATTTCTAAAATAGGCAAATAACTGCGGTTGAAATACAGCATGACACAACTGTTGAACCTGACATTGACATTAGGCGCTTTAAAGTCAGCATGAAATCAAAATAAACTATTTTTATTTTAATGGAATATTGCACTTTATTAGAAATGTTTTATTCATGCACATCATTATGTATTAATTACTTTTTTAAATAATTGTTATTTTATTAACCACATAATCTTGAATCAAAATAACGTCTTCTTCCCCTCACAATAACATCTCTTCTCTGACTCTGATGACTTTTGCACTGGCATGAGTTCGGGGCAATTATCCCTCCCCTCCAGCAATGTCACGTGAGATCACAGCATTTGGCAAACAACAGTGAACCAATCAATTCCTGCTGGACAAGATCAAGATCAAGTCATGCCCTATATATTTTTTTCTCTCTTTCATGAAGCCGGTTGACTCTGAAATATATTTTACAATAGGGAAGAAAAGACAATCTCAAGTTCCATGCCAACTTGCAGCCACCATATGATACACCAAAAAGTATCATGATATTACCATGATTTTTTTGGACATGGTACCTTGATAGTACTATGATATGCTTTAAAGTACAGTAGAGTAGCATGGTGCTGCTATAGTAGATTTATTCAAGCAGTTTCACCGAATGCTTTTGTCACACCAGCATCATTCAGCCATACATTCTCAAAGCTGCTGACAGTCCATTGTAAGATTTTTCCAGCTATGACAATACTTAGACACTCCAGAGAAACATGAGGCAAATCTTACCTCTGCGATTCAAAATGAGATTAGCAGTTACTTTTGAAAGCAAGCAAAGCCATCTTCAAAAGTACATACCTCTCCATCCTAAAAAAAAAAAGGAGCAAAAATACATAAAGGGCCTGGGCAAAAACCATAGCTTAGCTTAGAGGGGCAAGGCTTTACTGCAACGTGCAAGCAGAAAAATAAAATGATGTGAAATAAAGCGTTTGCCACAGTGTTTACAAATGCCCTACATCTCTAAATTTGTGAGTCTCAAAGAGATTGGTAAAATTGTGTCAGATCAAGCAAATTGAGTTAGTGAACTGAGAGCAATGACAAAGCCAGTGTTGCACAAATATGTGACTTTCTAATAAATGGTTCTGAGCAAATATCATGCTCCATAATGAAAGATTATTTTATTTTGTCAGATTAGATAAGATTAGGACATTAACATAATTTCAAAACATGTTGGACTGGAATTATAGGAATTACAAAAAATAAATAAATTAACAAAGTCCTCTGTGTTTACTGTTTTACTTCTCATATTTTAAATATCAAGTCACTCTTAATACAATATGACATTAATAGGTGGAACATATTTGAATAGGCCAAAACAGAAACATCCAAGATTCTGGTACTCACAACTCCAGGTATTTCACAGGCAGTTTCTCTGTTATTCTGCTCAGGGTCACAGTAGATTCTGAGTTTTTGTATTTCAAACTGTTTAGGGATAGAGAGAAAGAGAGAGAAATACAGGTAAATTTAGAAAAATTAAGGTCTGGGGCTGGGGAAAAGGTGCTCCCTGTTGCATATAAAACACATTTGGTGTCAACATGACATGCTGTCTGCTTTTCCACAGGAACACTGCTGTGTTGCACATGTTGGAAATGTTCAATATTATGTTTATTCTTTGGAAAAAGATCACAAACACACAAACATTCCAATATTCCTTCATAAACCATGACTGAGGTCCCCTTGAGCAAGGCACCGAACCCCCAACTGCTCCCCGGGTGCCGCAGCATAAATGGCTGCCCACTGCTCCGGGTGTGTGTTCACGGTGTGTGTGTGTTCACTGCTGTGTGTGTGCACTTTGGATGGGTTAAAAGCAGAGCACGAATTCGGAGTATGGGTCACCATACTTGGCTGTATGTTGTCACATCACTTTCACTTTCACTTTTTTTTTTTAAATTGTAGAATATGCTTTGTCATCATTTTGTTAACTTCATACACCATAAGTATTAAAAGCAATATCATGTTGTTGTTTTTTATTATTGTTGTTATTATTATTATTTATAAGGGATAAGAATTGATGTTTGGATGAGTGATGTTTGTAATCCAAAGAAAGAGTAGTGAATTAATTTAACATTTAAATTACACACGATAAATACACAAAATTATATTATTCTTCAGCCCTGTTGACACACCTTGTAAATATAGAATCACTATTTTTACTCACCAGCCTGTGTGAATGTAGAATGATATATGTTCATATATGAAGAACGATTTGGATTATGCTTATCTTCACAAAATGAAAACTTTTCAAAAAGATACACTCATATGTGATGATTTAAAAGCATAACTACACTTTTTACAAACATCAGTCAATCAAACTTTTTTTTTTTTTTTTTTTTTTTTTTTTTAGTTGTGATGATTTAAAAGCATAACTACACTTTTTACAAACATCAGTCAATCAAACTTTTTTTTTTTTTTTAGTCTAGGAGTGATAATCGACACACTGACAATAAAATACTATGAATTCTGCTACTACTAAAAATGTCTGTGTCAACTCAAACTAATTAGCTGAAATCATAAAGTTAAGAAGGTTGAGACTGTTGAGTAAGGAAGCTGGGTTCCCTATCTGTTGGTCACTACGAGTTATGTCATGATGACATTAGGGGTCTTACTTGGGAGCCTCAATCACCTCTGAGTTTAAGAGAAAAGGACAATGAAACTTGGAGAGTGGATTTTGAATGCTCAGCCACTCCCCTGTTCATACAGGTATATAAGATGGCAGCATGCATCCACTCAGTCAGATTTTTGATTCGGAGCAGAGTGGAGTGTATGTTTACACTACACAAAGCCATTCACTAGTCACAGTGGCGTTCCCCTCTCAATAGCGTAATTCCCCCGGGTGCTTCAGCACTAAAACACAAGTTTTCTCTAAACGAGCAAATCACAGAGGATCTGTCTTTTTAAAGATGTCATTCCGTCTGTGTCCTCTTGGTTGTAGTCATTTCCTGTCCTCTGATGAGGATGAGCCACAATCTCTGTCTTCCGTGTCTGGGCATTCAGCATGCTGAAGATGTGTTTGTGGATGGTTCTTGCCCCCACTGCAAAAGTGCATGACCATGGCAACACTGCAATCATAACGAGAGCCCTCTGTCACTACCCTTCTCATGGCGGTCCCAGAGTTTCATTCAGAGCTCTCCAAGAGGATCAGATGTCGATAGAAGCATTGGGGTATAGGCTATCATCCTCTGAAGATGAAGATTCGGCAGGGCTGCCCCCCTTGGGTGCTATGGCTTCTGCCAAATCAGACCCAGAGTTGACAGGCATGATTGCCTGGGCAGCTGTCAGCATTGGACTGGAGGGAAATACGCTGCCTAGCCCTGAGCTTTCACGGCTGGACGATTGGTTTCTCTGTGTGGAGCACAGCTCACAACTGTGTTCTGCCCTGCTTCCTTTCTTCCCAGAGGTGTCTAGCAGTTCTTGGCAGTATAGAAGCAGACTGAGGCTATTAAGCACATCTTGGCCCAACATGATCTTCCTTCTGCCACCATTCCGTCTAGGACTGGCCAACAGCCTGCTCGTCACCAATGGGCACTCTCCTGCATCCTCTATAGCAGCTCCATCCTGCAATGAGACTACAACGAAGCTGGCACGTCAAGCTCCAGGAAGGCTGGCGTCCCCCATGTCCCAGGCTGCTAAGTCTTCCAAGAAGACGTGGAAGTGGCCCTGACATGGGCAACCTGGAGATGAGTGGAGCTGCACTTTTCCAGGAGATGGCAGGACCAATGCCACTATTTGCCCAGGTGGGCTGGATGTATAATTTTTTGTTTCTTTTTCATTCTGTTCCTCCACTGCCTCAACAGCCAGTGGTACCCACATTCTCATTAAAAGAACAGTTTCCTCTTCCTCTGGGTTACATGGCTCATGGGTTGCAAGTGAGCATCGCACCACTTACTCAAAGGAGTTGGAGTCGTTTGACATAACAGCGTGTCTCCCCAGTGAATGCTCCCAATCAGTGCTGAACTGCCTGAGTTCCTGCAGAGGCAGGACAGTGGTACCACTGAAGCAATTTCAGAGACTCCTCTGGCACACATTGCATCTCCATGCCATTGTGCTACCATACATTCAGCCCCGGACCTTGCCTTTCTACTGGCCACAGTGCCCTTAGAACAAGTGTCCCGGCATGTTGTTGCCATAAATGATGCCTCCAGGACAGGCTGGGGGGCTAAATGCAATGTGAAGGCAGCCTTTGGGTCCTGGACGGGTCCTCGACTGTTTCTGCACAACAACTGTCTGGAGTTGCTGACAGTGCTTCTAGCTCTGTGGCGGTTCTGGCCACGACTGCAGGGCAAGCATTGGTTGGTCCAAACGGACAACATTGTAGCTGTATTGTAGATCAACCATCAGGGAGGTCTACGATCATGTTGCATGTCGCAACTCGCCCGCCATCTCCTCCTCTGGAGTTAGAAGCAGCTCAAGTCACTGTGCACCATCCACATTCTGGGGGAGCTCAATTGTGCAGCAAATGCACTCTCACTGCAACTCACTCATGCTGGAAAATGGTGACTCCCTCCCCAGGTGGTCCAGCTGATTTGAAGTTGATTCAGGGAAGCTCAGGTGGATCTGTTTGCTTCAGTTGCACCATTCCCTGACTGAGGCCCCCCTCGGCATGGATGCACTGGAACACAGCTGGCCCCAGGGCCTACGCAAGTATGCATTTCACCCAGTGAAACTTCTCACACCAATATTGTGCAAGGTCAGGGAGGACAAGGAACAGATCTTAGTGGTTGCACCTAACTGGCCCACGCAGACCTGTTTTTCGGAACTTATGCTCCTCGTAACAGCCCTTCCCTGTTGGATCCCCCCCAGGAAGGACCTTCTTTCTCAGGGGCAGTCGGGTCTAGATCTCTGGAACCACTACATGTGGTTCCTGGAATAGACACAGTAGCCTTAAGTGAGTTGACGCAGTTGAACCCTCCTAGACCACCCCTTGTGCCCTCCTAGGATCTCTCTATTGTTCTGGTGGGACTTCAGAGAGTGCCTAATGTTTGGGCTGGCCTACTCTCACATTGTCCTGAGACCTTGGCCTGGATACATTCCCAAGGTTCTCACTACTCCCTTCCGGGACTAAGTGGTGAGCCTGCAAGCGCTGCCACCGGAGGAGGAAGATCCAACCTTGGCGTTGCTGTGTCCCATATGAGCACTACACATATACGTGGACTGTACCCGGAGCTTCAGAAGCACATAGCAGCTTTTTGTCTGCTACAGAGGCCAGCAGAAGGGGAAGGCTGTCTACAAGCAGTGGTTGGCCCACTGGATAGGATAGTGGATGCCATCGCCCTAATGTACCAATCCCAAGGCGAGCCATGCCCCCTGGGGGTGAAGGCTCACTCCATCTGGAACGTAGCCTACTCTTGGGCTTTGGCGCATGGCGCTTCTCTAACAGACATCTGCAGAGCTGCGGGCTGGGTGACAGCTAACACCTTTGCAAGGCTCTACAACCTAAGCACAGAGCCAGTCACTTCCCGTGGTTAATAGGTAAGTAGTGAGAAGAACTGGCTTTGTGTCACGCTTCACCATAGCCCCTTACAAGGGATGTGAGCACCTTTCTCTCTCCCAGTAGAGTCCCTGGGACAACAAACCCTGGTTGCGCATCCTCCAGCACCCCGGCAGTCAGACTGTGTTAGCATTCCTGGAGTTTCACTCAGGCTCTGTACTGGGCTAGGTGTCCCATTAGTGTGATTCCCTGTGGGTAAACCGTTGAGTTTCCTCTTGGGCTCTGTAATTGGGTATGTGTCCCATTCGTGTCTTGCCCTGGACAGATTCCACTCTGTCCGTCTCGGTTGGTAGTAACTCCATCCCTACTTAGGTAGGACCTAACTCAGAGACCTATTCCATATGTAGTACTGCCCCCTGGGGTCAGTCCATATTAGTATCTCCACATGTCACCTCCCTATGGGTAGGATGTGGTCTCCGTAGCGGCCTTGTCCCTTGGACCTACAGAGGGCACACTTCCCCAACATTTTAATCTCTACTTACTGAAAAAAAGCAGAAAATATCTGCACCAAGTCTTTTTCTAGAAAGAAGTTGAAATTCTTTCTATTAAAGAATTTCTGTGGATGGAACAGCAACATAGTAATAATAATTCATTCATTATATTTATATAGCACTTTTCTGAGCACTCAAAGTGCTTTACATTGTGAGGCGGGATCTCCTCATCCACCACCAGTGTGCAGAATCGAGCCGGATGATGCGATGGAAGCCATAGTGCGCCAGAACAGCCACCACACACCAGCTTGCTGGTAGAGAGGAGGCCTTCTCCAGCAGCGATATACTCACCATTGGCCCCTCTCTGCACCAAGTTCAGTGAATTTGCTCTGGGGCATTGGAAAGGTTACAACTTCTGCCTCTATATTTACATCACACACATGGCTTGCCAGCATTTGCTGTGCCACAGATTGTAACGGTGTTCAGTGGTTGTGGAGTTTTCTATTAGAACCCTAATGTCGTCACAACATAACTCGTAGTGACCAACAGATAGGGAACATCTCGCTACGTATGTAACCCTCAATCCCTGATTGAGGGAATGGAGACGTTATGTACCTTTGCCACAACACTGAACCACTTGCTGACTGCTGGGACATGGTCTTGGTTCCTTAGCATAAACCTGAATGAGTGGATGCATGCTTCCTAATATACCTTATATACCCTATATCTTATATATACCTTACATATCTTATTAGGCTGAGCATGCAAAATCCACTCTCCAATTTTCATTGGCCTTTTCTCTTAAACTCAGAGGTGATTGGGCCTCCCAAGTAGACATAGAAATGTTTTAATATATCAAACATCTTTATTTGTTTACGTCCCTGTTATATATGCATTACAAAAAGGTTTTTTATAATTTTTTATTTTATTTTTTATTGTACAATTTTTAAAATATAAATGTATTATTTTTAAAACACAGTTGTACTTTTTCTAAATAACTTTCCAGTCTGAATCTTCTCACAAATCAAGTAAAATTGATCTTTGCATCATCTTTGCAGACAGATACAGAACAATTTGCATGTGATTTGCACCTTTCTAAGCTTAACTTTTGGGAAGCGTTTGCACCTCCCTTTGTTTGGGCCTTCAGCTCTCCTTTCCTATGTCCTTTGTGACCTTACTCATCTACTGCATTTGAAATTGCATACTGTAGGTTCTACATTTAATGAAAAACACCATGACTTAAAAATGTATGCATGTGTATGCTATGAACATCAAGCAGCATTACATGTGTGTAGTATCAATGCAATCTGAATGCACTACATCCATGTTGGCACTGTCATTTGAGCTACAAAGTGTGTTACATTGTTCCCTTTCGAAGGGAACTTCGACAATACGTCATCGACGCTATGGGGAACGCCTCAGGTGTGACAGGTGTCTGAAATCAAATATCAACTCACAGCAATCATGCTTACCGGCGACAGCCGTGAATCATCAGCTTGAGTGATGAGCGTGCGACCTGGATATATAAAAAAGGGCGCCTTGAAACCATGACAATATCCTTTTCGTCTTCAGGGACTGTTTTGTCTGATTTAAACATCTGCTTACAGCGAAAATGCACATCTAAGGCAAGTCCTAAAAATTTTGTGAAATGTGCTTACCCGTGCCCAAGATATTTGTCGCCGGGTGACACACAAGATGTGTGTGTACTGTTTGGGTGAAGAGCACGCACGGGATGCTCTTGAGGGAGCGTCCTGTGCAAGTTGTGAGCGTTTTCCTATGAGAACGCTCCGCTCTCGTCGAGCTCTCTTCTCGAGGGAAGGGAGTTCAGCATCTGGTCCTCGCGGATTGGGTCCCGCTCGTGCCGAGGCAGAGCGGCGACGCGCTTCATGGGGCTCCCAGATGGAGCTCGCTGACAGTCTCGAGAGGGGCGTTAACCTCTCGGACGCGTCATCAACTGACGAGAGTGAGCTGCAGGTGGATGATGGAGACGATTCTCCTACTGATACTGCAGCGAGTGCTCTTCGGGCTGGGCAAGAGATGGCTGAGGAGGATGATTTAGATCCTAAACCTCGTCAGGCATCCTGCCCCGTGTACGTAGAGTTGGTGGGAGTTATGGAGCGTGCCACTGACAAACTTCAGTTGCCATGGCGGCGCGCTCAGGGAGAGATCGTTTGCGGTCATTTGGACGATCGGTTTCTCCCTGAACATAGACCACCAGCTCAGCAGAGCCTTCCATTCCTTCCTGATCTCCATTCGGAGATCGAGAGGGCATGGAAGAAACCGTACTCTGCCTGTATTCATCGACATCAGCGGGGTAATTTCGCTGATGTTGAGGGGATCAGGGAGTATGGTTATGTGTCGATGCCGCCCATTGACGAGACGTTTGCGAAATATCTCATATCTGGCGCGGGGCGGGTGTCGACACTAAAAGCTCCGACTCTGCCATCCAAGCCCCTTAAAACCACGGCTCGCTTGAATGGCAGAGCGTACACGGCAGCAGGTCAGGCTGGTGCTGCTCTTCATACCATGGCAGTGCTCCAAGCCTGTATACCGCTGAGATCCGGGCCCCAACCCAGGCAGGCGGGAGGACCTGGTCTGTCTTGGTCTGAGGACCGTAGACAGGACCAGAGGTCTAGTGTCGCCTCTCGTGCGCCCCCTCCATGGAGGAGTAGGACGCAGAGGGGGCGAGCCTCCCGCAAGAAGAGGGACTTAAGGGAGGTCATTCAGCACAAGCGCAGCAACGCTCAGCGGAAGTTGATCTCCCTGGAGGGCCTTTTCTACCAGCCCTCTCCCTCTTTGTGACTCCCCAGGCGTTTACGTTACACCAGCCCTGGGGATGGGCCTTATGATGAGAACTATGTTATGATGGCCCGCCGTAGCAACTGGTTGATGTGAGCGCCTCTTTTAGGCATGTAAAAGTGGTGGACCCCAGATTCATTGAGAACTCTCTGGCGAGTCTTCACTCCGCACGCCGCAGGTGAACTTTTTGGTTTTAAAATTCTGTGTCTATAACTAACACTGATTTGTATTTCTCTACAGACCTTGTTCCCTGTATAGACCTAGGGGGTCATTCTTAGAGGAGCAATTAAAGTATTGGACTTTAGGGCCCTGAAGCCTCCCCCAGTTGGTGGCTAGAACGAATTAGGGAGAAGTTCAAAGAAGATTTGGCTTCCGTGCTGAGTATGTGATGGCCTTCCTGTCATAACATTTTATATGCGTGGTGGGCCATCGCTCATTTCTGTTTTAGCCTCAGGGCTATTAGCCACCCAGGGGTAGAGTAGTTGGTCTTCCTAAAAAAAAAAAAAAAGGAGAGCTTTTTTTCTTTAGGTTTAGACTGACGCTGGCGCTTCAGATAGATCTTCAGATAGATGTCCTGCCTATCGGTTTGTGACATTGGTATCCTGAGTGTTCGCTCCCTGAGCTCTGTAAGGTTTCAGTAGGTTGAGTGTTTCACAGCCTCTCAATCAAGTAGGCTGTGGCTCCTCCGAGCCCTCAGGTAGATCTATGCTTGTAGGTCGGCCCTCACCCGGGCCGCCTCTGTAGCTGGCCTAGGCTATGCTGGGGATGTTGGAGGCGTGTTGCTAAGTATAGCTGCCACATTCATTATGTGTTAGGCTTCCTCCCCTAGATTTCAGCCTCCTCCCTTAAATGGGATTTGTTGGCCAAGGCCCGCCCTTTTCTCTGCATTCAGGGGTGATAGAGTAATGCAGGGTGGTAGATGAGGTAAGATCAATCGGGCAAGGTTAGACCATCTTTCGCTCTGCGAAGTGACAGTTCGTCAGACCCTGCCGAACGGAGATGTTTGGGCCTCTAGAGCTGGCTCCACTCAGCCCGTTGTGCTAATCACTCGACCGATGGGTTGAAGTGGGTTGGCTTGCAATTTAGCCCCCCCGCTCCCCTGGGCTGGGCGCAGGACAAATCCCTGTCACCCTTTGGAGCCACTTGCAGGCCCGCTCCCTGTCTAACATTGCAAGGGCATATGGTTGTTACTCCCCCGCTAACTCAGGGTAGTTTTGAGTAGTCCATTCTCAGCTCTGTATTTATCTACCTCACACCACGATGGCTCCGGTTGAGCAGGGAGTTCTAAACTACATTTCATTCTGGTTTTTGAACTCCGCTCCCTTGAAGCCAGAGCATTGCCATGGGCTGACGCCTATGCATTTAGTAGATAGGCCCCTAATGGGGCCTCCACTAGGCAGAATGGCGTATGTTGTACTCCCCTGCTATAAGGGTATTGCTTTTTTGCTGAGTACACTGCCTTTGGCAATGTGATTAGGGACCAGGATGCTGTAGTAACAGTTTTCTGCCGCGAAGGCTGCACGGTTAGGTAGTAGGCCCCAGCAGGCTTCCTTGACCGGATAGCCCCCAAATAGGGCTCCTAGGCCAGCTCACCTTCGGTGGTTGGCCCTGGTAGTTCGGGCAGAAGGCTCACTGCCGAGTAGTAGGCCTTAACAGGCCTCCTCGGAGGTGGTTCACAACATTGTGGAACATACACTAGGACAAAACTATAGGAAAAGTTTTTTATAGTATGGTTCCAGCAGTGTACGTTAAAGTAGCAGAATAGACTCGCTATCAGCTAGTAGGCTCGACCAGGCCTCCTTGTTAAGCGAGTCCCCAGCAGCAGTCACATCCAGCTGATTAGACTGTTTCAGGTAGTAGGTCTCTTCAGGCCTCCCTGAAGGTGGGCTCCCACATTTTGTGGTGGTCAGGTAGTAGGCTTTACTAGGCCTCCCTGAGGGTTAAATCCCACATACTGTGGTTACTAGGTGGCAGGCCCCACAGGCCTTCCTGAAGTTGAATTCCCGCTTTTTTGTACTATCAGGTAGTAGGCCTCATAAGGCCTCCCTGAAGGCAAAGCCCCAAAGACAGTCAACTGGACTGCCAGTCTGGCTCACTATCAGCTATGGTTTTCAGGTAGTAGGCCTCTCCAGGCCTCCCTGAAAATAAGCTTTCCACTTAGGGTGGTTTTCTGGTAACAGGTAGTAGGCCTCTCTAGGCCTCTCTGTAAGTGAACTCCCATGCACTGTGTTTATCAGGTAGTAGGCCTCACTAGGCCTCCCTGAAGTTGAGCTCCCACATACTGTGGTTGTCAGCTAGTAGGCCTCACCAGGCCTCCCTGGAGGTTTAGCTCCCACATACTGTGCGTTTCCACTAAACAGCATGGTTTTTCAGGTAGTAGGCCCCTCCAGGCCTCCCTGTAAGCAAGTAGTAGGCCTCTCTAGGCCTCTCTGTAGGTGAACTCCCACATATTGTGGTTGTTAGGTAGTAGGCTTCACCAGGCCTCTCTGAAGGTGAGCTCCCATGTTTTTGTGGTTGTCAGGTAGTAGGCCTCACGAGGCCTCCCTGGAGTTGAGTTCCAAATTACTGTCAGTTTCCACTTAAGGTGGTTATCTGGTAACAGGTAGTAGGCCTCTCTAGGCCTCTCTATAGGTGAACTCCCACATATTGTGGTTGTCAGGAAGTAGGCTTCACCAGGCCTCTCTGTAAGCGAGCTCCCATGTTTTGTGGTTGTCAGGTAGTAGGCCTCACCAGGCCTCCCTGGAGTTGAGCTCCCACATACTGTGGTTGTCAGGTAGTAGGCCTCTTCAGGTCTCCCTGTAAGCAAGTAGTAGGCCTCTCTAGGCCTCTCTGTAGGTGAACTCCCACATATTGTGGTTGTCAGGTAGTAGGCTTCACCAGGCCTCTCTGTAAGCGAGCTCCCATGTTTTGTGGTTGTCAGGTAGTAGGCCTCTTCAGGTCTCCCTGAGAGTAGTTTCACAGTAGTGCTGGGTTTGGTAAGCTAGTGGCCGCTTACTTTCAGTTTAGCAGTTCTTTTCAGGCAGCTACCGAAGGTGAGCTTGTGCCCTGGCTTGGCTCAAGTTTTTATTCTCTGCTACGGGTTCCCTCCTGGACCCTCTTTATCCTGCTACAGCCTGGTTGCCTACCAGGTAGATCTTATGCTCCCCGCACTGAGGGTCAATATGAGTATGTGGTCTCCTGAGCCTGGTCAGTCGGTCGTAGGCCTCTCATGAGGCCTCCCAGTTAGATCAGTCCTTAGGCCCTCACAGGCCTCCTCAGTGTTTTGAAACACAAACACTGGGTAGATCCGTGGATCGAGTAGAGAAACTCCCCTCGCTGGCAAGGGTTGTAAAGCACTATGCTGAGTCATACTCTCCAGGATATCCCGTCTCTGAGATCCGGGCCGGGTGGTTCATTGCCTGCTCTGCAGTTCCTCGGGTTGGATGCCTTCCTAAAGGCAAGTGTCCAGATGCTCTGTCTTTGGATAGACAGGAAGTGGCCAGTCTGTAGTGTCCTATGTAGTGACACCAGGTCAGGCCTGCCTGGTGGCATTTCAGGTGGCACGTTCCCCTGAATAGTGACTGGCTGGGGTTCCCTCGGGTTCCCTAGCCACATTCCCTAGAAGGGACCCCTTCTAAGAAGTTGAAGTTGTGGCCCTAGGCCCTTGAGCAGGCCCAGGTAGACCTTTCACTAAACTATGTTTATGGAGGTTTTCTGTGGTATCATATAGCTTGGGCTATGACCGTAGGGAGTGCTGTCACTGACAGCCCAGTGAGACCTGAGGGTGAGTGGTTCTAGCGTTCATTGAATTGCTGGTTCTGACAGTTGTCACTGCCATTGGGCATGCACTGCCTTTAGCATGGCGGCGTGGGTATTTCGTTCCCCATAGCGTCGTTGACGTATTGTCGAAGTTCCCTTCGAAAGGGAACGTCTCAGGTTACAAATGTAACCTTGGTTCCCTGAGAACAGGGAATGAGACAATACGTCTCCCAGCCATGCCTCGGGGTCTGCCTGCCAAACAGTCCCTTCAGACGAAAGGATATTGTCATGGTTTCAAGGCGCCCTTTTTATATATCCAGGTCGCACGCTCATCACTCAAGCTGATGATTCACGGCTGTCGCCGGTCAGCATGATTGCTGTGAGTTGATATTTGATTTCAGACACCTGTCACACCTGAGGCGTTCCCCATAGCGTCGATGACGTATTGTCTCGTTCCCTGTTCTCAGGGAACCAAGGTTACATTTGTAACCTGAGACGTTTTCCTGCCATTTGCAATCCTTAAAGTGTCCATTGGATGTGAACTTCAGAATGTTGGAAAAAGTAGAAGGTAACAGTTTTTGTTGTTGTTGTTGTTGTTTTTTTTGTTGTTGTTGTTGCCTATTGTTTTATGATACCGTTTATGCATTCTAGGGTTAACTCAATTATTGTCTAAAATTACTATACAGCTGGGTTCAAATTAACCCAAAATGGGTTGGAAATTAAAATAACACAGAGAATGACTACAGTAACAACACAGAAAAAAGTAATAATCAAAATATGAAAAAGTATCAAGCAGGAAAACCCAGAAATTGATAAACATATAGGCAAACTAAAACTGCAGTTACATGTACTTGTGTATGAGGCAAAAAATGCAGAAACGAATGGTAACTCAATAGTTGTACAGCTTAGACTGTTCAACAAAATCACTTTTGGAAAGTGTAATATTGAATAACCATTAATTCCAATACGGGTCCTTTTGACCCCCTTTATGCATTTGTGTAGGTTTTTTGATTCAGGCATTAGTGATAATTTTGTTAATGAAAAGTATGACGAAAAATGTTCATTGACAAGCTTTTTTCCCATGGCTAAGATGAGAGAATGATGAGATGACAATAAGGTCAATAAACGATAACTGTGACTACATCAACATGAAATATTGTTGACAAAGAAAGATGAGACTAAAATGTATTTTAAAAATACAGCGGACTGCTGTACACGCTTTGCTACACAAGTTTTCATGTGCGCTTGCCAGATATCAAGAATTCTTAGTGCAAAACCAGAAATGTAAAAATACATTTATCAAATGACAACAATAATTTTGTGTATAATTTTGAGCCAAACTAATATTTTTTATATTATATTATTAATAATAATTATTATTATTTTTTTATTTTTTATTATTTTTTTAATTGTATTATTTTAGGATATATTGCTCATACAATAGTCGACTAAAACTTGACTAAACAAAAACAGGACAAGGTTGACTAAATATGATAATTAAAAAGTAAATTTGACACCAGGACTAAGACTAATATGAAGACTAAGACTAATACTTAATTAAAAATGACTGACAAAATGAACACTATCAAGCAATTTTAGAGTTAAATCAAACAGCCCAGCATGTTGGGTCACATTTAACCCAACTCAGCTGTGTCAAAACTACTCAGTGCTGGCTTGCCAAAATGACCCAGATTTGGTTGTTTTTGATCCAGCATTTTTGAGTGTAGATTGTAGTATGTTAGCGCTAGCCATCAAGACTGCTTCTATCGCATTATTCCCACAATCTACTGAAGGAACCATCTGGCAATGGCTTCTGCTTAGTCTTAGGGGGATTTCACATCATCCAAATGAACAGAGTTCGGTTCATTTGGATGATGTGAGCGTGCACCCATGAAACATAACTGAGTCCGTCTGAAATGGGTGTTCTGGGGTACGGTTCATGTGAACAAGGGGTTCTGTGTTGGTACTTTGGAAGCTAAACTAAATTTTTAAAATCAAGTACAAAAATGAAGTGAGCCAGCATCCATTCATTTCTCTGTCTTCTGCATAGTCATTACCTAGCAACAGGGGTAAACAGCTGCCACTCTGATGATGCAAACATACTGTGGTTCAGAACCAAAAAACTTCTGTGAACACAACCCAGCGAAGACGCGGAGGGGGATCAATCGAACTTGGGTTCAGACCAAGCAATCAAACCAAGTATGAAAGCACCTTTAAAGGCTGAGTATTTCTGAATGAACTTGACATGTAGTGTGTCAGTTCTATGTGGTTATAATGACTCTTTCACTTTCTCTCTTTGTGCGTGTGTGAGAAACACAGAGCACTGGTGAATTGTGCACCAACACAGTAAATTTTACGGTGCATCAAATACATTGCACATCCACTGAGATCACTAGGAATGGTGCACTCACTGCGCTGTAAAAGTATGGTGTGTGAAACTCTCTAATGCTTAGTGTTCACATGTAGGCGAGTGAAAATATAGCTGTACTAAACACTAACTCAATCACTGGTGAGGGAAATCTAACAATAGGCTGACAATAAACATTATTTAGTTGCCTAGCATGAAATGTAGTCCCATCTGAGAGTGATGTACTCAAAGTGTAGAGGGTTGATGTTGGCCTTCCCTGACAAATGATGTTGAGAATGCTAATTTCAACTATTAAAATCCAAAGAAATATCAAAATGTCATCACTCTTCAGTATGCCTGAGAGGGCACACATCATCTCAACATCACATCTCCATAGCACCAATAACTTTATTCAATGAGATTTAGGTGAGATGTTCAGTAAAAAATATATATATATATTTTATTGGTGCTTGTGGCAAGAAATAACTGGTCTATAGAATGGAATCAAACAAGTAATTGGTGTACTTACAGGTACAGTTGTTTCTTTGCTGACATACTTCCCAACCTGTGTTTTTCCATTAATAAAAATACCATCAGGAGGCTCCAGTGCCAAGGTTTCAATTTCTAAATCATCAACATACAGAGTGATGTCTTCCTCTGTCACTAGAAGACGCAGCTGATGCCATTTTTCATCAAATAGTTTCTGTAAAATACATAAAGCAGAATGCAGATAATGGAGATTTATATCATTTGCCATTTTTACATTACTACATTAAGGTAATATACCATAAATGTGACTGCATGAGGAAGATAAGAATGTTTAACTCATTCAGTAGCACTAAACTTTATTTATTTTATTTTTTTGTTAAATAATAAAACCTACTAGCGCTCTGTCACTCATCTTAAGAGTTCTCATTATTTAATTGCTAAAGGATCTTTCTATAAAGTGTATCAGAGGGTACGGAAAGTATTCAGACCCCCTTAAATTTTTCACTCTTTGTTATATTGCAGCCATTTGCTAAAATCATTTAAGTTCATTTTTTTTCCTCATTATTGTAAACACATCACCCCATATTGACAGAAAAACACAGAATTGTTG
This sequence comes from Cyprinus carpio, assembly GCF_018340385.1. Lineage (NCBI taxonomy): Eukaryota > Metazoa > Chordata > Actinopteri > Cypriniformes > Cyprinidae > Cyprinus > Cyprinus carpio. The sequence continues at coordinate 1,384,719 of NC_056584.1, forward strand.
ACATTTTTGCAGATTTATTAAAAAAGAAAAACTGAAATATTACATGTTCCTAAGTATTCAGACCCTTTGCTGTGACACTCAGATATTTAACTCAGGTGCTGTCCATTTCTTTTGATCATCCTTGAGATGGTTCTACATTTGAGTCCAGCTGTGTTTGATTATACTGATTGGACTTGATTAGGAAAGCCACACACCTGTCTATATAAGACCTTACAGCTCACAGTGCATGTCAGAGCAAATGAGAATCATGAGGTCAAAGGAACTGCCTGAAGAGCTCAGAGACAGAATTGTGGCAAGGCACAGATCTGGCCAAGGTTACAAAAAAAATTCTGCTGTACTTAAGGGTTCCTAAGAGCACAGTGGCCTCCATAATCCTTAAATGGAAGACGTTTGGGATGACCAGAACCCTTCCTAGAGCTCGCCATCCGGCCAAACTGAGCTATCGGGGGAGAAGAAGTAAAGAAGAACCCAAAGATCACTGTGGCTGAGCTCCAGAGATGCAGTCGGGAGAAAGTTGTAGAAAGTCAACCATCACTGCAGCCCTCCACCAGTCGGGGCTTTATGGCAGAGTGGCCCGACGGAAGCCTCTCCTCAGTGCAAGACACATGAAAGCCCGCATGGAGCTTGCTAAAAAACAGAAAAATACGATTCTCTGGTCTGATGAGACCAAGATAGAACTTTTTGGCCTTAATTCTAAGCGGAATGTGTGGATAAAACCAGGCACTGCTCATCACCTGTCCAATACAGTCCCAACAGTGAAGCATGGTGGTGGCAGCATCATGCTTCGGGGGTGTTTTTCAGCTGCAGGGACAGGGTGAGTGGTTGCAATCGAGGGAAAGATGAATGCGGCCAAGTACAGGGATACCCTGAACGAAAACCTTCTCCAGAGTGCTCAGGACCTCAGACTGGGCCGAAGGTTCACCTTCCAACAAGACAATGACCTTAAGCACACAGCTAAAATAATGGAGTGGCTTCACAACAACTCCGTGACTGTTCTTGAATGGCCCAACCAGAGCCCTGACTTAAACCCAATTGAGCATCTCTGGAGAGACCTGAAAATGGCTGTCCACCAACGTTTACCATCCAACTTGACAGAACTGGAGAGGATCTGCAAGGAGGAATGGCAGAGGATCCCCAAATCCAGGTGTGAGAAACTTGTTGCATCTTTCCCAAAAAGACTCATGGCTGTATTAGATCAAAAGGGTGCTTCTACTAAATACTGAGCAAAGGGTCTGAATACTTAGGACCATGTGATATTTCAGTTTTTCTTTTTTTAATAAATGTGCAAAAATGTCAACAATTCTGTGTTTTTCTGTCAATATGGGATGATGTGTGTACATTAATGAGGGAAAAAATGAATTTAAATGATTTTAGCAAATGGCTGCAATATAACAAAGAGTGAAAAATTTAAGGGGGTCTGAATACTTTCTGTACCCACTGTATGTTAAACAGAATAGATCATGTTTATGATGTATAAAGTTCCATCGAGTATTCCACCAACATTTTAATCCATACAAAACCTGGTAAGCCTATACTTTGTATATACTCCAATATACTTGGCTGCCATGGGCTTGGAGTCCACTGCTAAAGGATGTTCTGTATGAAATTCATCTGACATTGTTGTATCCCTGCTTAGACACTCATGAATTTCCAGGCTGGATTGCTGCTGATATAGCTGGTGGACCAAAACTTCACGCGGCATGGTCTTTTTGGTGAAGCTAGTGAAGCAGAACCATTAAGACAGCAGCACATCGATTGAGGATCCAAAACATCCTGAGCACAAAATTCAGTATGCGGGTGCCAAACCATGCTGATATTTTCAGCATGGATATTTTTTAGCGGAACTGACTTTTTAAGACTGAGTGTTCATGAATTGTTTCACTGTTCTTCTGACAAGCTGTGTATTTACCTTAGCAGGTGCTTTAGTGAAGACCACGGTTTGAGTTCCGCTTGGTGTGCTGCTTGTGGTGGTGGTGAACATCACTGTTCTGTCCAATCCATTCAGAGTAACAGCCATTTGAGGCTTTTCATCCTTAGACTGTATCCGCCATAGATCCCACTCCTCCATTACCACGGAGCCTTTGTACTTCAGCGTGGCCACAAAAACATAGGATGGTGGAAGTCCGCCTGGAAATAACATCCTATGGACATTAAGATGAAGACACTTAATGTTTCACTTCGAACAGAGTATACTTTCTAGATCAGAGATACTTAATACCAAAAGTGATTTTACCTAGTGCTCTCACTCAGATCAACTCGGGATGTCACCTGGTAGGCTTTGCTGCCATCAAAAGATCCTTGTGTCTTTTTAGTTTTTTTAGGCAAGTTGAGATGGAGGAGAATGTCAAATCCTTTCTCGTCTCGAGAATTGATTGGAATCTTTGCTGAACATACAGTCTCTATGATACATTAAATGGAGAAAACAAAATAAATTGCCACACAGCAACAAAAAAAATGCATGACTCTAAATTAGGCTAACCGAGGATTTCTCTGCATTTAATGAGCTTTAATATTAATATCACAGCTATATGTGCAATGTACGGTGAGAAAAAAAATGGCTGGAAATGGTTAAATATTAATGAAATGTAGTGGTTTATTTTATTTTGGCTAGGAGGCTAGTCTAAAAAAATTGTAGGAAGACCTTGGCGTGGAACACTGGACATTTGCAGCCCAACTAAAGAATGTCACCATTGTAAATATCAGATAAGTAATGACCTCTTCTATCATAAAGTGCCTTAATCATTAACTTTTCCAGTGTCAAGAAAAAAATTATATCCTGAGCTTCAGGAGTCTTAACAAACTTTTATGGAGGGCAGTTTTTCCAACCTAATGGCTATATTGCTCTCCAGTTTTCATTTTCACTTTTTAACAAGTCTGTGTAGAGTTGTTGCTGAGTAATCCATTGCTAGAACAGAAAAGCGCCTTCAGAAATATACTTCCCTCTTTAAGACTCATTGATGATCAGGTCTGGCATTTGATCACTTTTACTACTGCTTTTCCCTTAAAGGGATAGTTCACCCCAAAATTTAAATTTTATGTTTATCTGCTTACCAGCAGGGCATCCAAGATGTAGGTGACTTTGTTTCTTCCGTAGAACACTAACAAAGATTTTTAACTCAAACCGTTGCAGTCTGTCAGTCATATAATGTAAGTGGATGGGAATCAAGGCTTTGAAAGTCAGAAAACATACACAAACAAATTCTTCTTCTTGCTTTATGGCGGATCGCAGACTTATAAGTGCATTACCGCCACCTATCTCTCCAGTGGACCATTAATACTCCTAATTGAGATTGTAGATAGAGTGTCAATGGTCCATTTGAGAGATAGGTGGCGGTAATGCACTTATAAGTGTGTGATCCACCATAAAGCAAGAAGAAGACATGTCAGGCGTCGGCTGTTGAGAACGTGCTCAGGATGCACTCAGGACAGTTCGGACATTGAGGTGAAAATCAGAGGTTAAAAATGATGTGAATACTGTTCAGTTTCTTGCACAGACCAATCGTTTTTTGTCTTTACACATCAGTGTATCGTCACAAGCCGCAGGGTTTAATTTGGTTTTGTTTGTGTTTGTTTTTTTGACTCTCAAATCCGTTATTCCCATCCACTTACATTATATGACTGACAGACTGCAACGGTTTGAGTTAAGAATTTTTGTTTGTGTTCTACTGAAGAAACAAAGTTACCTACATCTTGGATGCCCTGGGTGTAAGCAGATAAACATCAAATTATCATTTTTGGATGAACTATCCCTTTAACTGCAAATCCAACACATATCTTACAGTAATTAAATAATTTTGGTTGGAGGGAACTATATAAAGCTGACATTTGCATTTGCCAAAATTGGATTAGCAGTGTATAAACATCTCAGAATTACTGGCCTTTTGCAGAACTTTCAAACAATCAAACTGGCTTGTTTGTAAGCTTGCTGGAAATTGATGTCACAATCTTTGAAACATGCTCAGCAATGCATGATCCTGATTTCACACTTTTGGACAATTTACAGCCATTTACAGTTGTACAATTGACAATTTACGTTGGTGAACTCAGAACACCTGGATGTTGTAGAATATAATTCAAACTGTGATCCGTGCATTTAGGGGAGAAGCTCCAAATTATACATGCAACTTAAGGAGAAGCCATAAACCTGTCTCTATTGGTAAATGACATGGTAAAGCTACAAAGTTTTGCTGCTCTGTGGAAGCTCAAGACCATAAAACAGTATAATTTCATTGTGACTTGTGAAAAAAATGTTACACAAATTAATTTGAAAATGTAATATGAAAGCTTAGAGACATTGAGGAACAGTACATGGAGACTTACCTTCACACAGCTTCTGCCTAATAACTTTGCGGATCTTTACAATAGCTTTATAGTCTTCCACATAAAAAACATAGGTTGAGGATGGTTTGTTGGCAATGGCCCTGAGCTCTGCCTCCTCAGTCTCAGAACCAACGCCAATTGCAAAGAGAATTATCCCCTTTTTCCTCGCAGCTTCTGCAGCTGCCAGCACTTCATCTTGTGACTTCCCGTCCGTCAGAACAACAGCAATTTTTGCAATGCCATTCGGACCTCGCTCAGACAAGGCGAAGAGTTTGTCGTTGGCAAACTTGATAGCCTTCCCTGTGTTTGTGTTCCCACCCATGTATTCTATGGACTCCATGGCCTTGATGAGGTCACTGCTTGAGAAATGTTTTCCTAGGGGTATATGCAAGAAGGGGTCGTCGCTATATTGCACCACCCCAACCTGGGTGAACTTCTGACCGATGTCAAAGCTCATGGTGATATTTACCAGCCACCGTTTGACAATCTCAAAGTTTATGTCATCCACACTCCAGGATCCATCGAGTATAAATACTAAATCACTTGGCGCAGTCCTACAACCTGAAATTGAGGAACGAAGATGAGATTGTGTACTGCATAAGTTGACCATTTGACCTTGTCACACTGCAAGGCACAGTTTAGACACTTGACTCCAAAGTTCTATCAAATTATTGACAGTCTGCCCTGTGTTCCTTATTGGATGAACAAATTGGTCTAAAGGAGTTGCAGAAATTGTTACATTTGCTCTGTATTAAGACAGCCACAATGAACACTGCATAATTAGGTGATGTTATCCAAGTCAATAGTCTTCATGCAACATACACTAATGAAGATGAGAGAAGCACGCTTACTTAATCTCATGTCCTCATCTTGTGCTGTGCAAAACAAGTGAAGGAGCATGAAGTAAAGACACCAAAACACAAAATGCATGGATCTCATTTTGCAACCCATATTCCTGAAGTACCAAGCTGCAGTTTAGCACCTGCAGAGAAATGAAGATAAGACATGCATTTCTTAGATGTCTTCACATGAATGCCATTGGATTTGCAGATGTTTAGTTTTGATAGTTTTGTTAAATGAATGGCATGCTTTTTGTAATCAATATAAAAATCTCAACCAAAACAGTTGAGCTGCAGTTTTATTGCATTTGTTGTGCACAGGATACAATGCGGTTAATTTGGTCCATGCTAATGAAGATGGTTGTGCATTTCTAGGCTTGGATATGAAAACCAGAGAATGGAAATGAAGGTTGTGTGCACCTTTTTTTGAATAACTGGAATGAGAAACAGGCATATAATGCAATACTTCTCCAATCTAAATTCAAATAATGGCATAATTGTACAATTAACTTTTAAAGAAGAATTTAGGATCCTATACAAGCTAAGCTGAATAAGCAGCATTTGTGGCATAATGTTGGTTACCACAAGGAAAACAAAACAACCTGTGCTTACCTTTCTTTAAAGCAAAACTTCAGCTTACAGTGATGCACGTCACAATGGATTTTGCAGCATTTAAAAGCAGAAATGTGAAGCTTAAAAAGCATTATTAAAGCACTTTCATTCATTGTTCTATCAAAAACTTACTTACTTGAGGTGTAAGATTCTCATCATTTTTATGATCAGTTTCACGATTTTAGATGATGTGTTGTCATGGCAACATGGCAAAGTTTTAAAAATGCATACAAGTTTACACAGAACAGGGATAGTAACTGATTTTTATTTTATTTATTTATTTCACTAAAATCTTGTTATGCATGTTGTGGCTATACTTTTGATTAATTTTAAATACATTTTTGTGGTTATCAACATTATGCCACAAGTGATCTTAATTAAGCTTTCCTTATACTGAACACAAAAAAATTCTGTTGTGTGATATTTTTTTTTATCAATCTCACCAAGTAGAATCATGTCACGTTTTGAAATAGTTCTTCATCTAATTCTGGCTCCTGTTGGAAACTGTGTGCTGTTTCCAGAAAGAGAAAGAACTGCAGACATTATAAAAAACACCATAATAAATGAAGACCAGAAATGCTCCCTTTGGAAGGGGTGGGGGTGGGTGGGGGCTTGGCCTACTGATTGCTGTGGTCAAACAAAGATTCCCAATGTAATTTACCATCCCCACCAGCTGAGACATCTGAGCATGACTGAACACGAGTGAAACTTTTATACATCCTGCAACCTTGGCTAGGTATATGACTGATGTTTTCCAATCTTTGACCAAGAGGTATATCATAAGACAGCTATGGTGGAACTAGCCCTCACTCCAGTGCTTTGCAAAGCCCAGCACAAGGGGAGGTATACGAAACGCTCCATTATTTTCATGAGCATGTCTGCATGCTAAGCGCTCAAACCCACGCCCCCACACACACTATTCCTTGGAACTGGAAATTTTTCTGCCAGCAAAATTGTTGTTGTGGACAATGACCAAGCTCATGTTCATGTGGCAAAGCCAAAGCAACTTTAAACCAAAAAAATAATAATGCACCAATACTCTCATGGAATTAATGACTACAGGTCCTTCACAAAAACTGGAAAGACGTGTGTCTGCCAGCCTGTACCTCTAGCCATATGGCTTTTCTCTGCACCATGACCTTCTCATTGACCTTGGAAGTTATTAGGGACCTCCAGACAGTTTACGGTTCCAGTCCCAGGTCAAGATGAAGGAGGCTTTGGAACGGTAATGTAGCTGGAATGCGACGTGTTTAAACATTCTCCACTATGAAAAGGAATTACCCCCTTAAATTTAGCCAAATGTATCCTCAGCATGTATCTTCCAAATCATAACATTTCAATCTCAGTGGAATTTTAGTGTGAGTAATTTATTGTGTTTGTAGTGATACTTGTTTAAGACTTATTTCACATCGATGGGTTTTGTCCAACTGGTTGTGGGAGGCAGGAAACCCTTGTTGAACAGCTGATTCCTCCCAGTCCTCCAGATGAGGTGTTAACCTCTCTGTATCCTAAGCGGGAAGGGTGCCAAATATGTATGCTTGATTTAGTCAGTTTCCCAGGAAAGGTTCTAATTTCACTTTACATCTGTAGTTACTCTTGATTTATTGTGTATGGATTTTCTTGGATCAGGTATCTCTTTATGTTTTCTAACTGGCAGTCATTGTCTTAGTAAAACCTTTCTGCTTGTTTTCCATTGCACAGCTATAAATGTGCTATTGTAATGCAGTGCTTTTCAATACCAAAATCAACAACTGCTGTAAGGCATGTTTAATTAGTTTGCCAACATGAGGGGAAAATAAATGGGGGGCCAAGTTCCTCAGGCTTCAGTGGAAGAGCCAAAACATTGTATCAGAGAGACCACTGAAATAGTTTCACATAATCAAGACCGTAAAGGCAACAGTCTACAGAGGACAGAGCTGTTACAAGGGAGTTTCCACCAAGTTACGTACATGATCAACATGCATATCTTACTCACAAATGGTTTGTTGGAGAATCTCCCTTTTGATGATCTTCCAGCTCATCTGTGCAGCCTTTTTTAATCATCGCTGTTACCCAAACAAGGGAACACAACTCTTATGAGTTAAAGAAGGCTACATTGTTCCTTCATTTAGACTAAATAAGTTATCTGCACATTTACCCCAGACCGGTGCTGGACAAAGCCCCGTTAAATAATTCCATTCATTCCTCACTCATGACAGTGGCACAAGTCAGGAACTGATAACCATTACTAATAAATTCACCATGCAGGTTGTCTGCATGACCAAAGATTTGCAGACAAAAAAAGAAAAAAGCATGTGAGGCTCTATGCATGTAGAACTTTTTAAATGTTCTCAAAAGGGAATGCATCAACCCAACCCTCAACAGACAACAGCACACCACCATCAAATAATAAAAAAAAAAAAAAATTCAAGAAGCCCTGGATGAATTTCAAACAAGCAATTTTTTTTTTTTTTTTAATGACCTCATCTTTTGGGGTAGCCGTAAGATAATGAGATGTGAAACAGTATTTCCCGCATGCTGGTTGCAGCCAAAGGAAAAAGTGCAAATAATACGACAGTTAAGAGAATCAATGCATCATACCGGTTAAAGAGAGAAAAGACAAAGATTTACCAGAGTTTGATGTGCAGGGATCTGGAGTCTTATTGAATAAAATCCCCTCACTCACACTGTCTGGTGTCTCATGGTCATTGCTGTGCAAAGCGCAGAGTTGGAGGAGGTGGGTTTGAGGAGGCTGCAGATTTGCAGATGTGAGCCTGCCCTCTCCATTCACCTTCCAACTCTCTCTCTCTCTCTCTCTCTCTCTCTCTCTCTCTCTCTCTCTCTCTCTCTCTCTCTCTCCTCTCTCCTCTCTCTCTCTCTCTCTCTCTCTCTGTCTCTCTCCCTCTCTCTCTCTCGCACTCTCCCTCTCTCTCTCTCTCTCTCTCTCTCTTTTTTTTAGAGGTTGAAATAAGACACAGATAAGGAGAACTTCACTAAATAGAAGAGAAAAGGAGTCAGCCCCCTTTTTGTGGAAGCAGAAGGAAAATTATAGTAATTCCGATATTCTTCCAAGGTCGGGATTGTGTATGACAGCTGAGAGGATAAATATTGCGAGTGGGTTTTTAGGAACGAGCCAGATGATTAGATAAGAGAAAATGCTTTCACATTCTCTGAGTCTAACTTGCAAGGCGGAAGGTTATTGCCTGTTTGTTGCTTCATACAATATGTTCTTTATTTTGAGATTCATTTCTTGGACATTTTTATTTTATTTTTTCAGTATGTGTGGACTTCCTTAAGTCATTCATATTGATGGAGGAATTTTATGCTTTTGCTTGTAAACTACATTTCTTGAAACTATTTTGTTTCTGTAAATTTGCAGCTTGCAGTCTATTTAAAACATAGTCCATTTCAAATATAGGCTAGTGAAACGGTTTATATGTAAGGACACATCTTGTCCACTGTAACATCATTTAGACATCGGAAGGAGATTTATGCAAAGCATGATAGAAGATACAACAATTTTATTCTCTCCAAAATGTCAAATTTATTGAAGTGTATATGTTATTGGAAACAAAAAATGTCAACTATTGAGTTGCTCATGAATTTGAAAGCTGAACATTTGAATGTTGTGGTTTTGGCACTAAACGTAACCTATCATTGGCGTATTGTGATTTTGCAGAACATCTTAAAGCTTTTCTCTACTATATCGAGCAGAATGCTTTCTTGGCATAATCTTCTAAATACTCCTTAATTTCAACCAAGGTTTTTTTTTAATTATGATTTTTTTTTTTTTTTTTATGTGGAACAGTGCAGGACGGTAAATTAAATCTAATCAAATACAGACCTGCCAACCTGTATGCATTTTGTGAAGCAGGTACACAATTTGATCTTAAAGTATGCTTGAAATTGAAAAAAAAAAAAAAAAAAAAACTCTGCCAAGCTGAACCGAAAACCGTGATTAAAGGTGTGTGTGTGTGACTGAATTTAGACCTGCTAACCTTTGAAAAATATTTATCATAAAATTTTGCATTTTGCACACTGTGCAAATATGATTTTGACGTTAGACATCAAGGAGCTTCAATTAATAATGAAGCTATCTAGGAATATATGAACCCCTCCCCAAATATAGTCATTTTAATTCCAGCATCATACAAATAATTTTTTTTTTTTTTTTTTTTTTTTTGCTAAGGAATCTAATGCATAATGAACTTAGTATATAGTTTATGAATAGTTGCCCAAATTTGCACAGCAAGATAAAAGTCATACAGGTTTGGAACAATGTGAGGAAGGGTGAATTATGACTGTTGTTAGGTGAAGGATTCCTTTTAAATTTGCTAGGTAGGTCTAGAATGATCACGCTCTGTTCTTTACACCCACTGAGCTACAGAGATTCCAACATCTGTAATTTTGAGAAGTATACGCCCACATCTTCTTGGATTGATTATCATCACTGTCAGCATTTTCTACAAACCCACCTAAGCTTTGCAGGAAGCAAATTAAGCATGTCTCCTTATTCAACACCCTCAATGTAATCAAACCCTCAAGTGTAGAAAATTTGATCTGGACTTGGTCTAGGTCCTCAACTTCAGCCAGTTCTTTAGGAAACACAATGTAGACCAAGCCCACCTGCTGATAATCACATGCCAGACCAGTTACTAGCTTAAAAAAATACTGCATCTGGGAATCCCCTGGCCATAATTGATGTGTTAACAATTGGAAGACTGGGGGAATCCTGCTGTAAGTAATGGGTATCGTCCCGCAGGGCTTCTTGTAATTGAAAGGTACAGCTGGACTCTTAATACTTCATATTCTGTTGGGTTTGGAAAATAGAAACAAAGGCACAACCATGAAGCGTGGGCCATGTTTGTTTCCTGAGTGGGAAAAAATCAGCAGTGATGTGTCATTGCAAGTTTGATGAACTGCAGTGTGGTTATGTAGTCTTGAATGCTTCAGCCAACTATTATCAAATGAGGAAATTGTGGAAAACACTGACAAGCATTCTAAAAACACAGAAAGTTTCAAAAGTATACCATGTCATTTATAATGAAGGTTTTCTGAAGAAAGAGAATCTACCAAGAGTCTACCAAGTAAAGCAGACCTTCATGCAGTTCAGCAAAAATGCCAATATAAACATGTAGCATGGTTTCCTTCCTTTATAAAAATTGTGTGCGCTCATTAAAAGACCTTGTAATATGAAGGTCGTTTCTGCTTAATAGTATAAGAAAGACACTTCATACCATTCAAGCAATACATAATACAGTCTACTGTTATTATGTCTTTGTTTTAGTTGAACCACTTTTGAACATAAATTAGCTCTATTTGTTTTGCAGGCTATGTCGGTAACACTGTAATGGTTAAAAATTCCATGCAATTAACATGATCACTTCTGTGGTGTGCCTGGGAGATTAGTGTGGTGTGTATAGCAGCAACAAGTGATTATGCTGACAGAGAGATGGAGGGACAGAGGCAATAAGAATTTCCATGGAAGGAATTGGTGAAATGTTTTGAGAGGGAACACCAACTAGCCATATGAGCGTGTATGGTCTGATGCACAGAGAGAAGGCAACGGAACACTACTGAAAGACAAGCCAGAGACTCTGTCACGTAGTCTGAGAAATGGCTGTTACGCAAAGAGAAAAGCCAGTTTTGTTCTAGGAAAATATTTGTCGTTCAAGTAGTTTCCAGTGTATTATTGCTGCACAATTATGTCATTACAAATACTAGTGCCAGACAGGAAGAATCTGTGTTCTGTGTCATATATGTGTTCACGTCAGCAAATATTATTTATTATTTCACTCTAACATCATTTATTTATTTATTTATTTACTATGAAAGTCTGGGCACAAGATAATTGATTGAAAAAAAAAATACATAAGCACTACTTGAAGAAAAGACTTATGTTTTATTGAAACTAACATTAGCCGTTAACGTGTTTTGCACGTGATGGAACAGTATCAGAGTGATCTTTGGAGCAAGTGAAAACACAGACGCTCTGACTTTAACAGGGGGAAAAAAACCTGGCTTCTACTTTGCATCACTCACATACTCTGGTCTCTGTGCATCATTAAATAGTCTGTGTAATAGAGATGGTTGAAAATCGATTAAAATATGTGACGATTCAAATTGGTTTAGATGCTAAACAAATAGCGATTCAATTAGGGGTTGGAGTTTATATGAATGTATGTCTGAGGGGAACTTACTACCTTTAGAAAAATTTAGATGGTATTTTTTATTTTCATCTTGCCTCTGTATAATGCATATTAAAGTTCATAAGTGCAGATCTGCTTTGTTTACAGTGGTAACCAAGGAAACGCTTTAAGATCCACCTGCTGGCAGAGAGTTGCAGCCTGTTAACAGGCTAATATTTAAGCAGGCTGCCACATACAATAACTCCACAGACCTTCAATAGTACTCAGAGACTGTCACTGCCTACATCAGGGCAGTGTATTGATGATGTAACAGTCACAAAGACCATCACTGTCTGGGCCAACCAGAAGCTGTGGATGATAGGGGAGGTCTACAGACTCCTGAAGACGTGGAACGCTGCCTTCAGAGATGGAGATGAGGTGGGCCTGAGGACAGCTAGGGCCAACCTATCCCGTGGCATCAGACAGGCTAAGAGACAGTACTCCAGGAGGATAGTCCATCGTTTCAGTGACCAGGTGATGATGCTGACCCCAGACAGCGTGAGGAGATCCTTCAGAAGGATCAATGCACGCAAAGCTGAAGGTCCTGACAACATTCCTGGGCATGTACTGAGAGACTGTGCAGTGGAACTTACTGATGTCTTCACAGACATTTTCAACATCTCACTTAGTCAGGTTGTTGTTACCACATGCTTCAAAGCTACCACCATCATTCCAGTCCCAAAGAAGCCGTCTCCATCCTGCTTCGATGACTACCGTCAAGTTGCACTTACTCCTTTTCTCATGAAGTGCTTTGAACGGGTAGTCCACCACCCCCCTTCCCTGGACCCCGTCCAGTTTGCATATCAGTCCAACCGCTCGACCGATGACACAATCACAACTGCCCTCCTCTCAGCACTCACACATTTAGACAAAAAGGACTCATACGTCAGAATGCTGTTCATAGACTTCAGTTCAGCATTCAACACAATCATACCTCAACAGCTCATTTACAAACTGGTCCAGCTGGGACTCAACACTTCGCTGTGCAACTGGCTGTTAGAAGGGTCGGCAGCAACACATCCAGCACCTTCAAACTGAACACTGGGGCCCCCAAGGATGTGTGCTGAGCCCCCTCCTCTTCACTCTGTTGACCCATGACTGCACACCGTCACACAACTCCAACTTCTTTATTAAGTTTGCGGATGACACGGCTGTGGTGGGTCTCATTAGCAACAGAGACGAGACAAACTACAGGAGCAAGGTGAGTCACCTGGCCGGGTGGTGCAGTGACAACAATCTCTCTCTGAACGTGGAGAAGATGAAGAAGATTGTTGTTGACTTCAGGAGAGTGTACACTTAGCATGCTCCTCTGACCATCAACGGTGCAACTTTTTGAGAGAGTGAGCAGCACCAAGTTCCTGGGTGTGCACATCACAGAGGACCTCTCCTGGACGGAAAACACAGCAGCACTGGCCAAGAAAGCACAGCAGCGTATCTACTTCCTCCGCAAACTGAGAAGAGCTAGAGCCCCAGACCCCATCATGTGCACCTTCTACAGAGGCACCATCGAGAGCATTCTGACCAGCTGCATCACTGTGTAGTATGGCACTTGCAGCGCGTCCTGCCGGAAGAACCTTCAACGCATAGTGAGAGCAGCTGAGAAGATCATTGGTGTCTCTCTCCCCTCCCTCCAGGACATTTACAGAACCCGTCTCACTCGCAAAGCCCTCTGGATTGCAGGTGATCCCACACATCCGTCACACAGCTTCTTCAGTCTGCTGCCATCAGGGAGGAGACTGCGGAGTCTCCAGGCCAGGACCAGCAGACTGAAGGACAGTTTCATTCATCAAGCTGTCAGGAAGCTGAACTCGCTCCCGAACTTGCCCCCCTTCCCCTCTTCTGCCCCAGGCACCACTGAACTATGAACCCCCCCCCCCCCAGATCCCACATCCCCAGGTCCTTCCACTCACCCCTCCCACTAACACACGGTGACATGCAGACAGTCTGCTCACTACCTCATTCAGCATAGAACTGACGTCATTCTACTACCACTTCAGTCAGTTCAAATAAAAGAACTGCTCTCTGAGCCCTTCGTCACTTTAATCAGACTGAATAAGCTTTTTTGCACTACAGTCTTTTTATCTGCTCTGTTTGTTCACTTCACTGGTTTGCACTCTATCTGCCATGTGCCTTGTGCTGCTTTATTTAACTTTTTATTTTTATTATTTTTTTACATGCCCTTATTTGTATAGTTGTATTTATTTATTTATTTTTATATTGGATCTGTATCTATCTGGATTTTTAGGCTCTACTGTTAGTGTAATCTGTATGCACCATGGGTCTGAGAGTAACACAATTTCAATTCTCTGCATGTATGTACTGTACATGTGGAAGAAGTGACAATAAAGCAGACTTGACTTGGCTTGACTTGAGTGAATCTGTGTCTCGTTCAGCTTGTCTGCTTTTTCTGTTTCATGCTGATATTTTTTTATGTATAGTTTCACAAAACTGAAGTCAAATCATTCTGTTTTCCTTCTAATTTTAAATTATACAATCTAATTTAGATTAAAAATTTTATGTTTAGTTTAAGAATTCTGAAGTCAAATCATTCTGTTTTCCTTCTCAGTGGTTGCCTGCCTCTAATTTTACATGGAAAGAGCACAGACAAAGCCGTATTTTGTTTGTATGAAGAGATTTATTTTATTTGTGTTATTTATTTGATATGGGGCTTGTTTTAAAATTTCAATTTAGTTTTGCTATTTACATTTACATTATATTTGAATTTTGTTATTTAGCAGACGGTTTTATCCAAAGCAACTTACAAATGAGGACAATAGAAGCAATCAAACCAACAAAAAAGCAATAATATGCTAGTGCTATATTAGTATAATATTATAGTGTCATTTATCAATTTCACAAAGAAACGTGCAGCATTTTGTCCACATTTAATTTATAATTTATCTTAAATCTCATTATGTAAAAAAAAAAGTGAATTGAATCGAATCGTGAAATCAAAATTATGAATCATATTGAATCGTGAGTTGAGTGAATCTTTACATCCCTACTGTGTAACACACGTTTTGTGGTGTGATTGTACTGCTTTTGCCATATAAAGACATTATGGACGTGTTAAGGTTGGGGAGGGTCTCTGGTTAAGACCAATTATTTAATTTCCTCATTTTAAAAAACACTGATAATGTGAATCAGTTCTTTCATTTTGTACATTTCTGTGAATTGATTCATCCATCAAAATTGAAATATTGTAACATAGGTAAATATAGTTGTTAATTTGTACTGATACTGTATATTGGTACATAAATGTTACATGTATTTATATACATTCTTCCATAAGCTCTAGTAAACTATATATATGTTGAATTATTTCAAATCAAGTCAAGGAGCATTTTCTAGAATAGGAAAATATAAACCTTATGCTTCTTTCACTGGAACTAGAGATGGCATATTGAACTTTACGGTTTCTCTAAATTTAGTTCTGAATCTCCCATAAACAAATGACCCAAATGCACATAACCTGTTACACTACAATCACAAGTTGAGACAGAGAGAGTGAATTGTGCTTAGATATTAATTAGTTTCATTTTTATTATAAACAGCATTTATTGAAAATAAAATTGAGCAATTTGAATATCATTTTGAAACTACATATACATTTGTTCCTATTATTAATATATGCAAACTTTATCTGTATGTTTAAATTACCCTAATGAATCTTAGTCAGCAATTTTAAGTTCTTGTAGTTTGTTATAACTCAGCATTTTGCAAAGTTAAATCAGTGTTTCAGTCTTTTGATGGACACATTTCAGTTGTATATTTACATTAATTACCATTCATGTCACAATTTCAGTTTCTAATCCTGCCTCTATAATACTATACACAAGTCATTGTCTGAGCTTCGAGGGTGCTTTCATTGGCGTCCTCTAGACCTCTGAGATGCCCGTTGAGGTGAACGTTGGGGTGTTTGTTGAGGTGCCCGTTGGGGCATCTGCTGAGGTGCTTGTGGTGGTTGTGCATTAGAAGTAGCATTGAGTAAGGCACACCCAGATGTCAGACAGACTCCAGGAACTCCACGTAGTCCAGGATGGCCTCTCAAACCAGGCTGGCCAACATGGCCTCTCTCACCCATCTGACCTGGTTGCCCATCAAATGCCCGGCCAGGTCGCCCACGCTGACCTAGTTATCATATGTAAAAAATAATAAATAAATAAAATGCTACATAGTCTACTAACATGCCAGTGAGACTCTCATTTGATCTCATGTGATGACAGGAGAGGCTAAATCGTGTTTATTTATTTATTTATTTTTTACCCTTTGGTCCCTGCTCCCCAATGTGGCCAGGAAGGCCATAGCCTTTAGCTCCCTTGTCTCCTGGTTCTCCCCTGTCACCTGTGGCAAACACATTTTATTTAAATGAACATCCATCTCAATGTGTAAGTGCAAATAGATGTTGGTGGAAGTGATGGGAAGATCGGGTCATTCTGTGTGATTAAAACTTTTGTTTATTTGTCAAGTGATTCATATTGAACAATTTGTTCACGAATGACCCATCACTAGTTGGTGGAAAGGTTCTTTATACGTGTGCGCTGAGGTCATTCCTGAATAAATGTATAAAATGATTTGCAAATATTCTTCATTTCCATTAGCTTGGCTGGGAACTTGTATATGTGACATCATTGCCAGACTAAATAACAATGCAAAATAATGGCTCATCATTTGTAACAGCAAAACCTCTACCAAGATTTTGACATGAGAGTGCAAGAGGTGCCGCTGATTGGCACATGCTAATTGAAGAGGTGATAGTTTAGTAAAATATGAACTAGTGCTGCATTTATAATTCAGTGCACCTGCACAGAAGCATTTTGCAACCTCTTATTTTTTTTTTTTTTTTTTTTTTTGTTGTGAAAAATTGTAGTTATTTACCTGTTTTTCCTCACTATAGTTAGCTACTTTTTGTTAGCAGCTTGTGGTATAGGTACAATTGAAGTCATAAGTTTGGCATACACCTTTATGTTTTTGTTTTGTTTGTTTTTTAATCAGTTATTTCTTTTTCTTTTTTCTGAAGAGCAGTACTACATTAAAAAACAAAAACAACAATAGAATAGAAGTCCCTGACTCTGAATGTATCATGTTGCCACATTCTTAGGCATCAATGAATGTTTGCATATGTGAGCCCCTCAGTTGTTCTCAATGTGAATAAATGTATCTCAAAATCATAGTCACTGCTGGAAAGGGATCAAATATGCAGAAGATGCTGGAAAACCAAAGAATGTGCAGGTCCTGGAGGATTTTCTGAACAACATTGGGCAGTTTAACAGTATAGTACAAATAAAGGAAAAATCATGTGAATGTAAAGGTTTGAATGATGTGTGTGTGTGTGTGTGTGTGTATATATATATATATATATATATATATATATAATACTAATAAAAATAAATAAATATATATATTTTTTTTTAATCTATTCCTCAATTGCACCTGTATACTCATTTGCCTCTTTAATGCAGTTTGGCAGAGGAATTACACTTCTGCTCATATTTAATAAAGCTATTACTTTTCTTCTGTTGATGCTTGCAGACTAACATTGCTTAAAGACAGAGGCGCTGATTCATATTTATTTCATGAAACATCCCATTCCAAAAGACAACAGTTCCTTGCTAATGTGAATCTGTCATATCTGGTCACTTGGGCAGTTTTTCCAGCTGAGAAGTATTTGTTATGCTAGTTTATCATGCATGAACACAGCAAAGAGCAATACAGGATACCCTTCATAGCATTATTGTTCCTCTGTATCTTGGCACGTTCTTTATTTGAGTCTTTTAGGCTATCTGACATCAGTGCAACTGCATTTATTTAATGTGAAGGCACCAACATGGTGGACCATCCTTGTATTGGTACAATAAGCTACCATTTGGACTAAAGTGTGAAGACGGTTTACCTGTTGAGCCCTGTCTTCCTTGGTCACCGGGTTCTCCGTAGAATCCCTGCTGCCCGATTTCTCCCTTAAGACCATCAATGCCAGGATCACCCTATAATAATGGTATTTGCAGAAATAGTTGTAAATTTACTTATTAATTAGCAATTAGTCATATAGCAGACACTTTGTTTTCCCCCAAAGCAACAGTTGCAGTCCCCCTGGAGCCGCCTTGCTCATGGGTAGAAAGAGATTTTGTGAAAAATGTGTTATTTTTTTACTTATTTGGAAAATAGTAGCTTAGACATTCTGCAAAACATCTAATGCGTTCCAAGGAAGAAAGTCATACTGGTTTGGAACGACATGAGGGTGTGTGAATGATGAGTGAATTCTAGAATCAAAGTGTCTGTTTATTTTTTTTTTTTTTTTGCTATGCTGATCCTGAAGTTCTGAAAAAGGAAAACCTCTTTACGCCGTGTACAGTATATTTTTCACAACCCTCAATTTTACAACCTTTTATGTTTTGCATATTTGAATTTGAGGCTCTGTGAACTTTTATTCGCCTTTGGGCCTCTTGAGTGAAAATGTTCGAGAAGTCTGAAAAAAAGATCTGCTTGAGGAATATGGAAAGGCTTTCCACTCCGCTGAAGGTGGGATTCTCTCCAAAAACCATTCAACACAGAGCAAGTGCCTCGTCTGTGACTTCCTATTTGTCTTCACAGGGACTTGGAAATTCTGAATGTTTTAATTCCAGCCTATACTGCCAAAAACTGCTGCACGCTCTCCAGAGGCCTTCACACTATTTACATATCAGAATTGAAATAGAAGAAAGTTGATGTATGGACCATGTTCTTCCTTAGTTTACTATAGCAAAAATAGGTTTAACATGTGCTAACTGGGATGTCTAAAACAAAGCATGTCTAAATGCCTTTTGTTTCCAAGGTCTAGCAAAATTAAGACTGTTCCACGGTTGTTGTGAGGTTATTCTTCTCAGAGGTGGGTAACTTACTAAAGGTCCAGGTGGTCCTTTTGGTCCTGGGGGACCTGGAGCGCCCATTGGCACATCTCCATAGAGCGGGCACACAGCTGCACAAGTCCTTTTCACGGAGTTGGCGAATGAGGACATCTGCTCCAGAACCACCCTCTTGCAGACCTCGATAACATGTTGAGCAGGAAGAGTGGGGCCCTAAGAAAGAGATCATTACCATTGAAACATGTAGCTCAGATCAGAGCACTTCTTGTCTGTGGTAGTTTGGAAATGGGTGGCTGTGTAATGAAAGAGAAACAAATACTGCCAACAATATTTCACCAGCCTCATTATGGATTTACAACCACAGTAAATGAAAACTTTGCCCTGAGCTGCAGAGAAGGCCACACTAAAGAGAAAGCGTTTACTAGCGATCTTGACACCAAAATGGTTACCACATATTTCATGCATGCTACGCCAAGTGCCACAAGGGCTGAATCTCCTAGAAGCTTTGAAGGCTTTGTCTGAAGGTGATGCTTGTTAGTCGGCTGGTGAAATGCAAACGTAAACAGACATTCATTTAGTCTCAAGTAAGGAGGAAAGGTTGAATTTCCTTTTTTATGGACCTTCGCTTACTTATGCACCCTCAGTTGCTTGTGGACCATAAGTCCATATATCTGTTAAAATGAAGAGAGAGCTGTGTGTCGATACATAATAATATGTTTGGTCAGAGAATTCTATACTATAATCATTTAGTTTATGATATTGTAATGCATTGCAGTGTATTATAATGTGACATATCAAAACGTGTTGGCAATACCCTGCCCTGCTTCTGTTTCAGTAACATAGCATCTAAAGTTACCAGTGCTGTATATCATCAAAGGCTGCATTTTTAATCTGGCTTAAATATTTTGTCTCCAGTCTATCCAGCCCTTACACATTGTTGAGCAGTAAGACGAGGCAATGCCTTTAAGCAATAAGTTGACTGGCTCTTTGAAATGATAGGGACAAGACTTTCTTTTCATATCTTGCATGTCAAGTCTTATGATTACTCTAATTCAAAAGGTCAGTCTCTTCCTCTTTGTACTGTTTCCGACCATAGCATGCAACAGGAAAGAGATTCATTATGTGTTGTGAGTTGGATTTTCAGACTTACTGGTGGGCCTGGTGGGCCCTGAAAGCCCACTGGACCACCATCTCCCCTCACTCCCTTGGAGCCTACAGGGCCTTTTCTACCCAACTCTCCAGCAGGGCCCCGCTTTCCTCTACTTCCCTGTTGCCCTGGAACACCGGCGTCTCCTGCCTGGAAAACAAACAAATACAAACAAACCCATAAACAAGCAAGTTCACTTTTATACTATGTATACATTTCTGAATGATATCTCGACAGAACGTCTGGAAAGAAATACAAAATGTAACTTAAACAATACGCTGATGAGGCAATCAGTTGTGTCTTTCCAAAACAAGCTTTGTAAATGTAATCCAACTAGATTTGTGCTGCTGTTGTGGACAGACCAGACTCATCGCTGCTAATGCTTAGAAGTCATCTCCATGGTGTTAATTAAACAGAAATGTGAGCAATCTCTGAGATGGTCTTACCCTGCCTTTAGGTCCTTTGACTCCATTTGCACCCTGTGGAAACAATGTGGCATTGTGAGAAACGAGAACCATATGATAATGGAAATGTGGCAACAGGAAACTAAATGCATTTGAGTCAACAACTACCTTCTCCCCTTTGCTTCCCTGGACCCCTGGAATGCCAGTGTCACCCTGGAAAATACAAAAGCAGCATTTGCATTTGCCTTGTGGATTTGATCCAATAAATGTGATTTGTAGTTCAAAATTACTTGTTGCAAGAGCAAACCCTGAAATTATGGTGATGCTTTTCATCGCTCTGTGTTTGTGTGAAACAAAAGCTGTAAAACTCAGAGGAAAACCATTTGGTGTAATGTGTCCTAATCGAAAAATTGCCCTGAAATTTGACACATTAGCCTTGGATCTAATTTTGTGCACTCTGGCTCTCAACTGCTCTACAGACGCTCTAAACAAGTGTATGCTATAATGTTTCTGCTACCAATGACTATTTTTATAATTCTTTCTGGATGGGTGCGCATTTGAACTCTAGACTGAAGTCCCATTTCTTTTACTAAAATGAATAGTGGCATGTATGGGTTGGAGGTCCCATTTCTTTTACTAAAATGAATTACACTAGACTGAAGGTCCCATTTCTTTTACTAAAATGAATAGTGGCATAATGACCAGTTGTTCAAATTTCACAAAATATGTGTCTTTACAGCAGTTAAGGGTCATCGGTACTTATGGTGAAATCCATGTGATCCTGAAATAATGTTTCGATAACAGATGACCACTGAAGGAAAAGATGTGGCTCTATATGAACACCATATGATCTTTCACCATCTAATGCTAGAGCCCCTGGGAATATTTGATTATTTTCATATATGTTGATGAAAAGTCTTGTCTGCAGTGACAGGTTTAAATGAAGTGTGGAGATCTTCTTAGAAGTTTAGATATCAGTGGAGGGCTGATGCTGGAATGAGAACAGAGCAGCCAACAGTTTCAGTCTAACACACTTTGTAGTGTGACTACATCCAGATCCAAGTCACCATATAAGAGGCCAAAAACTGCAGTGCTAACCAGTGAAGAGCTGTGCTGCTCAGACGTGACTCCAGTGTGAAAACACGTTCTGTCCTTTCAGATGACAGCGGGTGTGTGATGGCTTTTCTCCATTCACTTTTTTTGTGAATGGGTCAGTTCCCCTTCTCAAGACGATATTGCAGCAATTTTTCAAGGCTTAAACAAATCTGATGACACGTCATATTAGTATACATTTCACAGGTGTTTAAATGGTAGTCCATCACATCAGAGTTTTTTTCTGGTCACTGTGAATACTCATAGCACAATGGTTCAATATGTATAGATGCCAAAAGGACTCTGAAAATGCCTAATTTTTCCCGCGATTTATTTTAGACTCTGGATCCTGGGATATCTGGCTAAACTAAGCCAATACTGACACATGATCTTATATATCTGCAGTGAGTTTTCTGCACTGAACTGATATATAAATATCTTAGATTTACAAGACAAGGATTTATAGGATATGATTTACATCACACCGCGTCCCCGGCCATGTGTAGCCATTTTATATCTGTTTGCAGCCTTTTGCAGGATTCAAAATGGCCTTTTAATGAGACAAAATTATGTTGAATTTGGGTTTCATAATTTAGTGGAGATCACTACCTTGGGGCCTGGTCTGCCGGGTATTCCCATGTGACCCTATGAAGACATGGCATGTTTTAGCATTTTGGAGGGTATGAACTTTTATTTCAAAAGCTTTGGAATATTTGGAATATAGCTCACCGTTCTTCCTGGGGGCCCAATAAATCCTGGTCTTCCTGGCTTTGCAGCGGAGCCCTTGTAACCTTGCGGCCCCTGGAGATTATAGCACTTTATAAATCTACCAGAAGGCAGGGTGTATTTTTATGTCATAAAAGTCTGAGGTAAAATATTAAGGTGGTATGTACAGATGTCTCATATAGCTCAGTGCAATGGTCATTTTTTCACATGAGCACTTACTGTCAGTCCAGGAGGGCCCATTTCCCCCGGAGGCCCCTGTTCGCCTTTTTCACCCTGTTTGAAATATTCAAGTATGTGAAATAAGCACACACAACTACACCTAATCAGACAGATGCTTCTATAGAGATGGGAGTCATAAAGGACTTTAGCAGTAGTTTTTCCATTACTGATTTCCTTAGATGATTTTAAATGTATTACATATCTTAACAGTAAACAAACAAAATAAAGATTTCCAATATAGTAAGAGAAGAACTATTCTAACTGATTCAGTGAGTGATTCACTGGAGAGAACTGTTTGATACTTTGAGTTCTGTTCAAACTAAATGTTCATCAAATTCAGGCTTACAATTTATAACTAAAACATAATTTAGCTGTGGTGCTGTACATTTAGTAGCTAAATAGCAGTGTAAAAATGCAATTGTGTGTATCAGAGGATAAATACATGTCAAGAAGTGTTAGGTTACCCTTTCACCAACTTGTCCATGTCTTCCTTCAGGTCCCTGTAGTCCTTGATAAGCCTGCATGTGGTAATACCATGAGATTATATGAAGTGCAGAAAAGTTATTTCTGAAGCTCCGACAAAATTCAACTGAAGGGGCAATCTGTACCTCAATTCCAGGATCTCCATCTCGCCCTGGCAAACCTGGATCACCAACTATACCCTGAAATATTCAAAAGAATCAGCACTAAACTTCCAACCTATTGGTCAACAAAGTATTTGTCACTTTGACTTGTTGACAAGTAACCAACCTTTTCCCCTATCCCACCAACGTTTCCTTTTGGGCCTTGAATACCCTGTGAAGAGTAAAAAAGATATGTATTGTATGTGTCATCAATATTTTTCCATCTTCCAACGGATTGTTTGAAGCAACATGATTTTGTGTCAACTGGAATACTTACTAGCTTTCCCTTTTCTCCAGGTGTTCCTCGTTCACCAGGATTTCCCACAATCCCCTGTCACAGAGCAGAGAAAGAATATAAACATGCAGTCAAATTCCCATGACGTTTGTATGATTTAAAAAATAAATAAATAAATTAGATTATGTATGTGACCTTAGAAATATTGAATTGAGCTTTACTTTTCCTCAAACCACCATATTTTTCAAAGCTGGCATTTGTAAACAATTTTGTTGATGTTTAAATTGTGTCCTTGCAGACAGTTTCATTCCTCTTCAAACCCCAAAAGATCAGGAATTTCAAACATGTGATGTTTCCCTGAAGTTTTGCGTTCCATTTTCCAGCCTGTAACGTTTTAGTAATAATAATAATCCTAATAATAGTCTTTATTTTGTTTATTTACAAAGTTATTTCCCCCCCTTTTCTGTTTTGATTTTGGGATAAAATACAACCCAAACATTTTTTCATGAGATTCACCCGCCGAGTCCTTTTCAACTTGACCTCCATGAATACAGAAATGTGCACATTAAATTTAAGATAAGTCCATGGGTTTTAAATGTCATGCAGCACAATGCAGAAGACCCCAGTCTGTTTATTTACCTGGCGACCCCGTGGCCCTTGAGATCCTTCAGCTCCGGGTAAGCCTTCATTTCCCTGTTCCAAGAATGAATGGGAATTGTGAGATTTCCAACTAAACACAGCAACAAATGTTTTAGAGACAATAACAAACCAGAGTGAGGGAGAAAACATACCTTCATGCCCTGATAGCCCGCAATCCCCTCGTATCCCCGTTCTCCTGCTGCACCCTGGGAGATGTGGTGGGGAGCGAATGAGTCATTCATATCCCCAATTACACAATCCATCCCATATATATTTTATCGAAGCAAAGTGTTTTCCAACAGAACTTACAACTTCCCCCTGCTGGCCAGTTTCACCCCTCTCTCCAGGTGACCCTCGCACTCCCTTTGATAAGATACACAACATATATTGCATTGGTTACCTTGATGTGCTCAAGCTATGAGTACTTGTATTACTTTTTAATTCTGCAAAAATTACTTAGTACACAAACCACAATCTGCAAGCTTGTGCAACCAGCTTGTGATTTAGTAGACTACAGTAATGCTGATTTTACCTTATGACCTGAAGCTCCTTTTAGCCCTTTCAGGCCTTTGGGTCCTCTGTCACCCTGTGAGAGTGAAGAAGATTTGTTATTGCAAACCTTTGGATGCAAAGCTACAAGGCCATCAAAATGGTGCTCTGCAGTTGTATGATGTGTTACCTCCCGGCCTCGAGGTCCTCTCATGCCCTTTTCTCCTTTGATGCCACCTTCACCCTGTGGAATGCGAGTTGACCGTTGAGTGAGTCTGTACAACAACGCCAACCAAGGGACTGTACAATGAAGCCACTCACCTTAGGCCCAGGTTCTCCTATATGACCGTAATCTCCGGTGTTCCCACGTATCCCCTGCAACAAGAAGGTTTGAGATGAATGCTTGCACAATTGCTTGTAATTGTAAATAACATGTAACAACGGCAACAGATGTAGACTTTAATTGGCCAATAATGTTGTCCCAAGACATAAAGAACTTGGTTTATAGTGCTGGAAAAAAGCAGCATGTGTTCCACTATATGACAGCCTGGAGCTACAGAACGGCAGAATGGAAATGGTTCCCTCCATGTTGGTATAAAAATGCACTTGACCAAACAGGATCCTTAGTCACACAACTGAACAACTGCCAGTAGCTTCCAGCATTATAATGAAAAAACCTACATTTAAAAGGCAAACAGTGGAAGTCTAAACCTCATAAGCCCTGTGCACAGTTTGCTTGTTTCCTTGCTAATTTACTTCTTAAAAAGTAAAAAACACAAATTGCATCAATGTATTATCAAAATGTTTTATGCTTCAGAACAGTTGCTCTTGCACCACAAAGGTGAGATTTGATGTGGTCTAATCATTTAATATAAAATAATTCCCTTCTTTTCTAAGCCATTATCAAGTGCCGCTTTTTCTGCACCATGTCTGGAACGCTGCCAGTGTGAAAGCTCTGCTCTGCTTACGCTTCCAGTGTGACTCGGGAGTGAGACTCATTCACACACTTCCCATTAGTCTCCACATTCCATCACTCCTCTTTTGCAAAAGGCTGAACTCTGCTCAACTTTGTCACATTGAAGTTGCTGTGCTCATGTCACCTCATTCGTCACTTTAGTGAAATGACTGGCCATTATCAAATGCTGAATCACTTAACACAGTAAGCAAGCAGCTCCCTCAGTTTGTTACGTTCTGTGCTACAGCCACATTGTGCTACTGGTGGAGTAACCTATGGAAACCGAGGTTCACAAAACACAGTAAAGACTTTTACAAACTCTTCCTGGTACATTAGAGACCACACACGGCAGCAGATGTACAGTGTGTTTGTGGGGGAAATGCACTCAGTAACCCCCAGCAGGGAGGCAGTAAACACAATGGTGACCCTTCAGCTGCATATCCCATCAGACATATCCACTCCTACAGTGGCCCGACTGTTCTGGATTATCAAAGTTGTGGGCATGTTTCTGGGTTGGAGAATGTAGTAAGAAAAGAACGAACAAGCATGTGCTTTTTTGGAAAGGTAGAATAGATTCTATGACTGATTTACAGAAGCATCTTCATTGTTAATACTTGAAAAAGAGCTCCGTCATATGTTGCCGGGGTTGACTTTTAAAGATATTATTCCAGCACACCACAGAGAACTGGACTCAGATCAAAGAGGTAAATTAGTCATAACTCTGGGGTGGAAAGATTCAAGTTTACCGCCCAAGGTTGCTCACGAACGTGAACTTTGCTTACATAGCCCAAATGTATACAAGTAATTGGATCCTGATGCGCTATGCCATGTCCTTTAATTAAGCTGATCGGCAGACATTGTCCTGTATACTTGCAGGGCCTGTTTGAACTCTAATGGCTTTGCTCCCTTTGAGTTTGTCTCAGAGAGTCGGGGACTGACGCCACAACTGATTTTTCCATTTATTTATTTATACCACTGCAACTCAAAAGCAAGTGGGTGTACCATAAATATAAGGATTCTGGAAGCTGTTTAATTTTTTTTTTCTCACGTTACGCATGGTGTGTCAGAACTTTTCCATCAGAGTGCAAAAGTAGAGTTCCGGAAATAAAATACCGTTCTTTTTTTCAACATAGAATTTGTTTTATTATGATAATATGCAAACTTTTCAAGAACTGCCATGAGCTCTTATATTGTGAAATATATGTTTTAGGAGCCACAAACCACTGTTCGTTCAAATACATGAACTGTACCATGGTACTGCCACATTACTTAAGGGTATCTTTCTGTTCCAGGTCAGCAAGGAGGAGTAATTGATGTAATAGAGGAGTAATGGAGGAGAAATAGAGCCTGCCTTAATCAAATATCTATCTAAATTGAAATTTAGGTGAGTTAACCAATTGAGCAATGGTGTTTGTGTTTGTGGTGATACAGCTGGCATTTGGCCCACAATGTGCTTGCAGTAAATTAAGAAAGATGAAGTCGGTAGCATTGTTCTTCCTGCTCCTATTTTCAGTTTTTAATCCAATTTTTGGGTGGACACTGTCAAAGTTGACATTTTTACCTCTGTAAACTTTGATTCTGCTTATTTCCATCATGACATCTCACAATTCTGCTGAACTCATGATATGTATCATGTGTGTGCATGTGTGTATGTGTGTTTGAAATCTGACCTGACAATTAAGACATGAAGGATTTCCAAAAGCCTGATTTTAATCAGATTTCAAACCACATATGGATGTGGTGTGGATCAGGTTTGTAAAACTGGGATATTATGTGGTATTTTTCTGTTCAGACTAAAAACAGCTAAAGGGATTTGAGTCAGTATTTGCCAAAAAATGCTTGTTTGTCTGAACAAAGCCAAGACAAGCACTTAGAAACCTTCCCAGAAAACTAGAGATGGCTGAACATTTCCAGTTTATGCAAGAAATGTATTAGAATTGAGACATATCTCAGATAAGTGACAAGAAACACAAGAAACCTTTGTGTTTATCCCAAAGTGTGGAGGTTTTGGCTGGTTACTACCACCAGGTATTATAGACCTCCTCCTGGAAGTGGCAATTTTAATTACTACTGCTGAGCACAGGTGTTCTTTATACATTTTTTCAAATACCACATAATTAAAGTACATATATAACATTTATGATGGGCTTTAGCTAGCATACAGCAGCAACAGCCTATCAGTGACAGTAATTACTGCTGCTGTCAGTAAATAAAAATGAGACAAGCCACAGTGTTTACCATTTTCTCAAGCGAGTCCTGAGTCTTGTTTCCATCATGCTGTACTTAGTAATGCTTCTACTTCCATTTCCACAGCTTCATTTCACAGGCAGAATCTATTCCAGGTTAAATGTCTTCTTTCAATCCTCTCTGCTTGCTTTCATTCCTGACTATGCATGTTTGTCCATTAATAACCTCTTATTAAATCCTAATGACCATTGACTACTGCTTGTTGTTTGTCCAACTCAAACACTACAGTGAGAAATTTCAGACGGAATTCTTACCCAGTTTCCCACTCTGCCTGGATCTCCCGGATTTCCTGGCAGGCCTCTGTGACCCTACAGAAGAAGGATACATTTGTAGAGACTGCATAACAAAGGGTGTTGTTTAGAAAGAGTGAACTTTGACTTTGGCCACCTTGGGTCCTGTGCGTCCCTGGACACCCGGCTGTCCGTTTACGCATTTACAAGTGGCTCTTCCTCTTCCTGCAGTTAATCCAATCTCAGCATATCCTCCGCACTGTTGAGGAACAATGATTAGAACAGGTCGACGATCAGCTGAAAGCTCATACAGAAGGGTATAAGAGCCCACACACGGAGCAGCTGACTCACCACACTGGAGAGTTCACAGCAGCCTTCAGAGTATGCTTGATCAGCATCGCAGGAGACCTCCATCTTTTGCAGATCCACCTGCACAAGCACAGAGGTTCAGTGTATAGCCTATCAATGTTCTTTTACTTAGAAAGCCTTCAAAAGAAAAAAAAAAAGGTAATTCAAGTGTGCTATTCTTTTAAACTAAAAATAAGAGAGTATACATTGTCTACTTTTTAAGTGCTTTCAGATATGTATTTAAATTTATACTTAAGTGTGCTTGGCTTATATACTGACTTGCCTTTACACTAGTATACAAAAAAGTCTAAGGGTATATTTGATCTATACCTGTACTCAGCATTTTATGATCGAGATATACTAACTATAATTAAGTATTTTAAGTATACTTGGCTTGTGTTTACTCTTTTTATAGTGTACATATGGTTGATTTTATTTACGATTCCACAGTATGTTTTTTTTTTTTGGCGTAAACTAGTTGTGTACTCAAAGTCTACTCCTGTTGCACTTAAATGTATGTTTTAGTTCTGCCAAATGATTCATCGCGATTAATCACATCCAAAATAAAAGTTTTTGTTTACAAAATATATGTGTGAGTACTGTTTATATTTATTATGTGTATATAAATACACAAACGTATATATTTCTAAAAATGTATTTATTTATATTCATGCATAATTTATATTACATATAAATATAAATGTTTTATGTATAAACAAAACATATTTTTCTTAAACATATACATGCGTGTATATTTATACATACATAATAAATACACACAGTACACACAAAAATATTATGTAAACAAACACTTTTATTTTGGATGCAATTAATCATCTGACAGCACTAATATGTTTATAAACTAAAAGTTGGCCAATTTAGTCTCAGTAAATATTAAAATAGTAAACTTGCGTATACTACTTGTGTACTTTGAACTTAAAGCATATTTGGAATACATATATATATTTGCTACTCATTTGCAAACTTAGGAATAAGTCAGAAGACCAGTATATCGGCCATTGATTAAATAAAATTGAACTGAAAATAGTTTTTTTTTTTTTTCCTAAATATGTCCTTTTATATAGTGCTGTTGCACTTCAGGTGTCCCGAGTTCAAATCCTGGCTTGCAGTCCTTTTCTGATACCACCCCCACCCCCAACTTCACTTCCTGTCAACATATTGCAAAAATGCCACAAATAAATCTTTAAAAAAGTCCTTTTACATTCTCCAGAACTGATTGGATTGATGGTGAGTAAATAATGACAGGATTTCCCCTCAACCTGTTCCTGGTAAACCAATACTCAAGCTTGTCCCTGGTACTCACCGAAACAGAGCGGTCACCTACTGCCCTCTTGACAATGGAGGTAAAGCCTTGGCGGATCACAGGCCGCAGCTCATCCAGAGGCTCCACGCTGACCTCCTCACAATCCACCAGCAGCTTCACCCGCTTTCCTTTTACACTCAACGCCAGCTTGTGCCACTCACCGTCAAAGAGTTTTTTCACCCTCTGGAAGGTCCGCAGTGTCTGTGTGCCTTGCGGGCTGGTGTAGAAGAAGTCCAGGGTTTTAGTGTCGCCCTGAAAACGAAGGCCCACCTGGTCCTGGCCTTCAGGATCGCTGACTTGCCACAGATCCCAGGATGTTTTAGCTGTGTCCTTGGGCACTTTAAAGGTGGCGATGACAGAGTAGTCAGATGGTAGACCGCCCGGGTAGATGTTGCTGGATAGAGAGATGGGTGAGGGCATATGTGCAGTTCACAGGGAAAAGAGAAATGAATAAAAGGGATATTTCAGTGCAAACAAAGCCAAAGAAGAATTAACCGGTAAACATATCCGAACAAAACAAAGTAGTGGTGCAAATGATTCACTCGTTAAACTGCAAGAGTCACTGAAAAATCCCCAACACTAGTGCACAGTATGTCTGAAACTCGCAAACACGTATCAAAACACCATGGTACTTTGATATAAATATATATTTAGGTACAGTACTGAATGGTTACTATATTCATAAACATGGTAATAGCTTGATACATTTTGGTACGTTTTCTGTTTAACAGTGGTCTTTCGCAGTGGCCTTATGTGAAGTTTTGCATTAATCTAAACCAAATGTTCTCCAATTGTTTCCAATTCAGTTTTCCGCTCCTGTTTGTTTTTAAAGAGAACCAGTTTATTGAAATTAGTAGTTAATGTTTTCAAGAACAATGTTCATTTACGCACAGTGTGGTTCCACAGCTCTCTTGTTTTCTCTTTTGATGTTGTTGATCATATTTTGCATCGACATTTGGTGGTTGTTTTACGGTCATGTTCTTCTCATGATTATTTGGTCAAGTAGGGGATGTTAGTGGGAGGTAGTTGTGGATAGCATTGTTGGCCCACACACACAAAAGGAAAGACCAAGCACATGCGGTAACCACCGCTGACTCACAGGAACAGCTGCTGATGCTTAAGAAAGATGAGCATATAATGCCAACATTTCAGGACAAAGGAAGAGACAGCTCTGTGTATCCATGCTGTATAACGTGTGAGCATATATCTGATAAAATTCCAATCAAACCCCAGATTATAGTAGTGAAAGATTCTGGGAAGCAGGAGCAGGAAATTAGAGATATTGTTTGGAGGTGAGCATGATTACGCTCAGTGGAAAAGCAGAAAGAGTGGAAAAGTATTATGTCAGAAGGACGATATAAATACCTTGTGCTCTTCTTGAGGTGGAGGGCCGGGTTAACACGGTACGCCACCGCGTCAGGTTCAGACCCATTGACCCTTCTCACCCCTCTAGACTCGGACAAGCCAAACTCTTCCAACAGGTCATATGCTAAAAATAAAAGCACATGGGCCGCTCAAAAGTGGGGAAATTCAAGTCCGATTTCACTCTGTAATATTACAAACGGAATTTTAAAACAGTAAATGCAACTGAGGCCAAGATTTTCATTATTTACAGTGGTCTGTCAGAGTTTATGGATTTACTTAAGCTACAAAACTTTGATGGTGTTTGACAGTATAAATAAAAAAATAATAAAAATAAATAAATAAATAAAACCATGCAATAAATAAATTTAAGTCTAAGTCATGATTTATTCTCTAGTGATATGCACTAGAGAAAAACACTGGAAAGAAAAACCTAATGGAAACTTTTGGATATTTCTATGGAATCTGGACTTGGAATTAAACTGACAGATCAGTTTCCACCAAAAAAATAAATAAATAAATAAATAAAATAAAATAAAATAAAAATGACAGAGACATAGTTCAATCTTCATCAAGTAGCCCTACTGCATGGATAATGATGTACCGGCCAGGAATGACTGAAACTGGTCCGTGCTTCCCTCTACTGGTCAATAAGAGGAGCAAACGTACTCTTTCATAGCCGTATTGATTTCACTGATACCTTGCTGTCTGATTACCTTCAAAATCTTACTTTCTCTTAAAATTTGAGGTCCATTTCATTTATATTAAAAATGAATATTCCGACATGGTACTGAATCTTGCAGTTAGATTCTTACTTATAGGTAATTCCTGACATCGGACAAGGCCAAAGACAGCCAGCAGGACTGTGATAACCAGCATTTTGTTCAAAGCTGCAACTTTGGAAATGAAGAAGGCTGGAATTTAAATGTGCCTGTAAAGGGAGAAAGATTGCAAATAAGATTGAACATACAACTGTGAAAACTTTATAGCATGGACATAGACTGTTTAATTGGACTACAAAATGATATATTTGGTGAACGCCCACTGAAAATACAAATTTCACAAAATGGAAAACAACAGTATACACTGCATGGGCAAAATTCTGCTATTAACATAAATGCGATATTAAGTTATATTTCAATTTCAAATGCATTTTAAATGAGGAGATTACTGCTGACAAATAACAAGATGCAAGACGCAATTCACATTTTCTCTAAAACTTACTTGTTATGATTAAACACACACAATGATTTCTTTGTAAGCACTCTTTTAAAGTAAATATTTCAGTTTTTCTTATAAGCATCTCGAAAATCTAGGACAATCAGTGCCGAAAAAACACCAATATATACATTGATGGAATAAACAGTACAGTACATTTGTATTCAGTTTCTCAATATAAACTTTAAAAAGTGTATGCACAGAACAAACGCTGAATAATAATGTTTTAACACTGAGTGTGATAATACACCTTCAGAAGTTGACATTTTAAATGAACCTAAAAGCAGTTACTTTTAGTTTTATATATGCTATAAACATACGTCCTTTACTTACATATTCTTCTGAAGCAAGTTCACTGCAGATTGTTCCTTGGCTGTTCCTGCAGTGATCATAAAGGCAATTTTAAAGAAACATCTCTGGTCCCAACATTGACTTTCAGTCTAAACCTGCTTAGAAGAAAACCTGATCCATGAGCTCCACTCCACCCTCGGGCCCAACAGGCCTTCATCCCTGCAGCACATTATCCTATGCAAACACCGACCTTCACATTCTTCACACAATCATTCTGCAGTCAGATGTTGCCATTTGGAGACGTTTTTAGCATGTTGGTGTGTTTATGCTAATTTCAGTTTTAGGCAACTGCATAATGCAAATTTGTGCATATTTTATAGCTGCTTTCCCAAAGATGACAGCTAGATTTCTATACAGACTGTATTCAAACTGTATTTTATTGTTTATCATTTGGGCAGACCGATAAAATCATTATTTACCAAACCAAACCAAACCAAAAAAAAAAAAAAAGAAATTCAACATGAATTTCTTCCCAACCTGCTTGCTGAACCTTCAGATAGGATGGGCACTTGCAAAAAGAAAAGTCAAACTATCTCTGTTAAGTTTATAGCAGACAGTGGCTCACTGTCTAGATAGTGCACTGGGAGACAGATGTAGTATGTCGCAGATAGGCACTAGCAGAGCTCTGCAAACATTCTGCAGGCCACAAACTGCTACTCTCCTAAACTATTAACAAGGCCTCAGTGGGAATGATTGCATATAAGATATTATCTATAAGAGCAGCATTTATAACAGCAACATAACCCCTTACAATTATTTAACCTTTTTTTTTTAATCTATTTTTAAATTATATCTTGAAAATGACATATACAAACTGGTCACAAATTAAAGCAAAAATCTAATAAGTGTGCTCACTGTGAAAATCACAACATATTTTTCAAATATTTTTTCAGTCATCAAACTGTTATGAGCCCAATTCACCTCTGTACCTTATCTACCCCTAAAACGTAGCTATAAGTACCTTAGAGCAAGTTATATGTGAAACTACAATCAAGCTTTTACGGGTAAATGAAGTACAAACATTTTAATTTAAACACTTACTGGAAGGGTACTGCCACTGATGATACGTTTTGCACGATTGTGCACAGATAGTTGTCAGCTGATTTAACAGGAATTACAGGAGTAAAAGTATTGTGTACAGTTTACCTATATAGTACTAAAAATATCATTACTAAACTTCTCAAATGGGCAATTCCTGATACACGTTTTGAGAAAACATTAATTTTTGGCCTTTTTGTCATTTGTTATCGCAGCTGTAATGCTAGTGACAGATGATGGGAGTGATTGTAAGAAACAATCAGAAGCTTTCCGGGTGCTTATTCTCCAGCAGCATTGCGGCATCATTCTCAGCAGCATGTGTTGAGAGGGGCTTCACATCAGCGTTCTTCTTGTTAGTCAGCAACCCAAAGTTTATGATCTGTTTAGATGGTAAAGCTGGATGTCATATGAGAACTCTATAAAACACCTTGTCACACGCCCATACTGCAGCTAGACATTCTTTTTCATTTTTAGAGTGATTACTGAATGCCTGGCTTTACCCGTCCACCGTGAGCCTCGAGCAGGACGCTCCCAGTCTAGAGCTACAGGTGTTTACAGTGACACTGATGTCACTAACCTGGCCAACTTTACCAAATCCACTGATTAGTTTCTCCTCAAAAGCACTCATTATATCAACGCAGAACCTTGCACTCCAGCTTTTGGAAATTGCGTAGAAACCAGCCAGTCTGGAACTTTTATATAGTCATTTAATATAGTAGAGATTTAGATCATTTAAAATAATCAGTTCTTCCACCCAGTGTTGTACTTCATTATTGTAATTCTATTTAGTGAACGCAAGTCTTATCTTAATGCAGTTGTTGACTTTGATAACACTAGTAAAGGGACCAATTCTCACTATTGACTAGTTGCCTATTAGCATGCATATTACTAGCATATGGGCTGTTTATTAGTACTTATAAAGCACTTAAAAGTCGTAGCTAATAGTTAGTATTGAGAACTGGACCTTAAAATAAAGTGCGACCTTGACTTTTTATAAAAGCAATAAAGTGGCTATATATATATATATATATATATATATATATATATATATATATATATATATATATATACACACACACACACACACACACACACACACACACACACAGACACACATGCAACTTTTTATGGCAGAAACTGTAACGCTACAGTAAATAATGTTTAAAAATAAAGCTAATGTCTTTAAGAAAATTTTTTTTTCATAACAATGAAAAATAAAGAAACATTCTTTAAACTGAATTAAAAAGATATTCATAAGGAAAAACAAACAAAAAAAAAAAAAAATTAAATACTTTTTTACTTTTAATTTTTTCTTCTTTCGTATTCAGATTAAGATTTTTTTTATTTTTTATGGGAGCTGTCTGACACCTTCATAGACAGCAATGCAGCGGAAACGTTTTATGGTCCAAAAGGTAGTAAGGACATAGCTAAAATATTCCATGTGACATCAGTGGTTCAACTGAATGTTATGAAGCTACAGGAATACTTTTTTGTGTGCAAAGAAAACAAAAATAACAACTTTATTCAATGTTTTCTTCTGTTCCGTGTCAGTCTCCACCGCCATTCACGAGAGGAACTCAGTAACTGCTGACGTAGAACCCACATGTGCTGCACTGCGCTACGCGGAGCAGAAGAAAACATTAAATCATTTTCTTTGTTTTCTTCGCGCACAAAAAGTATTTTTGTACTGTTGCATTGCTGTCCATGCAGGGTCAGAAAGCTCTTGGATTTCATCAAAATATCTTAATTTGTGTTCCAAAGATGAAAGAAGGTCTTACGGGTTTGGAATATCATGAGTGTGAGTAATTTATGACAGAATTTTCATTTTTGGGTGAACTATACCTTTAAGACTTGTTAATTGCAGTTGCGTAAATGCAACTAAGTCAAAATGCGTCTTTGTTCGGATGTTGGTCAGATAGTCAGATAGCTTGGACGGATGGAAACAAGTGAGACTTTAAAGTTTGTATATATTGTTGAGCTTTCTGCAAGCATATTTATTACAAAAAGTTGAGTAATTTGCATCAATCAGGCAAAAAGGAACCATAGAGTACACAGGCATGATTGCACTTATGAATGTATTTAGTCAGAAAGTTCTAGTCACAGTTAGGTGGCACACAATCTGTGATTTGATCGAAACGAACATTACTGCAGGTGCTACAGACGGTTGTTTTATATGCAAGTTTAAAGGCCATGATCAGGATTAACTGTAGTGTATGATAGCAGGGGTAACGGTTGTAGTGTAGCAGTGGTATTGTATTGCCCTTTAAA
Organism: Cyprinus carpio; assembly: GCF_018340385.1. NCBI lineage: Eukaryota > Metazoa > Chordata > Actinopteri > Cypriniformes > Cyprinidae > Cyprinus > Cyprinus carpio. The sequence goes on from NC_056584.1 coordinate 1,420,414, forward strand.
TGCATAACAGCAGCTTGTCATTGCACTTTAAATAGATGAATAAATAATTGTGGTGTCCTGGCAGAATACAAGGGCATATTATCGCCAACAAGCATGTCCGCTAGAGCAAATGACTGTACATTCAGCTTCTCCCTCAACGCAAACATGTGGAAAAGTGTTAGTTTACCTAACAACATAGTCTTCTTGTGTTTGCTGACCTTTCCCAGCAATAAACAAAATATCAATGACGCAACAGTCACATAAAGTACAGGACAAATGCACAAAGCCATTGCATTCCACACACACTCACACACATACACTCCACATAAACTTCCTTTTTCACAACAGAATAATTTACATCTTGCTACGCTTTTTAAAATCAATAACACTTTGCAGTCTTTAGTGTGAATCTACGTCTGTCCAGTCTCGGTTTAGTGTGTGGAACCTGGCCTCTTCTGTGGACTGGACTCTGTTGACTATCTCTTGGTAGTCTTAGCCAGTTTGCTAGTAGGGGTGCTCCTCCGTTGGGGAGTTGGGATTTTGGAGGGTTTGCCTCCGTGTTGGCGTGAGGCTGAGCGCGGCGTCGGGCGTCCTGAGTCTGTCACTGTCTCCGACACGTCTGAGCAAACCGACTGGATGTCTGAAATATCGAAGTCTGAGGCATCGCTGCCACGGCGGCTGCTCCCTCGGCTTCCTGCTTTGCTGCCGGGCCTGCTTGAGATCTTACCCAACCCTGAGAAGAGAATTCACAGCCAGTCGCATCTCAGAACTATGATACTGACATCCACATTATGGCTCATCACTAAAATTAAAAAAAATAAAGTATTTATTGATAGTTTTTCAGCCCTTTAATGATGTTTGACATATATTTAGATTTTGTTTCCCAAAAGAACTAGAATCATATCATCCAAACAACCACTGTTGACAAATGTAGATTCAAAATCTTTAATCCAGAAGTAAAATACAGGAAAATCATGTTTTATACACTGCTGTTCACTAAATAGATATATGGGTAATATATATATATATATATATATATATATATATATATATATATATATATATATATATATATATATATATATATATGAAGAGTTTGATTCCAAAACGCGATAAACACCATTTTTTTTTTTTTTAATTGAGTTTCCGCCAAAATCAGTATATTATCTGGTCAGTATTGAAAAGTTTTTTTTTTTTTTAATTTTATGCAAAAAACGATGTCCACTGAGTTATTAGGTCATGTTTTCTCCCTTTTTTTCCGGACTTTTTTTCCGCTCAACCAACCACAGAGCACCATTCCACGCACTCTGTGATAAATCTCCATCGCGTGCTTTCAGATGGAGCGGCATTTAATACACAGAGCCGTACATCACTGACAAGTTATGGAAGATCGCATTCATAATCACAGATGAGTCGCATTCGATTATGAACGTGATATTGCGCAGCTTGTCAGTGTAAGTGTTTTTATTTGTTGTTAATACAGCGTATAGCACTGTCAACTAAATGAATGTAACATGGCAAAGATGAATGCACTTTTGGAAGCTGAATGTAAGGGAAATATAATTTTGGAATTTCTGTGGTTTAATTTGACATTGTTGTTCATGTATGTTCATGATGGAATTTTATTTTATTGTTGTAATTAATTTATAGCATTAACAATATGACCCGTTGAATTAATTTTGGGAGCGATGACTGATTGAATGTAGTCCAGTGCCTGTATATAAGATTAGTACTGACCAAGTTCAGAGGCTGTCATATGTGGATCAACTTTGTGTATTTTCAACAGTTTCAAAATTTATAATTACAGTATATCGGGCAGGAAATCTAAACGTTCGCCTGTCATTCATCGACCTCAAATATGACTTATCATTTGAAACTTAAACGTGTAAGAAGTAGCAACTTTACATGGCCGCTAAATGGTTGTGTGAAGTGCGGATACTATTAGCATGCTTTCTGCATGAGACCGGCACAATTTTTTTCTTGATAACTGTGAAAACAACTTAAAACATGCAGTCATTTTTGCTTATACAGATACAACAAATACATTTTTTTTTTTTGTACCCTCACAACAACAACAACAAGACGTGCTATTGTAAAATAAAGAAAACAAACAGGATGCGCTTTGTGCCGTCTTGGTCTCTGTGCACAGGAGCAAATCACAAAAATGAACTGAAACTCAGCTTACAGGCTACTTGCCTCACAGACATGAGAAATATATCTATAGAAAGCTTGAAATGTGTACTTCTGAAAGAACCAATTTGACGAAAACAAAAACTCTCTGAATATGTAATCCATATGGAAGGTGCATTTCTGTACTGCAATGTCAACTTTATCTTTGCAGCCAAGACTGACTGAAAAAACACTAGTTTATTAAAAAAATCTCCTGGCTATTTTCCCCAACACATTCATAGTCATTAATTTTGCGGGTGCTTTGTGGAAAGCTATATACGTGCATTTAAACGCAAGTAATTAAGTAATTAATTTAAACGTTTGATTAATGGCTTAAATGGACGACTACTAGTCGACTAGCAAACTCTTTAAGTGGGGGCAGCCTTATTATATTCACATATTATTATTCATATTACACAGCAATATTTAACTAAATATTTCTTTAGCATAACATTAAAAAAATATATTATTCTATGTTCTTTTTTGGGTGATGTAAAACTCTTTAAGTGGAAATTAGCATATTGTGAAAAAGTTCATTATTTTCCATAATGTAATGATAAAAATTAAACTTTCATATATTTTAGATTCATTGCACACCAACTGAAATATTTCAGGTCTTTTATTGTTTTAAAACCGATGATTCTGGCATGCAGCTCATGAAAACCCAAAATTCCTATCTCAAAAAATTAGCATATCATGAAAAGGTTCTCTAAACGAGCTATTAACCTAATCATCTGAATCAAACTAATTAACTCTAAACACCTGCAAAAGATTCCTGAGGCTTTTAAAAACTCTCAGCCTGGTTCATTACTCAAAACCGCAATCATGGGTAAGACTGCCGACCTGACACCCTCAAGCGAGAGGGTAAGACACAGAAAGAAATTTCTGAACGAATAGGCTGTTCCCAGAGTGCTGTATCAAGGCACCTCAGTGGGAAGTCTGTGGGAAGGAAAAAGTGTGGCAAAAAAAACGCTGCACAACGAGAAGAGGTGACCGGACCCTGAGGAAGATTGTGGAGAAGGACCGATTCCAGACCTTGGGGGACCTGCGGAAGCAGTGGACTGAGTCTGGAGTAGAAACATCCAGAGCCACCGTGCACAGGCGTGTGCTTTTGAACCAGAAACAGCGGCAGAAGCGCCTGACCTGGGCTACAGAGAAGCAGCACTGGACTGTTGCTCAGTGGTCCAAAGCACTTTTTTCGGATGAAAGCAAATTTTGCATGTCATTCAGAAATCAAGGTGCCAGAGTCTGGAGGAAGACTGGGGGAAGGAAATGCCAAAATGCCTGAAGTCGAGTGTCAAGTACCCACAGTCAGTGATGGTCTGGGGGTGCCATGTCAGCTGCTGGTGTTGGTCCACTGTGTTTTATCAAGGGCAGGGTCAATGCAGCTAGCTATCAGGAGATTTTGGAGCACTTCATGCTTCCATCTGCTGAAAAGCTTTATGGAGATGAAGATTTCGTTTTTCAGCACGACCTGGCACCTGCTCACAGTGCCAAAACCACTGGTAAATGGTTTACTGACCATGGTATTACTGTGCTCAATTGGCCTGCCAACTCTCCTGACCTGAACCCCATAGAGAATCTGTGGGATATTGTGAAGAGAAAGTTGAGAGACGCAAGACCCAACACTCTGGATGAGCTTAAGGCCGCTATCGAAGCATCCTGGGCCTCCATAACACCTCAGCAGTGCCACAGGCTGATTGCCTCCATGCCACACCGCATTGAAGCAGTCATTTCTGCAAAAGGATTCCCGCCCAAGTATTGAGTGCATAACTGAACATAATTATTTGAAGGTTGACTTTTTTTGTATTAAAAACACTTTTCTTTTATTGGTCGGATAAAATATGCTAATTTTTTGAGATAGGAATTTTGGGTTTTCATGAGCTGTATGCCAAAATCATCAGTATTAAAACAATAAAAGACCTGAAATATTTCAGTTGGTGTGCAATGAATCTAAAATATATGAAAGTTTAATTTGTATCATTACATTATGGAAAATAATGAACTTTTTCACAATATGCTAATTTTTTGAGAAGGACCTGTATAGTTGAATACTTGACAGATCTGATAAAAGAAACTGATCTTTATAGTCTCATAATAACCCAATAGTCAACAGTCCAATAAAATCAGTGTCGTTTTTTGAATATTCAGTATATCGCACAGTAGCAGCAGCAAAACTTGATGAAGAGCAGACGGTGTGTCCGACTCACCCATGGCTTGACCTCTGGCCTTCATGACTGCAGCGTTTATCAAGGTCCCATCCTCTCCCGACTGAAAGCCTTTTCCTGACAGATAGCCTGGAAGACGAAGCTTGCTTCCCTGAATAGGGGTGCTCTGTAAGATGTCATGATTCAGAAACGATTAGAACAGGACAATGAGGAGGCATGTAACAGACCGTTCACTGACAGAAATAAAAACAGCAACCTTTGGCCAAGAGGAGCTTTCTAAGATGCAGATAAACCCAGTGGGGTTCTGCTCTAACATACTTGCACTGAAACACATTTGACAAAAGCAAGCACAAAGAAATCCTGACTGGTTTAGGAGTGACTTCTGTATTTCATATCATTCCCACATCTAAATGTGTTTGTTCATCCCAAAATGTTGCAGTGTGTACAGTTCATGGCCAGAATGATTGAATAAATGCATGACAGACAAGAAAATTACAGTATACTGCCTACGCTGAATCAAAGTCAGCCATATACATCAGGAGAAAGAGAAGAAGTTAATTTAGAGTTCTGGATGTAGAAAAGATCTCACAAGCATCACGTTTTAGTGGCAAGAGGACAGAAAAATATTCATTTTGCAGTTAGTGCTTGAAGGTGATGTTTAGAAAAGGCCTTTGTATATCAAGCTGATTTGATTTAAGACAATCTCACCATCTCCTTTGCGAAAGAGAGGTTTAAAGGTCAGAATTAAAGGACTGAAACAAACACATCCGCCTTAATAGCGGACCACTTCCATGCATCACTGCAAAGCCAGAGAAAGAGATTGAACTCAATCCCAGATCCACACAGAAAGCAATTAGATCAGTAAGAAGGCAGAGACAGAGGTCAGGAGCAGGAGACGGAGATTAGATGTGGACTTGTCACTCATTTCTTAAGCACTATACCTCATTGGATGACCCTTGGCTGTCAAAGGAGTCAGATGATTTAAGAGTAGCTGATTTGCTGTTTGTCAGCCAGGGTTTGTCATAATTGCGGGTTAAATGTTGGGGAGTCTGTGAGAAACAATTGTGGATAAACCACATACGAAGGGTAGAAATAGAAAAAAAAAGACAGACAATACAAGAAATAATTATATATCACCAAACAATGATGGGGCTGTGTATGGCTCTGTTCCAAATCTTAGTGAGCTCCCTAAGACAGCATTCTAAGATGCCATAGATACACTCCTGACAAAAGATGCTTATGCTGATATATACAGTCTGTGACCAAACTCTCTTAAAAACAACCTTGAATGGAGTCTCCCATGTGCTATTTCTATTCTGCACCGAGTTGTTGACCCGTGCCTATGGTTTCATCTTAGTCAGGTTGTTGCCTTACAAAGCAGCTGCCTATGTAGTCAGTGGACAGCAAAGAAGCTCACTAGGTTTTGGAACCAAGCTTCATGATTGGTGAGAAGAAAATGTGACAAAAACATGGAGAAGTTTCATATTTCTCTACAACCTAATCAACAAAATCCATACCTTGGGTGTGTTGGAGCCGGGTGGGTTGGGTTGTGCTGTGGGACAGCTGTGACTAGAATTGGATCTGTTAGGGGAGGCGCCTCTTGAGGACGGCCGTGACCTTCGCCCTCTGTAGCGGAAACTGGCCATCACCTGGGTGGTGCCTTCTGGGAGAATAAACTTCTCACGCAGCTCCACGTTGGTTCTGCCCTTAGCTGGAGGAAGATCATACAGTGCATTGAGCCGGGAGGCAAGACCACAACAAAACCTTTCACATGGGTTTAGAAAATAAGCCTCTGAAATTCAAAGGAATATTATGGCTTTGTTCAACTTGAGGTCTATGGCCAACATCTGTGGTATCAACAATTACAAGTCGATTTGTTAAAAACGTTATAATTTGATCTTTCAAGTTATCACACCACCCTAATCACTGTAAACAAATTGAAGAGCAAGGCTTATTTTTTTTTATTTTTTTTGGTATAATCAACAGAAAGCCACATATGCTGTTGTTTTGACCCCAAAACATTCCTTCAAAGCAAGTTTCAGGGACTTTTTTCACAAAGCCATTTTAAAGGTTCTGATCTTGGTTGATTTTTATGAAAGTATCTATATCCAGGCTGGGGAATGATGGCCACCCACTCAAATGAGCAAAACACGGTCCAGGGTTTTGTGCTTTGGTTTGATGTAGGGAATGACTCACATGCATTGCACATCACTGGCAAAAATGATCTAATAAAATGACAAAAAATCTAATAAAAAAAAAAAACATTGATACTGCATAAAATATATTATTATTAAACAGTAGAACAGGATCAACCTTCAGAGACTGCAGTTTAGAATAACAATTTAGCATATTTGGTTTATCGTGTATAGTTCAGTTTAATGTGATGAATTATTCATATCCTGCATAGATGAGATTGTCGAGCAAGTTTCATTGCACTGCAACAACTACAACAAGCACATGCAGAGAAAGCGAGAGAGGATACGAAACAACACAAAACCACATGCTAAACAGTCCCAGACAACACGATGGAAAGGGAAGCATGAGATTAATGTTAATGAGAAAACCATTCAGGGATCACTGCAACACACACACACACACACACACACACACTGGGATGCACACATACCACTGGGATGGAGCAAGGAGAGAAAGTGTGAGAGTTGCCAACCTATAGGAGACTGAGTAATTGAAGAATTTGATTCCGAGCGCAACATTTTACTCCCGTGGTGGTGAACTAGAAGAAACGATAATTGGGTTCACAAACAAAGCAGCAGGAAAAGGGAAATTCTGAAAGAAAGGCTTCGTGGGAAGAGAACCACAAGCTTTAAGAATCCCATAAACAGCCAATTAGAGTGCAGGAAGAAAAGATTTAGCCCCAACAAATGATTACTGCCTACATAAGAAATAAGAATATCCATCAGTAACATTTTCTTTCTACATATTAAATTGCTTTAATTATTGGGAACTTAGGATTCTTTTCCAAAACTTAATGAGCTGCGTTGCTTTCTGTAGTCTACAATGGCAGCTTCCTCCTAAAGCAGCATCTTAACTGAAATTGAACCTCACAAGTGACCCAGTGGTCCATTTTTGAATGACACTGATCTGTTTTGTTTTATTCTTTTCAGTGCTGAATGAACTTGTGTCAATGCAATGTGCGATTGCCTTCTCCATGAAGTTCATTCGATACCGCTTTTGGAATTACAAGGTATCTTAGAAGGCAGCGCAAATAATGAAACAAGTCTGTGATGTGTTAAAATGCTGCCTATGTAGGCAACTCAGCTAGGTTTTGGAACATAACATATTGTCTTGGAGGAAGTAAAATACAGTGTATAAATAAGTTGAACAATTCTGTTATGCACAATATCAATTAATTTAATAGACCTGTCAGCACACCATAAGCTGAAGTGGAAATTACCTCTGCACGGGTCATTTTTCACCAGGAACTCATCCAGGGCCATCCAACCACCACCCACCCGCACCATCACCGTACTGCGCAGGATCCGCACCAGCCGCAGCTGCTGGGAATCTCCAAACTGGACACGAACAGAGAACACAATCATTCCTCTGAAATACAGTCATGTTTGTCAGTGACAGGCATGCAGCAGAGCAACATCAGAAACCTTGGCCCTGTAACACCCTTTTCAAAATAGTAATTATTGGCCATCAAACATGTGGCAGAAGCAGTGAGTCAAATCACAGCATTATTAATCCCGGTTAGATGCTATTTCTGTTGTGTTTATCTCTGGCTTCCTCTTGTTGCCCTGCCGAGCCCTTTGATCAAAACTAGTTTTGACTGAGACACAACATTGGTTTCATTCCAGAAGACGTGAAATGAGTGGTCAATCCAACTGGTTTCATTTGTGGCTTTGTGTTAATGACTGCCTGATCATGTGTAGTGGTGTGGTCCATTGTATGTCATTAAAGGTGCACAAAGTAATTTCAGAGTTTGTATTACAAGCTGATTCGACCGTGGTTCTAGACCTTATGCTGCCACCTGTGGGCGTGGATGAAGCATTATGTAAACACCATTACAGAAATTTCCAATTTGCATATTTGGCATATTTGTCACCCGTGATTAATCGATTTCAGAAGTGTCCTATATATGTATAGACAATTATTTTACTCTTCATGACAATTAAACACATCCAACCAAACAAACAGTATTGATATATATTTTTATATAAGATATTTTTTTAAAATAAGACTGATATTACGCAAGTATTCATCTCAAGTGAGTAAACATCATTTTATCAATTTCTTTATATGTGAAACTTTATTACAATAGAAAAAAGTTGCTTAGTGCACTTTTAAGACAAGGTGGACAGGACTGTGATCAGTGTGTCCACTAGGGAGTGCTATAAGTGCATTCTTCACTTGCTGAGGCTCTGTTTTCATACAAATATGGGCAGTGGCACGGACGCAGGGGAACACATGGACATAACTCTACTGCATTCCCCTACACCCTCCATGCCAAAGATAGGAGCTAAAGAAAACAACCCAAATGAGTTGATCCAAATGATTGTTGCCAGTTGGATATGGCCAAGGCATACGGATTTCACAGCACAGAAAATTATGGCCTCATGCTTTCTGTTCAAAAAACAAAACAAAAAGAAATCATACCATATGAGAAAGTTTTTCCACAAACCACAGACGTTGCACCGTCTAGAACTACAAACTACCATTCTCATAGAGGATGCGTGTGTTGACACTGATGCTCGACTCCAACCACACACAATAGGAACAATATGGAAGAATGGCTGAGATCGACTCGCTGAAGCTCAACATGACCGACACAGGCCTGCAAGCCCTTTATTCTAGAAGTGATACCCAGAGTGAATCGATACCATTGGTGAATTTGGTGATTGGGGGAAGGAGAAGATGAATTTTGAAGCATGATCAAGAGAAATAGTCAAGAGAATCACAACAAACAGCTTTAAGAATGACCATTTACCAGGATACAGCTTTCCAAAACGGCAACGTGTAGATGGGGGGTTAGATTTTGATTGTCCCTGTTTGTTATAGTCTCATCGGCGATTAAGGGGTCATGTAAGCAGTGAACGAGACCAAACTGTCAAAAGAATGGTTTCAGTTGATGTGATACAAAGCTCTCAATACAAAGGAAGAAAAACACATGAGGTTTGCATGGCCTGCCCGATAAAAGCCCTCCACCAGCTAAGAGTCACGTATCTTGCCAAAACACCACCCTGAGAAAGCATGTAGCTCATGATTTCATGTGATTTATGTAGGGAGAATCATGCATTCGGCTCAAAATTTCTCCTGAAGCTCTGGCTTGTTTGAACAACAGCCACAAATTGTGGTTAAAAGAAAAAGTGATGCTCCCGTAAAGCAGAACACAAATAGGTTTAAGTAAATTAAGCAGATACAGTAGCAGAAGGCAAGCGTACTGTGTTATGCTGCAAAAGCTGTTGCAAATTATAAGAAAAAAGCAGAATGCAACGCTGCGGGGAGAAATGCATTTGAACTCAAAAGCAGATAGTTGAATCTAAAAATGTTTTCTAAAAAATAAAAACATCCTAAAATGCCCTAAAAAATCTTTCTTTCTTTTTTTTCGGTAGAACAAGTCAATATGAAACATTCACAACCCCTTTTACTTCCGTAATGTGAAACATTCCAATTGATTCATATCACTGCATATATTTACAGTCATGAAATTAGTGTATTACCTACTGGCAAGATTTTAGAAAAACTGCATTGACAAGTTCGCACCAATTTTCTACATTATGCTGTAATCTATAAATAACTACAAACAGTAGAATTGTTTATTATTAATAAATGTTATTAATATGCCTTTGGCTGTTGTTTAAGACAAGTTATAACACTTTGTAAAAAGTTTTATTGATTAATTGATTGATTGAGTAATGCTCAATGTTGATTTCATGTTGAACAGAAACTATTTCCCAAATATCTGTGCTTGTTTAACTCAGACCTAAATTAATCTGCCTTAAAATTACTCAGGGCACAACAAAAGAGATATTAAGGAAATATCAGCACTAAACACCTATCTTTTGTGTGTGTGTCATTTAGTATTAAGGAAGTAGAAATGTTCATCTGTATTTATAACTTTCCCAAGCCACTGTGCTTCAATGCCTGTGGAGATCTGCACACAGCCAAGCCACAAACTAAATGGTTAGCTTTGGGAAGAGAGTTAAAAACTTTTTTAAATATGCTTATCCGCTTGTGAGTTTAAGACAGCCTTAAATATTGGAAATTCAAAGACACAGTGACAGTGAATCAGATAAAACATAAAGGGCAGCACAGCAAATCTTAAAAAACACTATGCATGTATACCTGATTTCCAAGGTAGAACTGATGTGGTGGGGGGGAGGGAAAAGACAAACATTAGTAACTATCAGTTCACTCACTCTTTTTGATTTTACAATAAACTTTGCTGAAAAAAAAAAAACACATAAGATATTCTAGTTCTTGTCATCCAGTGCCACAGTTACAGGCCTCCAGGCAGTCAGTACTATTCCCTCAGATTGCAGGCACTAACAGAATGGCTGTCTGTGACCAAATGTTACGGGATCTGTTTATTAGGGGTGTTGGAGAGAAGGGGACCGGGGGGGAAACTCTCAAACTTGAGAGAATGAAAAATGCAATGGCATGTAAAAATGTAATGAAGTCATTCTCTTTGGAAAGAGCAGTGTTGGAGCAGAGAGGTTTGGGTATGGGAGCAGTTTAACAGGGGTGTGTGGAACTCTGCCAACTTTCCACACTTCATGTTTCCATCCTGTCCTCAAAACATTACTTATATCGGCTTTGATACAAGGAATCAGGGCCTTTTCATTTGGATACAGCCAATGTCCAAATGAACTTTGCTAGACTGGTTACATACAGTTATGTTATTGGCAAATAAAAAACATATTTTGTAATAAAAGCAGGATTTTTTTCTAGCACTAAGGTGAATGCTGTTTTGTATGGAAGCCTGTTTCCGCCACTCAATAAAAAATAAAAAAGGTAATCGCGACTGTTTATCTCACAATTCAGTCATAATTGGGAGATATAAACTCACAATTCTGAGAACATAGCCCCCCCCCCCAAATTGTTCTTTAACTCGCAATTGCGAGTTTATATCATTTAATTCTAACTTCATAACTCACTTTATATCTCACAATTCTGACTTTTTTTCTCAGAATTGCGTGATATAAACTCGCAATTGCAAGAAAAAAAGTCAAAATTGCGATATATAAACTCACAATTCTGAGAACATAGCCCCCCCCCCCAAATTGTTCTTTAACGCGTTTATATCACGCAATTCTGAAAAAAAAGTCAGAACTGTAAGTTTATATCTCCCAATTCTGACTTCTATATCTCGCAGTTCTGACTTTATAACTCACAATTCTGTGAAAAAAAGTCTGAATTGTGAGATACTGTAAAAAGTAGCAATAACCTTTTTTTTATTCAGTGGCGGAAACGGGCTTCCATAGTTTTGAGATCATACTATCTGAGAAAATCAGATAATTTTGTTGTAAAAGGACAAACAATTCATATATTTAATTCATCAACTTCACAACCAATCATTTATTTTTGAATTTTTATTTTGAAAAGCTTGAGGAAAAAAAAAACTGAACCAATGACCAGGCTTCTGCATTTGTATCGGCCTAGTGTTCCATACTGAATCTTTTTCTTGACTCATCCAGAAAGCATGAAAAATCTCTGTCTTACCCGATATTTGTTGGCGCCGATCTGCTCTACTTGGAACCGTTTCGGACACTTGCACTTTGCAACTTGGCGAGTCACCTAAACACATGAAGTCATAAATCAGAAAACGACTACAAGTATCAACATCCGTAAAATTTCCAGTTATTGTGTAGGATGTTCCAGAAAGTAAGCTGATAACATTTACCTCATCTTCAATTTTATCCGCATCGGTTAATGGTTTGTAAGCATCTTTGTTGGGATGTAGAGCAGCCACAAACTCATAGTAGTCGATGTAGCCATCACCGTCACGATCAAAGATGTCTGCCACAGCGCTCATCTCCAGACGACTGGTGGGGAACTCTACAAGACCAGAGAGGTGTTGAGGGTACAGGCTGAAATACTTTAGACCTAAACAACACACAGTTTGACATCTTTCCTTACTTGAGGACAGGATGCCATCGATGAATTCCTGCCTTGTGACTTTGCCATCCTGGTCTTTATCAATACGACGGAAGAAATCCATGACGCGCGATTTCTTGTGGTTCATCCAGCGCATGTAGCGTTTCCTCCATACGTCAAAGTCAAAGTTGGCAAACTCTTTCAGCTGGGGCAGATAAGAAGCAAATGAGTTTGAAGGCACCTGACATGAATCTGAGCCAGATGTGAGGTCAGGTGTTTATGTACGACTGACCTCCTCTAGTCTGTCCAGAGCATCGTTGAGCTTCCTTCTCCTGTCCAGCGCCAGCAGCCACACCTGCTGCCACTTACTGACCAGCAGGTTCACTCGGGGGTTCTTAGTCTCGATTTGTGTCTGTGATGCTGCGGTGTACATGGATTGTGTAGGGAATCTCTTTCCTGATGACCAAACAAACAAATGGCTAAATCAGCCAAAGCTAAACAGCCAATGAGTGCACTTCTGTTTGGTGGACTATACTACAAAACCTGGTGATGTTTATATCTACGACTTCATTATTAGTGTTTAGCTCAAGGGCACACGTTTACATTTATCCTTTTATCTAAAGGACCTAAGCTACACCATAAGGGGCTCATCCTAAGGAGAGAATAACAAGGAAAGTGTCATTATACAATGTTACAACATTGTTAAGAAAAGTACAAGCTAGGACAGAGATGAAGTTGAGACACAGTAAATCAAGGGTCATAAGTGGTTGGACAAAGGTCTATAGGATTTGATCCTACAGCTTTTTGGTTAAGAGCCCATATCTTTAAGCACTAGTGTACACTTGGCTCCATCTGAAATCACGTACTTCCCTACTATATAGAAAGAATAAATATTATGTGAAAACCATAGTATATCCACATTCACATTATGAATAAAATAGTAAGAGAAAAGAGAAAAAAAAAACTTTTAAAAATACCAACTTGTAGTGTAATGATATAAATAAAAACAGTATTCTTCCACCAAACAATGTAGTTCCTCAGAAAAAGTTGTGGTTCCAACAAAGTGGTTGCTGAACAACACACAGACGTAAACAAAGGTGTATATTTGTAGTGTAATTTACAACAGCTTCGAACACGGCTCAACCAATCAGAATCAAGGACCGGAAACTATCCGTTTTATGATTAAACTTATACTACACACATTCATACTATATAGAACATATTTTTAATGGTTGCAAGATAATTATTATTCAAAGAAGTACAGTACCTATTCAGACAGTATGCGATTTCAGACACAGACAAAATATTAACATAAAGCCTCTTCTCAAACTCTTACCCCAGTCCCTAGAATTAGCACTGAACCCTAAACCTAAATATCAAATCCTGTTCAGTTTTTATTCTGCTCAAATCATGCTATTGTTCACTGAGGGCCAGCTATGGTGCATGCACTACAACAAGGACTTTGCCTTTGACAAACTGAATTGAGAAACTGGACTCAGCTTGAATGCTATACTCACTGGCTGTTCGTCCTTTCTCTGGAACAGGGATTTGAGACTGAACCGGAGGATCTGCTGTGGATTTTCTCTTATGAGTTTTGGTGATTTTATCCACGTCTGGTTGTTTTCTGGTCATCTCTTCCATGAATGTCTGGTACACACACACACACACACACACACACAAACAGCTTTTTTCTAAACCTTTGACTAACTATGTAAGGGTGTTAAAGTGAGCCCTTCATACAGCTCTTGATGTTACCTGGTGCTCAGCGATGAGCGATTTGACTTCCTCTAACTCTTGAGGAAGAGGTTCCTTGTCTTTCTCGCCAAGTGTGGTTTCAGCCCACTGGAGCCAGTTCAGCAGGTTTTCCAGCAGTTCTTGCGTGGCCAGCAGTTCGGCCAGAGCACTGGAGAGTCTCTGCTGGTGCTGACGCACCCAGGCTGTTACCTGACACAGACGCAGAAATCAGATCATGCTGTAGACAGAGTTGATTGTTAAAAGGGACATCGGATTCCCACTTTCCACAAGTTTGTATAATTCTTTAGGGTCTTCATGGAATGCCTGCAACATACTTTGGTTAAAGTTCTACAATGGTTGTGTAAAATAACACCCTTATTACCTTGTCAAAAACAGCTCTGTTCACAGCGAGCCGTTTCAGTGCATGTCTCTTTAAATGATAATGAGCTCCGGCTCACTTCAGTCTTATTCAGTTAGCTATCTATGTAGAAACCGGTTGCAAATTGAAACAGCTCACTGGATGACAGTTTCAGACTCAGACAGCCTATAACGAACCGGCTGTGTATTTTCTTTTCAGCTTTTCTGAGCTAGCAGATATGCCAGAAACTAAATACAAAAAAGTGAAAATTTCATCCGATGTCCCCTTAAACAGTTATGAAACACCCATTGAGAGATCTGACCAGTTACTAGCACAGATATCTGAGGTAGCACACAAAACAGGAAAATACTTTCTTGATCTAGCAAAATCTGATTGGCTGCCTTCACACAGCTTTTGAAAATAACAGACAAACTAAGTTTTATAAGTCTGTCTGGAACTGTTGCATTTACAAAGTTTATAAAATGAGCACTTTTGAGGAAGAACTAGTTTCTGGTTTCATCAGTCCAGATGTGACTTATGAGTGTTGTTTGAGGCAGATCCATGTTTTCTTTTTTTTCCCTGTATTTTTGTAATTTCCTCCCTCTTTCAATTATTGTGGTAAAGTCTAGGTGAATGAATGTGTTTGGACATTTTACATATCCCTCAGATGGTCTCTTTCTGAGTGGAACCTAAAACTTGTCTACTTTTATTCAAATATACATAAGATGCCTAAATATTATGTGCTTTTCATTAAATGTCCCTGAATGATTTGTAGATATCAACTTGTAGAAATAGACGAACCTCCTCAAAGCGCGCTTTGATGATGGTGTTCCAGTGTTTGATGGTGGTGATGGAGTCTGGGTGGCAGATGGACAGGATTGCCTCTCCCATGCTTGTGGCTTTATTCAGGGCCAGTCGCTTCTCCTCCAGCTTCTTCATAAACTCCTGCATGTATCAAAAGTTCTTGCATTAGCAAATGGTCATGGTTACACAAAGAGCAGCCCATCTCCACCAGTACTGATTCATGATCTTCAAAAACATGATTATGTAGAGTATGTATGCCATCGATGGCATCCTATTCCCAGCATGTAGAGATTATGTATTACTACTCATCATTAGTAACTGGTGTTTTAACCTAAGGAGAAACCCTATCCTCTCCCAGGATCTTTGCTTCCTCAAACTGTGGATGTGAATAATGTCTCGGGGAACAGACTATTTTGGATATTGAATATGAGATCACACTATATGGGTTGAAATATGGGTTGAAGTCTTTTCTGGCAAGCAGTAGTTAATAAAGATTTGAAGCCATGTATGGCTTTTGTTACTCAGTTGGACGTGAAGAGAGACCGGGCTACGCATCACTACCTCACATCATGAGTGGAGCTAATAAAAAAAAGAATGTCATAGTTGTGGAAAACACAGACACACGTTCTGTCTTGGAAAGATTACGATCCCTCTGGCACACACTTGCATTTAAACTCAATGCTGTAATGTAGAACAGATACCATTTCATTTTCTGTGTTTACTGTGGCCTATCATTGTTGCCAGTAAATACTGATATGCTATTGCCACTAAAAGGTTTCACAAGGTAAACATCACACTGATTCATTTTTCTTGTGTGGGTTATTTGCCGTTGTTGTGGGAAGCTTGCCTTGTGCTGTTCAATGAGAGCGCGGAGGGCTTCTTCATCGTCAGGCAAGGCACCGTGGAAGCGAAGGCTCTGTTCAGCCTCTGCAAGCCACTCCAGTAAGATATGAACAGTGGAGTGGAACTCCTCAGCCTGAGGAACAATGCACAAATGAGTTGAAAAGGTGCATTCACAGAGAGCAATTTATACATAAATATATACATGTACATATTATACATACTGTTACTTTCATAAACAAAAACTTCCTTTGAAGGATGGAGTCACACACTCTATTGGATCTGAAGGCAATTCTGATACTTGTAAGTTAGGTTTGATAATAATTTGACATGCAAGGTTAGCCAGTCCTAACTGTGGTAAGATGTTTTTACAGTACCTTGTTTTATTCTAACGGTCTAAATTGTTATTAAACGGTCATGAGTGTAACATCTGGCAGCGTGATTGCTGATGACAGATGGCATGTCTTACCTGACACAGTGCCTGCTCGAGCCGTGTCTGTTTGGACACAGAGAGGCTGCACACCGTCTCCCAGCGTGTGCTCAGCTCTTGCATCTGAACTTTGACCCAGGACGAGTCATCGTGGCTGTTCTCAATAAGCTCACGGGCCGAGCGTTTCAAAGCCTGCACGCTGCCAGTCCTTTTGCCCAACTCTTTCTGGAACACCTGCAGGACACATGGAGAAATTCATTCAACATGCAACCCATCTACTTTTAGCTGCCTATATAGACTGCATTCTAACTGAAATGGAACCTCATAAATGAATGATTTGGAAAGCTCTACATAGGCAGCAACATCATCATATATATGCATTTTAAAACTTAGTTGTTTGTATAGATTTACATAGGCAGCAACATCATCATATATATGCATTGATGTTGGGTTAAACAGTTCATTAGATTTCAAGACAAGTATTTTCAATACTTAGTGAATTGTTTTTATAATCAATCACATTTTGTGTGCCTGTACAATGCTGTCTATATTACATCAGGCCAGAGCCCATATCCACCTCTGATGTCATTCATATATATGCATTTTAAAACATCTCCTTGTCCACTGCTATCAATCATGCTCCTAACGTTATCAGCTGCCAGGCTTTACGACATTTGCACATCACCAGGATTTAATTATGTAGCCTATGACTTTGCATCAGCATTGGTCATTCCAAAAAAAAAAAAATGTTGGCTCTATGTCTTTGATGATGTGGTGTATGAAATATGAATCACATTAAGTGATCCTTCCTTGTCTTGTGACTACATAAATGCTGAGATATTTATAGAATCTTGTCTAAAAGCTGGAATTTATTTTAGCTAGATCACCCAGATCTTGATTGCATCCATAGAAATCACGCATAAACAGCACCAAACATAGTCAGAAGATTGCTGGTGAACATTTGCTCAGGTTAAGGCCTCAATTACGAGCGTGAATGAGGTCACCTCTAGGCTCATCAGCTCAAGTGTGTCCTGATGTCTACTCTAGCATTGAGTTTGAGTCCGTCTGGCCAGCGCTCCTGTCACCTTTAACTGAAACCAGTGGGTTCTGTTATATTACACTCCCTCTGATGATACTACAGTGTAATTATATTTTATTTTTGCCACAGAACCAAGAAGTTAAAAACACGGGGACGGATATTTTAGGAAAGCTGCTCAAGGCATGAAACATGCACATGCATACAGCAGCAGAACTGAGATCAGAGCATGGCATGGGTCAGACTGGACGTCCCGTCATGTACAACTGCTCTTTTGAGTCATGAGCATGTGCAGTACTCACCAAGTTATATCCTGTCATCAACGTATATAATTGTTGTTATTTTAACTCGATTTGTACAGTACTTTAGGTGAGGTTTAAGCTTCTGTTGATTACAGTATTTGATGTGCTTAATGCATGCACATTGATCAATATTCATATGTCAATAAAATCCTAAATCAAATCCGTCCAGTAAAGCAATCATGGCTCTTCAGAAGACATGGAATACACCGTTCATTTAAAAATTGATTTCTTTTACAATGTGCTCATGAACTTTTTAAAAGCCTGAAAATTATGAGAGAAAATAAAAAAATATCTAGTGCTGTGCCAAAACAATCATATACTATATTGTGGTAGTTTTTCATGATATTGTATCATTACTTTAGATATCTGTATCTTTAGATATCAATTTCATTCATTCATATCATGCCCTACAGTTGAGTATTGAAGAAGCAGGTTGTGTACGTCAGTCAAACTCATATGGGTACCTTATGGCTGTCGATGAGGTTCAGGACGAGGTCTATGTCTCCATGCACGGGCTGATCTTCAGCAAGCTGTGGTTCCACTTTATAGAGCCAGTCGATGAGAGCCTGCAGTGCATCTGTGAACTGACCTGAGAACAGCAGAGCTTCCTCCAGCTTATTCTGCCTGGAGAAAAAAATAGCCCATATGATGTTAAATACACAGTTGTGACAACATATCATTTTGTATTGCCATGAATCATGGACAGTTAGTTGACAAATAACACAGATATTAAATATTGTTTACTCAACATTAATATTTTAGGTCTAAATTCAAATGAATGCATAAAGGAAAATGGGTAACACTTTAAAATAAGGTTTTATTTGTTAGCATTAGTTAACTACTTAACATCAACTAACGATGAAAAATACTTCTAAAGCATGTTTAATATTAGTTCTATCATGAGAACTCTCAGAAGATTTTAGCATGGTAATGGATACGACAATGTTAATGTATTTGGTCTTGGCAGAAAATGTCTGCTATGCCGCTGCTGAATTGCTGTTGATGTTGGTTATTGCTATATTTGTAGATATTGCTGCTGCTGCTGCTAGCAAGTACAGGAACTTGCTACTGCCAATACATAAGCCGATATAGTGCTGTGAGTATTTAAGACATACTGCTGCTGCACAAATAGCATATATAATAACTCATAGCAGATCTATACAGGTGGAGCTGGGGAAGGTGAAGGGTTTCAGAGGAACTTTGAAAGCGTGGTGCAATGCTGAAGTGAATGCTGATCAACAATTTAAATGTAAAGCAGCAAGCTCATTGGCTGCATATGCAACATGAACCAATCAGCTTTTGACGTTTAATGCTAAGAATGTCATCAGTTACGTTAAGGACACATCAGCCTGCGCCATCTAGAGCAGTGGTGTCCAAATTATGGCCCGCGAGTGGTGTCCAAATAAGTGGCCTGCAGCTATCTTAAATAGACTATATTATATATGGCCCGCCAAGCATAATTTACAAAATAGGCCTATGCAGTTTCACAATGTCAACACAAGATGGCAGCACAAAATTTTAGTCCAGATGCTATTGGATGTAGCAGTAAAATGCAAGTGATAACAATTTGATAACTCATATGCGCTCTCATTTCTTTAGCGCGCGCAAATTCCTAAATGCTTCAAAAGCAGAAAAGCGCGACTTGATTGTTTGAACCGCACTGCACGGACCGTTTTTAGCTCTGCCTAAAGACAGCGTGAGCTCAGAATAAATGTGTTTACTCGCTCACTGATCTCGATCACAAGACCACTGTGAGAAGCGTTTGAGTTTGGAGCAGAGGTTTCCATACAAACCACAGATGTCAAAGGCAGATGAAACAGTGCTGACATTCTCTACAACAGTAACGCGGTGCGACAACAATGCAGTCAGAACGCTTTTCAATCCACAAATCACCAACATTTTGATTTACTGTAGTAACAATAACTGTGGTATTGTTGCAGTAATGTTGCATATTTATACAGAATCTTCTTATATTATTAATATAGGCCAATTTAATATTTATAAGCAGTGCTTTCATGTGTTAATAGACTAAATACCATAAAGCCATTCTATGATATAATTGTAAAAGCTTTAAAAACAAGATATTTACAGATTTTTGTCCTCAACAAAACTCAAACTACTGCTACTGCCAACTCAACATCATGTATATGTATGTATGTATATATATATATATATATATATATATATATATATATATATATATATAGGTAGAAGCATCTGGCCCCCGAGTGTTTCCACATTGTCGAATCCAGCCCCCTTTAGGAAAAGTTTGGACACCCCTGATCTAGAGTTTCATGACAGAACTTGGTATTTTATTGTAGTTTTAGTTAATTTTTACATTTACTAATACAATAGAAGCAAAATATGTGTCTGTTAATATTATTTAATGGATCTAAGCTAACAATGAACAGTTGTTTTTTATTAGTTAATATTAATAAATAAATACTGTAACAAATGTATTGCTCATTGTTAGTTAATGCATTAACTAACATTTACTAATACGATCTTACTGGAAAATATATATTTTAAGTGTTCTGAAAAACCCAATTCTAAAATAAGCCTAATTTTAATAAAGCCTGAAAAAGGCTTAATTTTGTCTATGCAAAATGTATACATCTATTTTTAATCGGGGAGATGGATATGTGTTTTTCTGAAATCCATCCAAATGCGCATGTACCTCTCCACAGATTTCCCACAGACTGTGTCCCATTTGTCCCTGAGCTCACTGAGCATGTCGTCCAGTTTCTGGCTGTCATCTTGCAAGGAGGTCTTGTCCTTCAAAGCTCGGCCCGTGCGGCTGGTGGTGTCATACACCGAATGCTTGCTGCCCAGAGTTTTCTGGAACTCCTACAATCCCCCCACACAAGACAAACAGAGGCGACGGGTCATTCGGATGTAGCTCAAGGGCATGTGTCCCGAAAACCATCCTGTGAGGTCTTCCAGGAAGCCTGATGTCATCAAATCCTGCCATTTGTATTTGTGACTGACTCATCAGAACATCTGAAGCCCTGCTGAGCTGTTAATTACATACCAACATGCAGCACTAAGACCAGGATCACACAATCCTACTCGTATCCTGCATTTAAAACCACTGATGGTGCACATCATCTGTGACTGAGGAGCCTGACTTCAGTTTTAAAGAATTGCAAGTCTCAGTCTGTTTACTGTTTTTACCACTGTGTGGCCTGAAACGGTGAACTCTTTAAACTTCTAAAAAAGAATAATAATAAAATAAAATAAAAACCATGTACACCTCTTTCAAATATAAAGATTACCTCCCAAAAAGTGGGGGAATTAATTAGACAGAAGTATAACAGGATGCCACTTCTTATGACCCACAGTCTGTAAAAAACACAATAGCAGTGAGGGAAAAAGCACCTGGTATTGTTTGTTCGGCAGCTCGTCAGTTGTTCCACATTCACAGATGGGGATAAAAACATGGTGTGAACAGGAAGTCTATATGACCCTGTTTAAACCTGTCATTTACATCCACTTTTTGTGATCGAAGCACAAGTGGCCAGCGCCAAATATAGGTGCAAACATGTAAATTGTCCAATGTTTTGTGTATTTTAAATGCTCATCTGTCCTGAGTGTGACCACAGTGAAACATAACCTAAACGTAGCAGATTCCTCTGATCTCTCACAGCAAAACAAGCAATTCAAACTTTCAATCCACAATTACAGCTGCACTCATAACCCTTTTTATTTGCTTCCATTCCCTTTTGCTCATAAGCTGTAACATGGGTTTGTTTGTTCAATTTTCATCCCCATGAAAGTGATGTAGAGTGTGTCAAAATAAGAAGGGAGCGGGCTTTCGACACAAGTGCTCACAGGAGAGGCATTAGGAACACATGTTAATACCAGTGGCTGTTACATAAACAGTTTAAGACTAGTCTTACAACTTAGTCATCTCATTTTTTAAAGACAGGTCAACTGCTAGTTGGTCAGACTAGTTCTTTAGCTAGTTTTAGCATAGTGGCTGTGTTTATATAACTGGCACAAGGTGGAAATGGTGTGGGCTGACCGCTTATGATGGGATCACTAAGAACACATCTTAATACCAGACGTGTGTTGGACAGGGAAATGGACTGGTGTCGTTCACCTTGTGCTGGGTTAACTGCGTCTTGATCTTGTCCGGATCATTAGCGATCTCCAGCTCAGAGTCCAGCACTCTCTCAGACTCTTCAAGCCACTCCATCAGTTTGTTCCAGGTCTCATGGAACTGCAGAAGACGAGAGCGTGAGAATCCATCAGTGTAATATGCAGTATATTAAAGCACTTTATTTTTTCCATGATTGAACCATAGAGAATTTATTTTGGCTTTTCTCACACTGAACAAAAAAAAAAAAAAAAAAATCCGTCATGTCCAACAAGTTTGCTTTAAAAATCGATTACAGTTACTAAATAAACCCCTCAGGTCAGTATTTATAAGATGCGCCTTTGGCAGCAATTCCAAAGTAGGCTGTGTCCATACTGTAGGTTTTTATTATAATGTTTCTCATTCTTCTTTGTAGCTCTAGCTCAGTCTGGCTGCGTGGAGCTTGTGAGTGCTAAGTCGTTTTCAAGTCCCCTCATAAATTCTCAATTGGACTGAGATCTGGACTTTGGCTTGGCTACTCCAGGACTTCAACAATCTTGTGTCTTTTCTTGCAGGGAAAATACAGGACTTTCCCTGTATTTTCCTACATTTATTTTATCCTATACCCTTTATGCAGACCCTTTCACAATCAAGAAGAATCCCCACAGTGTGCATATATTGATGATTTAAGTGTGTTATATTAAAGAGTGTAAATTCACTTTGACATTAAAGAGTCTCATTACGTTGATCAGTCACAAAAGAAGCCAAATGAAGTTCTCTGTGATTCAATCATTCCTATAGTGACTATATCTAGCAAGGATGTGTGATTAAACAAAGCATGGCTATTAAATGAGTTCTATCCCACGGGACCTCTCCCACCTGTTTGGCACGTTTCCTGGCATCGTCCAGCAGGCGTCCTCTCTCCACTGACCTCTGCACGACCTTCTCCCAGCGGCCTTGAACGCTCAGCAGGAGGTTCTTGATCAACACCACGTCCTGTTTCTGACTGAAGTACTTGAGGTGTGTTCCTGTCTTATCCAGCTCGATGATCTGATCCCGATGTGAGTTCACCTCAGTCACAAACACCTGCAATTCCAGCAGATCCATTTTAAGAAAGAAAGAAAAAATATATATTTTGGAAAAGGACTGTTTCTTAAAAGTGCAAGAACATGGCGAAAACATTTTTTCTCATAATATAATAGATTGCATGAGAAATGTATTATATTATGATCACACTGTAGCAACTTATAATGCAATCACAGCTGATCAAGTAAAACAAGCATATAATGAACTGTGAAACAATGTTTAAACTGGTAACAGAGTCCTTGTTACAGTTACTGAGGAGGGTTTTTTTAGGCTATACGTTGTATACAATGTTGGTATATAACAGTATGTATACATTTTGTGGTCAATTTAAAATATATTTATTATATTTCATATGCTTATGTATTTATAAGAAGTAATGCACAACAACAGCAACAATAATAATAGCATTAATATTTTTAAAGTTACATTTAAAATTACAATTATTACAGTTATAATAATAGGACAATGTTTTAGTGAATTGTTTTATGTAATACATTGTTATTACATTATTAGCTTAGGATTTTATCAAGTTTTATGAACATTATATTACATTAGTAATTATTACATTACCCTTTTTTTTTTCCTACAATGTTTTTACGCAAAACGAGCACAGATGAATTGTTCACAATAAGATCAATAACATGCATTTAAAAAATAGATGGGGTGAGTTTTCATTTCATGCTGAGATTTAGCAATAATAAGATGAATTTAATGAATTTATGGGATGGATTTTCTTTGAATGTTGAGGTTTAGAGGATGAGGGAGGCAGGGGAGACCATAGTGAGGGTCTGTTCGGCTTGCGTCAGCCAGTTAATGAAATCCTGTAGTGAGTTATGGAAGTCTGTGGCCATCGCCAGAGCCTCCTCCAGTTTCACCTATGGCCGATCAAACACAAACACATCCTTTCATCTCAGATTCATGTACAGGGACAACTGTACATCTCCCAAAGTATGAAATAAGCAGTTTGGCTTATTGTAGAGAATCAACTAGTTTGACAAAGGAAGATGAGGATGGAGAAATGTTTGGGACAACTGGTTTGTGACCATTCCTTAGCGCTTCTTACTAGAGCAAGACACTTCTTGATATTTTGTGAAATATGACGGCTATTTTGGAGTAGTTTTCTCATGTCACTGAGGAGGATATGAGATATCAAGGATATGAGGAACTTCCCTTGCACCGCTGGATCCCAGTCACTCAATGATCTCATCCAGCAGCATGTGACTCAGCGCATGTCATGTGATGTCTGGCTAGCATCACAAGTGAGGAGGTATATTTGTAAAAGCTGCAAACATTCAAGGATGACTTGACTATCACAGACGAGGTTCTGACAAGAGCGTGTGTGGTCAAATTCCTGCTGTAAACAAACGTTTTTGCCAAGTCCAGATTCAACTCAGCAAAGCGACCTAAATCAAACATTACATTAATCTGACAGCCAGATCGGATTTGGACTTGAATATACAGTATGCTTGCAAATTTTGAACTTTGATAATTAATTCAAGCAGAACTGAATGTGTGGCTATTATTTACTCACCTATATATATTTTAAGAATACAGCACTCAAGTCTTGTTTTTACACTACCTTACTTTTTCAAGGTGCTTTCATTGAGTTTTTGGTCCATTTTATAAGTTTCATACCATATGTATTCATTGTATGGAAAAGAGAAGCGTGTTCATCCTTTAAATCTTCTACTTTTGAGTCATATACAGATGTGGAAAAACTATAAAGGTGGGTAAATGATGACAGAAGTTTTGTGGTTTACTAGTGGTTTATTCCACTTCAGCAACTTTTTAGAGACCACAGACAACTCTACTTTGTTCTGTAGTGATTTATAACTCACTTTGGGCTTGTGCTCGAGTGAAAAAGAATCACTCAACTGACCACATCAAAGCACAACAGCTCACAGATCTGATATATTCAGCTACTTGAACATAATCAGCCAACAGCCGAGTGATGACGAGGATGAGTCAGACTGACAGGAAGAACACAGAAAGCCCTAACAGAGTAGAGGGAGTGAATCAGACTCTAACCTTCCTCTCTGTCACTTTGGCCTGAACACATTCCCACTTCTCCTGCAGGTTACGTAGGTCCAGTTCAGTGGTGCTGTCTTGACCCTCAGGAGTCAAGGTCAAAATCTGCTGCCCTCGGTCAAGAAGTTGCTTATATATTTCCTCCTTGGCTTCCAGTGTACTGCAGAGCTCCTACAAACACACAGAGAGACATTGTGTTTACTGACATACATTGATTATTCAATAAGAGTTAATTCTGTTATTTAAGCATAAATATTTTTTTACACATCAGCAGAAATCAGAAAGTGTGAAAAGTCTATAAAACGTTTCATAAAAACTGGGACAGAATTTTTTTTTATTGCACTTTCATACAATTAGATAAAGCTGTTTTTGTTAGTTTTAAAGGGCAAGTTCAGCCAAGAATTAAAATAGTCAACATTTAATCCCCCTCGTATCATTCTAAACCTGTAAGACTTTTCCTTCTATGGAACACAAAAGATTTTGGAAATCATGCAAGACTATTGTGATAAACATTCTCTAATAAAATGCTTAAACCAAAATAAGCAAAACTGTTCTCAATGACTAATGCATAAATCTATTAATCACAGTGGTTGAGATGCAAAATAAAGATTGTGTTGGTTAGCTCTCCATACGTGGCGGATCTGTTGTAGTATTAAACACATACCAGATGGGTGTTAAGCTGCTCTCGGGCCGTGTCTGGTAAGCCTCCGAGGGCCTTTGATGCTAACAGCTGACGCTCTGTGTCTTTCAGCCACTGCTGCATGTCTTCAATCTCACCATGGAAACCTTGAGCCTGAAAACAGATCAGCCAGCATCACAACAATAGAGTCGCACATTCATTCCCGCCGGCCGGAGGGGTGAGATTCACGGAGAGAGGCTTGATTAATGAGCACAGATTATTAGTCTTAAAAATGGCAAGTTTGTAGGAAATCTCTCAATTCTGAAACAAGAACAATGGTGTCTGGACTCAGAAAGAGTAAGCATAGACAATAAACAACAATACATTTCCTTGCTCCCTGTTTTATGTGAAAAAAAAAAAAATTTAAATCTTGATTTTTTTTTTTCAGAAGATTTCCAGTATATAGAAAAATTGTGCATTTTTTATTAGTAACACTTTAAAAGGATTGACATAGGTATCATTTTATATTAATTATATTTAATAAATTTAACATTGCTCTTCAGTCAACTCATTATTAATTATACATATATCAAAAATTCATTTTTGACATTTAAATCAAAATTTGGCATGTTGTTTTTTGTCATTGTTTCTACTTAATTTGTATGGTCAATACATTCAACATCAGCGTTCAGTGTTCACATCTGAGCAAACTCTTTGAGTGAGAGCATGTGCGTGTATGGACATATATCGCTTTACTGCTTCTCTTTCACATTCTTTAAGATTAAGAGAGGACATTTTTGGCCTCATGTTGAGAACATCATCAATCATATCTCCATTTTAGGAAACGCTCAGCCTCTGAGATTCCAGAGGGTTGCCAGTTCTCTGGCTGGCTTGTATTGGCTCCTGACCTGCAGCAGGGCGCTGTCCAGAAGCTGTCTTCTCTGCTCAGTCTTCTCCAGGATAGTCCTCCAGCGCTGGTTGAGGTTCTCCAGCTTGTTCTGCAGACCTCGCGCCTCCTCTCCAGCGCTGGAATCAATGAGGTCACTGCCGGCCTTGTTCACCGCCTCCACCGTGGTCTTATGGGCCAGCACATCATTCTGCAACACCTACCCAATGGAAAGAAACGGGGATACGTGAGCTGAACAATGCTTGTTGACATCTGAGAGGTTCTGTGACTCAACGACTGTGACGTACGTGGTGCTTTGCGAGCTCGATCTCGATGGCTTTGGGGTCGCCGCAGGCCTTCCTCTGTTCATTAAGCAGCTCTTCAGTATGAGTGAGCCAAGCCAGAAGTTCATCTAAAGCATGCTGGAACTGCCCTAAAGCCAACAGCGCTCCCTCCAGCTTGTGCTACAAGAGATCAGGCCACATAACAGTCACAATAATGTTATGAATGCACAGGTTAGTGAAACATCAAGTATTGTTGACAAGATCATCTCTATCAGGGCTGTGAGTTTGGGGCTGGACTTCTTTGGATTTCTTTAAAAACAGTCTGCATTGCTGGAAATATGTCACATAATGGGGTAACTTTGCTGTGTATTTGTATAATTATGTGGTAGACATTATGGTATTGTTGAGTTTGTTGATTTATTTACTATCTCCACTTTTTTTTTTTTTTTTGTTGCAATTATTCAGCTTATTGTATGGATAAAATTCAAGACGTTTATATTAGTAGTGGAATTAATCCATTGTGACAGATGCCCCTTTTTATATTTGAGCCCCTGCCCCTGAGAAACTCTTTGCATGGCCATTGGATACATTGGATTGATTTTAATAACTATAATGTACTTGAAGTGTGCACCAAGCACTAGGAAATTACAAGTATCAGATTGGGACTCTGAATCGGCAGATACTGAATATTCAATGACTTGGATTAGATCGGGGGCACAACAAACTTGATTGGGACATCCCTATCCAAAAGCCTTTGTCCAATTTCCTATGAAGGAAGACCTTTGACTATCTTTGTGTACTTTGCAATAGGGTTTTGTTGTTGTTGTTGTATTCTTTATTCTTTACTACTGGTAAAGAATTAGATGGCATTTCTATAAATGCTTTAATTTCCCTTATTAGGATGGCAAAAATGGCACAATTAGAGGCACAATTAAACTACAGTTATTGTAGTTATCTAAAAAAACTACTTAATATGATTTATCAATAAATGCAACAAAACTGATCCTATTTGCACACATTTATGCTCTTTCTGATTACTGATTTTTAACAATCCAATCAATTCCCAGTGGATAAGATCTGCTACTCTTTTGAATATCCTGTTGCACCCTGGGATAGATCTCATTACAGACACTAAATGGGTCATGAACAGCGTTTCGCATTGATTTTAAAGTTTAGATCCTTCTCAGTGTCTGACCTGTCTGTTGATGATCTTTTTATCCAGGCTGTCCCAGAGCATTTTCAGCTCATTCATTGGCTCCAGGATGGAAGTGCGATCAGCTTCCTCTACCACCTTCTTCAGCAGGAGCCCAGTCTGATGGTTCAGCCTTTCCATCTCGATCTGTAGCTGGTACGCATCAGCTTTGAACACCTTCACACACATTACACGATGCACTGCATTAAGATTATCCACTAAGTGGATATTATGATTTTTGTCCTCCCTGTTAACATTCACTAAAGACATATCTGACTGTCTTTATAATAACATACGCCTATCTCTGTTACTAGTAAATTCTTGCAGGAATTATGTGCAAATAAAATATTGAGCTAAAAGCATGTTAATTCACCTACAAGCCAATGGTTAAACATTTACAATTGTGCAGGTTCAAACCAACTGTTGTGTGGTCTGTCAGCTCAATTATACTCATGAAACAATCAAAAATGAAAGAGGCTGGAGATAAATAGCTTTGATTTGAATCCACTATGACTTTGACAAAAAGCAACGCTTCATGGCTATGGGAGAATCTCCCTCATGCAAGCAGTAAATCAATACCTTCAGCTCCTCAATCTGTTGTTTCACAGTCTCCAGGTCCGTGCCCACGGGCGACATCAAATCCAGTTTGCCTTCCATAATATCCACTGAGTCAAACATGTTCTGTCAGGGAGGAGAACACTATTGTCACAGGCTGCACAACATCCGCACCTTGCATCGAGTCGAGTTTCACTTATAGCCCCAATACAAATGTGGCTCAGGTGACAGTGAAAATGAACAAAACTAAGCCACACCTAAACCAATTTTATTCATATCTGGAGTTTGGGGAAAACAAGTACAACTGGTTAAGATGCACAATGATCCCTTATAAGAGTCTTTCTGAGAATAACTGAGAAATACTGTAAATCTTGAATTATTCAGCAACCAGCGTGAATCATTTGCTTAGCATGATTAAAGTTGGGCACGTTCTTGATCTGGATACACTATGAAAATGACAAAAAGCTATTTTGCTTTCTCTTTCAAAGTCTCCGCGCACCCTCTTGGTTCCCGCTTGGGCTGAATCACGTCACATGAATCATTCATTCAATTTAGTTTTTTCCTTCATGAGCACATTCAGCATGACAGGAGGTCAGACTGTGCTGACTATCTCCTGAAGTTTCTTATTGACTGAATGACCAGTCAGATCTGTGGTCAGAGTCATCAGGAGTGGAGTGGTCAGTGTGTGTCATATTTACCTGGAGACTGTCCTGGAACTGCACTGCAGCTTGCATGGCTTCCTCTAGAGTCTCTACTCTCTCTTTCCAAGCCTTATTCAGGGTTTCCCAAGCTGAGTTCACCTGCGGGACGAACAAGATGTGGTCAGACATTACACAGTGTGACGCCAACTCTGACTCATCCAGCACTTCTGTTACACCAGGAACACTGGCATCCCGGGTATAAAATTAACAATTCAACAAAATTACCATCACAATTTATCTTCTGTAGTATGGCTTTATTTTTGTATATAATTATTTTATTCGTTCACTGTTCAAGTCCATGGAAAATTTCTAAAAAAAAAAAAGGGGGGGAAAAATAATAAAATACACATAGTTGCTACAGTTTGTACTAGAATGGTATTTTGACATCAACTATGATTACGTTTTTCTAAAGGTGCATTTATTCTCCTATGACATCATTACCTCATCTATACTTTTCTTGATCACTGGTTTATCAGGTTCTCCGCATGCTGTCATAAGCTCCGCCCCCAGATTCTGGACCACATTCAGTTCCTCCTGCAGCCCGTCAATCTCTTCTCTAAAGCCCTGTAAAGCAAACCAATAACTATGAAGATGTTGCACAAAGCTGAATGTATATCAAACATCCTGCTCGAAGCTTCCAGACCTCCACAGACTCTTGCTGTTGCTTGACTACTGAAGGATCGACTCCAGGCTCCTCCAGCTCTTTCAGCAGATCATGTGTGTCTTTGATGGTTACGATGAGAGCGCAGTGATCACACCAGAACTTCTCGGCTAAGTCCATGACATCCAGGAGCTTGGCCTCTCTTTCCTCCAGAAGAGCTTGGATGTCATTCCACAGAAACACCATCTGGTCCAGCTTATCTTGAACAGCTCAATCAAAATAGACGTACGCATTTTATCACACTGCTTTAAAACCGAGTAGTCACACAAGCCCTGATCCCACATGCCCATTACCTTTGGCCGAAAGGTCCTTGTCTGCTCCTTCGGAGCGAGCGATCATCTCCTCTCCTCTCTGCTTGAGGGTCTCATAGGATGGCTGAAGTTTCTCCAGGTCTACATTCACCGCTTTGTTCTCCGATATCTGCTCTCGGATCTTCTCCACCTCAACAGAGATGGATGGAGGCTGGCGCAGGCGTTCAGCGATGCGCTCCAGAGACTCCAGCATTGGGTCTATCTTATCATGGAACTGCAGAGATCATTGACAAGCAGAAATGTTGCATACTTAAGTCTGAATGGTACAGTAGCAACAGCTTGCTTCCTTTTTTTAATGGTGAGAGGAACATTCAAGGGATAGTTCACCCAAAAAAATCATTTCTGTCATTGTTTACTCATTCTCAAGCTGTATGATTTTCTTTCTTGTGTGAAACATTTGGAGAATGTGGGTAACCAAACAGTCAATGGTCACCAGCAACTGTGGTGAACTATCCCTTTAACCAATCCTACAAAAAGGCAGAATATCACTCCAGTGAAATGTACCTGAGTGGATTTGGAGATGGCCTCATCCAAGGCAGCTGCTCTGTGCTTGACATCGACTTTCAGCTGGCTGTACAGTTTTTCCGCGGCCTCGTATTTCTCTCTGATTGGCACCCCTTCAGTGGGACTCAACTCCACAAGCTGAGGTCCAGTTTTATTCATCTTGTCGATGTGTGGCTTGTGCTCTGCTATCAGCTCCCTCATTTGCTGAAGACGGAAAGTTTAACATCATCAAAATAAAATGCAGTGGATAGTTCATAACATTATCACCCGAAAGAGAAAATCTGTTAAAGGTCAAACACAATCTTACAACATATCACGCAGATCTCGAATAGCATCTGTCTGGCCACTGATGTACATAATACTTTATCCTCTTAGCCATTCTAATGAAGCACTAAGCCATTCGAGGCGCTGCATTACCGTGATTTTGCAACAGTTAAGCACAAGGCAAAAGAGTAAACCATCACACATAAAATCACAGTCTCAAACAACATATTGCTTTAACAAAATACCCTACACAATATATGCATAACAAATATATGGCAGAAGTGTCCATATGTCTACAACTTCTTACAATGTGTCTACACTGGAGGAATCACCTTGTCACTTCGCATGTACAAAAAAAAAATGTGCGCATCACAGCGCTGCTTATGTGTGGTTGAATCCGACTGAGAAAATAGTCTGATTCAACAGTTTACATTTACTGTTCATCTGATTATTTCAGGTCAACACCACGTCAATCAGATCGAAAGTCATTTGGATTAGATTGATTTAGGTGCTTACATGAAGACATGAAGAAAAAGTTCCAATTGGATTAAGTGATCAATCTGATTTTATACAGATTATGTGAGTGCATGTAAACATAGCTAATGTTCATGAACATGAACCCATCAGCTGTAAGTGCAATGCTAAAAACAAATAAAATTTATAGTATTTAGTTCATATATATATATATATAGACATATGATGAGTAGTGTCCATCAGATAAAGGAGTTTTAATAACTGTTACAACAGGTGTATGTCTTACCCTCAGCTCCTCTTGTTGCTGTCGAAGCACTTCGTACTCAATAGCCGGCTGGGACAGCTGAGTGAAGGCAGTCCTCGTCTCCTGCAGCCATGGCCAGAGTTCATCATGCGTTTCCCAGAACTGGCAGGCCAGAGAATGAGCTCTCTCCAGCTGCAGACAGCGCTCCGAATTCAGCTGACTAACCACATTGCATTTCTCTGACAGTGTCTGGAGCTTCATCTGTATGACACCACAGTCATTTTAGTCCTGAGCCTCTGCTGTACACAGCTTAAGATAAAATTCTTTATATATTTTCCTTTATTTACCCTCAATGCCTGCTTCTCTGCCTCATCTTTACTGTTCATAATGACCTCGCTGGCCTTCACAATGTCATCCACAGCATCTTTATGTCTCATAATGTCCATGGAGAAGCTCTGGGGGAGAAAGCATGCTTTAGACACTGTGTACTTTACAGCATTCTGTATGTTTCTGCGACAGCCACATGAACACACGACTGACCTTCTGAGCCTGTAACTGAGCTGTGGTGTGCTCCGGCTCAAGCCTGACGTCCCCAAGGCATGACAACTTCCTCTCTGCGTCCGTCAGCCATTCAAGCTCAGTGGTAGCAGCCTGCTCAAACTGCACATCAGAAAAAAAGAATTCATATGTGACTGTCCATGTCACATTCCCATACACTTTTAGTTTTACATGCAATTTAACATAGATTTAATTGACATTAAATGTTTTTTAATGTATATATATATATATATATATATATATATATATATATATATATATATATATATATATACACATTTAATATATTTAATTTAATAATAATAATAATATATTTAAATTATATATTATATATTATTTTAAAAACTCAAACACATGAACTCATCGAGTCTTCTCAAAGCGCTAACAGACTATTGTGATGCAAATGTAATCAATCTGGGTCACACACTCCATTAGTATATTATGTAAACACCATCATGTTTGGATGACTTTAAAGCACTAAGAATTAGCGGTTGGCAGCAATCACAGGTGCTTCATTGTGTGCTTCAACAAACTTCACTGGGAATCTTCCTAACAGAAGAGTGGTGTTATTTTCCCAAGCAGCTGAGAACCACCGTACCTGCTGGGATTTTAAGATGGCAGCTCCGGTCTGGTCTACATGCTGTGTAATGGCATCGCTGGCCATTTTGTAGCGCTCGTTGTCATCTGTGACCATCCTGTCCAAGCCTTCTCTTGCTCGCCATGGAACGAGTTCCAGCAGAGCGCTGCTTACTTCATTGAGAGAGTCAACCAGTGGCTTCTGATCCTTAACCTCCTTCATCAGTGTCTGGATGTGCCAAATAGAGAAGTAGTGATAAACTGATACATCCACTAATTCTGACAATATTTGAATATTGAAATCATAAACACTTTGCATTTTTAAATATTATTCTTTAAATATTGATGTTTCTTCTGTTGTATTTTTTAATTAAATATTTGTGAAGAGTTTTTGGTCATATGCTATTTTGCAGCACCATTATTACAAGTTACATGTACTTAGTGGTAACACTTTAGTATAGGGACCAATTCTCACTATTAACTAGTTACTTAATAGCATAACATATTGGCTGTTAATTAATATTATGCATTTATACAGCATGACCATATTCTACATCCCTAATCCTATCCAATACCTAAACTTAACAACTACCTTACTAACTATTAATAAGCAACAAATTGGGAATTTATTGAGGCAAAAGTCAAAGTTAATGGTTTGTTAATAGCGAGAATTGGACATTAAAATAAAGTGTTACCACTACAGTAATAAGAGTAAATTTTGAATAATAACAAGCAACTAATTCACAGCCAAACCCCAACCCTTTAGTAACGTGTTCTTAATTAATATTACTCGCTACGTATTTGTGTTATTACGCTGTAACAATGACACCTTAAAATACAGTGTAAACAAGTTAATTTTTTGCCAGTGTCTTATTTTCCTCAATTAATCTGGATTACTTATTTAGCATCAAAACATCAATGTTATATTGCCATCAACAGGTCATCTATCCGGTTTTAGATCTGACAAGCCCAGTTTTCAAAAATCATGTCTGGCTACCAGCCAGCCTTGGGCCGGATGCTCATTTGTCACACAACGATACATTTTAGACACAAAATTATCAATATCAACTGTTTTGATATATTCCGTCAATAAAAATAATTAAACAGAGTCCACCAGAACTGCTGTTTCTCTGATCAACATAGTGGTGTTTTGTTCCTGAATGATTCAGTGTATTTGAACAAATCAGGCGAGTTAATGGATTAATGACCCACTCATAAAGACTGTCACTTGCTTCATTCTTGAATGAATCACCTGTTTTAAACGAACTGCTTGAATCAATCAAACATTAATTTCATAACATTATTTATGCAATTGTAACTGCAGTGTAAATGCATTCATGGCATCTCTGAGCTGCATCAAACACATCTAAATGCCCCTTCAACTGCAGTTTCTGTGCCACCTCTGCAGTGCAAAGATGGGCTTTGTTGATACTGATTCACTTTGATTGGAAACATCCCTATCGTGTCTTATAATTCTAACTGTTTTTTGAAAACATTTAAAAATGTATAATGTACATAGATACACACTCCATTAAAAGGAGTCTTTGCAACCACTTCATTGGACTTACATTGGATTTTAATCATGTTTGATTCAAAATCAGCTTTGCATTATCTCTTTCTCCTAAAATGTATTTTTTACACAGCTATAAAATTGGATTTCATAGTCCAAATAATTTGGTCTGGCAAATCTAAGCACAGTTTGAGACTTCTAAAACTATGAAGAAAACAAATGAGGGGAAGACTTAAAATACTTAGTTTGTTTGGCATTTTAGATGCTTAGCAGAAACACTTGAGATCTCAGTTGTGATTTTTTTTTACCTATGGGTTAAATTGCAGCTGCAGTACTGACACTTACTTTCTGCCTCTCTTGTAAGTGAGTGAGCTGCTCTCCAACCGGCTCTTGAGCTGTAAACGTGGCCAGCTCAGACTCTACCTTCTCCAACCAGGAGTTCAGCTCTTCATGAGTGTTTTGCAGCTTTGTGGCAAGAGACAGGGCTTTGTCCAGAGTCTTTGAAACATTGTTGCTCATTGTGTTGATCTCTGAATACCTCGTCTTTATTCCATCTAGTTTGCCTTGGATGACGACAACCTCATCGCCTGAACGAAAGTGTGCACACATGATACAGACATTCACATAGTTTCAGAGCATAGAAAACATTTAATCTATCAGGAAACCTTCTAAATGTTGACTCAGGTCATGCAAATATATATATATATATATATATATATATATATATATATATATATATATATATATATAATATATATATATATATATATATAAAAATAATATTGCATTTTTTACATATTAGAATTTCGGGATTTTTTTAATCTCACCTGTGGTCTGTTTCAGCAGTTCTAACCCATTTAGGATGGCCTGTTCAATATTTTGTTTCCTTAACTCAATGTCTTCATGAAGAGCCTGGACATTGAAACATACATCAGTCACCAGCATCTTCTGACAGAGTGATACAAAATCATACCACACCACTGAGGACAGAGAAATGAAATGAAAATGGGAAGGAAGCCTTAAGAGGAGGAGCTTGTAAAGTACCAGCTGCTCAGCATGCTGTTTTGCAAGCATGGCCGTCGTGTAGTCTTGGATCGAGACTTCGCTCAGTATGCCATGCACCTCATCGAGCCAGGTCATTAGGGCCACTTCATCCTCCCCAAAGAGCTGCGCATTAGCACAAGCCTGCCGCAATAACTCGGCCTTCTGGCGGCAATGCTCCTGCAGCTCGATGTAGCTGCTGTGCATGGTGTCGATCTTTGCCTGCAACAGCTCCTTGTCATCCACACAGCTGAGCGTCCGTAGAGACTGGCCCAGACTCATGGCCTGGTACAAGATCTTACCATGGCCCAAAACCTCCTCCTCTAAAGCCTGATTACCATGGAAGTCACATGACCAGGGTGGGGAAACCATAACAGAAAAAGAACGTGTCAAATGAGAACACAAGAACAACATAAATGCAGGGGAAATGGGCAATGGATAAAAAAGTAAAACATGATGGCAAACAAACTAAACATGGTCATGGTACTATACTGTCGCTACAGACGGTTCTGCACCTTATGCTGAGAAATTTGCTCCTCTATCTTGGACGTCTGGGTGCCGATGGGCTCGGAGTTGGCTAGTCTTTTTTCGGTAGCTGTCAGCCACTCCGTCAAAGGCACAAGGGTCTCATGGAATTGCTGTGCCACCACCAAAATATTCTCCAACTGCTTTTGTCTGCCAAAAACATTGCAGTTAGTTTTATGGCTGGACATGACTGGGTTTGATTACACTGTACCGACATAAAACAAAGTACTTTTTTTTTTTCATTATTGACACACTGTTTTCCTAATTAATGTTGTTCAGTTGCTTTGACACAATCTGTTTTAATTAAAGCGCTATATAAATAAAGGTGACTTGACTTGACTTGACTTTACCAATAAAAAGACAAATTATAGCTTATGAGCAGAGTCGGAAAATAAGGAACTTGTATAGTAGCTTTGATTCATTTTAGGATTTTTTATATTTTTATGCTTTATTCTCAAAACCTGATAATAGTCTATTCCTATTTGACTATCCAACAATGGGCACTTCATTTCCAAAATAGATTTGTGTTAATAGTTTTACCTGCTCTCAGCTTTCTTAAGTAGGGCGTCCCACCTTTGCCCCAGGCATTCAATCTCTTTCGCAATCTTCTCCTTATCAACAGTATCAGCTAAATTGGTCACCTTCCGTCCCTCCGTCTTAATCAGCTCCACCGTAGCTCTCCGGTCATCCAGCAGTCTCTGCAGGAGCTAGACAGAGCCAGCAGAAAGAATACAGTGATGTGTAAAACCAAAAAACAGTTTACTAATTCTCATAGCTTTAGTATATAATGAATTGGGATGTAATGACTTCTGTTCTTGTATCTGTGCTTTCACCACTTTGAATTCTGCTGATGGAGCTTTCTGATTGGCCACCAGCTCCTCTGTGTCCGTGAGCCAGCTGAGAAGGGACTCCAGTGCATCCTGGAACCTGCCACAGTGCAGCAGGGCTTCATGAAGCTGTGCAGATCGCTCTGCAACCTGAGGGGATCAAACATACAGCAGTTTTAAGGAAACTACCTTAAAACTATAGCTTGGCATGCTAGAAATTGGTGTAGCACCTCACATTACGCCGCTTCTTATTATAAAACCTAGCTACACTATTTAACAGACTAGTCTTAAACTACTGAAAAGGTATCACTACTTGTTAGTTACTCACCAACACTGGCAAACATTATGATTGTTATCAAAAGATTATGAGCATTCCAGAGTGCAGCGGACAAAAAATCACGCGATTCATACATGATATTTGCTATTGATATCTTCAACTGAAATGTAAACCCATTTTGAAACTGGATGAAGAGTGGGTCTTACTTTTTTGTTGAGGGTGTTCCATCTGGTGTTGACCTCCTCTAGATCATGATCAAGTTTTTTGGTGCTGGTGCATTTGGCAGCATTTTGGATCAGTGCCTGGCCCAGAGTGTTCAGTTCCTGCAACTGGCTCTGCAGCGACTCAATGACGTCCTTGTGGAAAACCTGTAAGTGATAAATACAGAAGAACACTGAAAACCCATAGAAAAATGTAAGCAATTCAATCTTCATAATATTCAAGTAAGCATTAAATAAACTCCAATCCCCTGAGGTCACTCTAGCTTAGAACACTATATGGAGTTCTCAGATAACAGTCAAATTAGTATTAGATGTTTCTCTTGAAATTCATTAGCAGATAAAAACAATAATAAAAGACTTGTCGAGATCCAGTAAGGGTACCAAGCTAAAAAAAAAAATGTGTACAACATACAGTAGCTACTACTACAATCCTATTCTGGGGATCTACATCCAAAACACATGCTAGAGGCCAGCTAGGTTGGCCTTTTCAGCAGGGTAACAAGATATGTTATAGCAAGCAGCCTTATAAGGTGAGGCTCTTCCACTGAAATGGGCACTATGTGCACTCTGACGCCAGGCAACTGGTTGTTGTGAGAGGCTGCGACTCGGTTACAGCCAGCTGTGCACAATCACAACATCTTAGTCACTGACCAGCAATCACAATAAACCTAATTCAGCTTCTCCTAATCTGATAAAGGACGAACGGCACTAGCCAGCCTCCCAGGAAACACTAATCAAACGATCAACATTCGCCGGCTATTTTGGGGTACCTGGGTGGAAGGCAAGGCCACAAGTTCCATCTGCGAACATTCGGCTATGGATGTTAATAGACTCTCTATGTCTTCATCGTCCACGTGTTTTATTCCATTGGAGAAACCTGCCTCCCTTTCAACTAACAACAAGAAATCCTCCAAGTCTGCCATTTTGGAGTCCGTAACTCTTTGCTCGCATTCATAACACTTTTCGTCCTTGGTTTCATGTTGTTCTTGATTCTGCTGCCAATGTGAAAGAGTCTTTGGTTCTATCACCACAACACTGAGCAGCTCACAGTCACCCTGCAAACAAGTGTCTTCAGGAAGTTCAGCTGTGGGTAATTCCTCATATCCTGAGAATGTTGTGGAGTTGTGTGTTTTACTACTTGACTCTGCCAGCATCCTGACATTTATAGCTGAACAATCGCTATTAGAAACAGTGTGCTGACCCACACTGAGGTCCGAGCTGTATGTATTGTTACATGGTTGGCTTCCAAGTGTTGATGCATCTGTGTAATACAGCGGAGTGGGTAATCTGTCTTTAAGTGGGGAGAAGGGGAACTCTTCCTGACCAGAGCTGAGGGAACACCCTGGCTTCAGGTCCCCAGATACGTGCACCCCCTCAGCAGAAGAAAGGCTTCTTGTGCCAGGCCCTGGTCGCCTCTGGGTTCGTGGGTTTCGTTGTTCTCGTTCCACAGTGGGACTACACAGACCCGAGTCACCTTCTGAGGTAAGAGAGTTCGTCATACTGCTTCCTCTTCCCACTTGACCCATTCCGTCGTTGCACAGCGTTCCGCTGCAGCTGCCGTACTTGCTGAGGTTTGCGGGGGCGAAGGTCCGCCAGGAACGGCGATGCTGTGCCGGCTCCTTTTTCTCGCCCACTGGCAGTGGCTTACACAGCATGGTGTCTGCACCCCGGATAATATCTCCATTAAGTTTCAAGCCATCGAACACGACCCGCTCGTCAGAACGGACCGCATCCCTGCTGCGAAGATCAAAGCTACTGGAGGTGGCCAAGACGCCATTCCCACAGAGTGCGCTTATGTCCAAGTTCCGATGGCTATATGGTAAAGTGCCGACTAAGTGCCTTGAGGTCAGGCTGCCCTTAGAGCCCGAGTCGATTTGCTCATTCAGACGCACTGTGTCATAAATGGACCTCTGAGGAACGTAACAGTCATCGATGTTGAGGTCCTCCTCCTCTCCTTTGCCCACACAAGAAGGGTTCTGCCGCAGACAGTCTGGTCTACTCAGAGGTTTGCCCATGATGACTTATAATAATGAGGTAAAGCTTTTCAGTGCAACAATCCCTAACAGACACGAAAACATCAAAGAAACTTAAAAAAGGCAAAAGCGATTCTTTAATTTTGCAACACTTTACCCCAAAGAAAACGTGAGAAAATAAATACAACAGTAAATAAAACTATAGACTTTTTATGAATATGTGTATTAATATATACAATTTAAAACCAAAAATTACAATACCACAAATATACTATCAATTTTATAACATGGTGAAAATAAAGTTATTTGTATTTGTTATTTCTAATACACATCACTTCTTCCTCTTATACATCCTTTTCCAAAATGACAATCCTGCTGGTTTGCATTTCTCCCCATTGTCACAACTTGTCATTGTTGCTTGTTTCCTTAGTTCTTTATAACTCCATCACAGTCATCATCCAGTGCTTGGAATTTTAGAATTTCCTGAGAACTCCTGTACAGTTATCCACACAGAGGTATCCCGTATGCATAATGCTGGCATATCCCGATACAAATCCTCAAATCTGGGAAAACAAAGTCATAAGCTCCAGGAGAAACAAAAAGCCGCTCCTGCTTCTCTTGTGGTCCAACAGGCAATGACAGACACCCTCCTGGCACAGGGCTCAAGGCCCCGCCCCCCTCACATTATTCAAGCAACATCTGCCACAGCTCCATCTGTGCGGTGGCCGGCTCATGCTGATTGGTAGACGCTTGACCCTCTTTTAATTCTCCCCTTCTGTCTCTGTGTCCCATTTGACTTAACTTCTTAGTGTGCTTCTGCTCTGACAGCAGCTCTCCTCCTCTTGTCAGGGGAGGGCAGAGAGAGAGAAAAAAGCTAAGCTACCAAAGCGACCGGCACTCTTTCAGATGACATCACACAAGGCAGAAATAGATATGCTTTCCGCTCTCTTGCCCTCTCCGTCCCTTGTTTCTCCTCCTCCCTGCCTGGTGTTTTGGAGCCACAGAAGAGCCTGTAGTGTCTCATAATTACAGTGGAATGCTGAGGGAGGAACTAGATGTGGGTAATGAAACACCGTAACCTGTGCCAAGTGCATGATAGGTCTTTTTTCATGTCAAGTGGACAAAGTGGGAGAAGCAATGGATTGAAGGGTAGGCTGAATAAAGAATGTAGTTTTGTTTCTGGTACTTGTCAACTTGTCATATAATCTCTGGATACATTGTAATGCCACGACAGTGCCCTTCAAGTGAACTTCACAGTACATATGCTCATTTTTGTTGGGCCCTACATAGGGAACAAGGATTTGTGTCAGTCACTGAGCACCAGCTCAGTTTTTAGCTGAAGTTGGCAATTGTGCATAAATAAAAACAATATTTTGGGTCCACTGCAATGCCATTATCATGTCCATGCACACTGCAGTTAGCATGAAATATTGCAAATGTAAGACTGAACTTAGTGTTTGAAGGGAGTAGTGAACAGCGTGTAGGTGTCTGAGAATCAATACTCTGCCTCTGTGTTAACAGAAAGAAAACTCAGGAAGCTGGCAGAGGTGAAGAGGTGAAGAGGTAATCCAGGCCGTGAATTAACAAGAGCAGAACATTTGTTTTTATAGTTCCAAGGTCCAAGATCTCTAATGTCTCTGAGATGTGTTTACTGCTGCTGACGCCACATAGATGCCTCATGAAGCAAATAAAAGGGATTTATCTTTCTATGACACCATTTATTTGGATGAACCTGACCATTTGCTGTGCTTTACAGCTGCTTGATTTTGGGGCCACATTTATAAAAACGAGCAGAATTTCGGTGTAATTTGTTTATGAATCCCTTCTTATGTAAAATGTGACACTTTATGCAAGAATGATTTTACAAATAATTTACACATAAGTTTGTGATCCTTGAAGTTTTGACCAACCATTTGCACGTGGCAAAAACATAGGTGCATGAAACCATTCATTTAAAACCAGACGTGATGGGAAACAATGGCTGTCTGTCCAGAGAAACAGGGCAGGGATGTTTCCCCATCCAAAAAAAAAAAAAAAAAAAACTCTGTCAACAAAATCTCTCACCATTCACACGAACAATACCCACAGGCACTGAAACGCAGAACTATTATTTAGAGGAGAACAAAGGTTTCGTTGAATAAAAAAAAAAAATCTCTGAATATATTCCTCAAGCACTCAAGGGCTGAAATCCTTTGGGCCAAAAACGTTATCTCTCTCTCTCTTTGTAAACATCCCATGCAACATGATCGCAATGAAATAACAACTTCATCATACTGCAACAATGTGCATAAGTTCTAGTGCTGTACTGGTGGAGGGTTTCAGGTTCCCTCTCGGGCGTTTGTACAGTGAGTCAGGCTGATGAGTCAGCTCAACACTGGGGGCTTC
Source organism: Cyprinus carpio (assembly GCF_018340385.1). Classification (NCBI taxonomy): domain Eukaryota; kingdom Metazoa; phylum Chordata; class Actinopteri; order Cypriniformes; family Cyprinidae; genus Cyprinus; species Cyprinus carpio. The sequence continues at coordinate 1,462,075 of NC_056584.1, forward strand.
ACAAAGGTGCCTTTCCCATCATCACCTATGGAATTACGAACAGCTATGATTCAAGAGCCAGAAATTCCCACAAGTTTGGAGACATTAATGTCATGTCTAAGCAGAAGAAAGACTAAGAAAACTAACAACTCTTCAATTTCCAAACATGTCCTGCATGTCAGCGTGTTGTGGGTTGATTTCCAACATATGGCTTAAGACCTTACATATTAGGTTTATTCACAAATAAATCCAATGAATTGAAGAAACAAAAAATAAGGTTAAACAAACAACTTCATACATTTATATACTTAAATGACTGAATCAGACTTCAAAAAAAAAAAAAAGCAAGACAAATCTATGCCTGCCTTTGTGTTTCATGATCTGATTCATTTTGCTGAGTTTAACGGCCATATCAGTGAGAACAAAGCTGATTTTCCAGCAGCAGCTGATGTAGCCGTGATCACCCATCCAGACATTGAAAAGAACAAAAAGAATGGGGGAGACCGAACAACAAGGGGCCAAATGATCGGCCGAACAGCAGCAGCTGATGCTTTACAACAGAGCATGGATGTCCATGGTGTGATTCATATGCATGTCCAAATATAGGTTAAGCTTCTTTTAGCTTCAAGCTTTTAAAGGATTTCTGGACAATGTTTTATCGCAATTTAAGTCTTGACAATGGTTTTAACCAGGACCAATATTGTAAATATCACAATGTTGGGTTCAGCAGGTTTTCACTGTTGTAATAATATACCAATATTATCCATCCTAATATTTCCTTTGATTTCGCTTTAGTAGTAATTAGACTATAACAAGGACAGAGAAATCTACTTCAAGTCTTTTGATTATGACAGGAAAACACACTGCGTTGCCATAACAAAAGAAAGGAAAAAAACATTTTGCTCCAGTATTTAGGGGAATAAGCTAAATTTTTGAGCATCTGAACAATCCAGAAATTCCTGCAACAGCATACTTTTGCAAATGATGTACCACTTGAAATATGTAGTCAAAATAGGTCTAAGACAAAGATGTAATTTTTGAGAGATGAAGTCAACTTCTCAAAAAATATTGTTAAGCTCTATCATTTGCATCTGTGGCGCAAAAATCATTTCAATTCATTCCTCAGTTTGTAAAAACAAACCAAAATCACTACAGTGAGACAAACAGAAATTGTTGCACACTACACACTTCTGCTGTGAGCATATAATTTTCAACAGATTTTTTTTTTTTTAATACAAATAAATGATTTTATGTGGAAATTAACAGCAAATTATTTACTGTGGTAAATGGCAGCAAATTATTGCCTGTGGTAACAACAAAGTTATAATTTACTAAACCCTGACGTTCATTTAAAGGCATCATAAATATGCATTAAATGCAACCAAAACTAAATTAAACACTCTAACATAAAAAGGCTGAACGGAATCTTTTCCTGTAGTGTAACTAAATTAAGAAAAAAAAAATTAATAATAATTAGCTTGCAGCTAAAAATAAGAGAGCTTCAAAATCCTATTGTTCGCAGTTGAATGGAGAGGCCTGCTTGAGTGCTAGCTAACAGGGCAAGGAGCAGAAGTCAGACCCCACTACCTTTCACTGGGCTGCTACGATACACGGCACCCCACTGGCCCCCAGCTGGCTCGCCGCACACTGCAACAATGTCCCATCAGCTGACGCTCTTTTGATAGCGCTGGATGTTCATGGACATACTGAACTGTCTACAGAAAGGTCTAACACGTGGCTTACAGATCAAAAACATCATAACTCATAAGAAAGATCCTCCTGTAAAACTCTGCTGATATTTCAATAAACAGTTGCCCCCTTTTTTAAATGTAATAACTTTCATACAATACATTGAATAATTTTTGTAAAATGAAATAAGGAGAAGTGTAATTTCTGTGCTACTAGTGGCACCATATGTAATTACAGTCTGGTTGGTTAAGTGGCCAAACTAGGCCCAACATACAGAAACAACACTGGCTCAACCAATGGTGTGTGTTTGTCTGAACAATGGAACACTGTGGGAGTAACTAAAAATAGTTTGAAGACGTTTTTGAAGAGTTTTTGCGGATGTAAATTAGCAATGTTGCTATATTCCCACTTGTTTACATTCTGTATTTTATACAAATGTTCATTAACATGCATTTTCCCATTGTTTATTTTTTACTTATTTTTATTTAAATGTTTTTTTATTACTTTAAGTGATGCCTTTTGAGGATGATGTCATCTGGGAATAAAAAAACCATGTTGATTTACAGTAATGTTATCTCATCACTTTTTTTCATTAAACATGAGATGGACAACTTGCACAGTTCTTACTCGCAGTCTATCAATCCTTTCAAATGTCAGTGACTGCTACAGATCATCTAGAAGGGGTACAGAACAAGGGGAGACATGTAATGAATCTTAATATTACCTTGAAGGACTCCAGTTGTTGGTTAATGACTTCTGTTTCCAATCCAACAGGCCCTTGGGACTCCTCTTGTTTTTCAGCAATGCTCAGATTGTGGCTGAACTCCTGTGCCTTGCTGTAGAACTCCTCCAGATGACTGAGGGTCTCCTCAACCTGTTCTCTTCTACCCGTGGCTCGGTCCATCAGCTTTCCACACTGCTTGCCCAGGGTTTCCAAGTCTCTCTTCAGACCCAGGAGATCTGGTGAGGCCTCTGACTCCAGCATCTTTTTGCACCTGTCTCTGCCGTTGGCCGTGTTGGTCATCAGATCCTGAAGTCTAGCAACAAAGTCTTTGATAGTGCTTTGCTGATCCCGTAAGGTGTCAAGATCCCTGTCTACAGGAGCCATCCCATCGAACTCATCATCCAGGTCTGTGAAGTTTGCAAACATTTCACGAATACTGTTCTGGAATTGTCCAATGCCCTGTAGTTTGTTCTCCAAGGTGGAGCAAGCATCCTCTACCTTTTTGGTAATTGACATGTGGTCTTTTTCCAAGCTGTCTGCCTGAAGAAGAAGGTCTGTTACACCTTCTACATCAGAGGCATCTACCACAAGGCTTTTTGCAACATTTTTTAGATGCTCAACCTGGTTGTGGACACCCTCTAAGCTGTTCTGCTGAGCCTTCATGTTGGTCAGGTTCTTATTGCTGTAGGCCTGGACACCCAAAGCTGAGTGGGAATCGAGCTGTTTCCTGGCAGCCTCCAGCTGCCCTTTGGCTTCTTTCTGTAAGTCGTTGAACTCTTTTAGCTTCTGTGAGATATTTTCTAATGATTCTCTTTTGAGCGTTAAATCTTCTGTCAGCTTATCAACTCTTTTACCAATAGCTACCTTCTCCTCCCTAACTGAATCCCCATCTGATGTGACTACCTCCAGGAGGCTGTCTACAGCTGCATTCATCATCACAACTTGCCCTCTATGCTTTTCAACGTCTTTCTGGATGGCCTTCAACTGCGAGAGGGAGCCCTCGATCTCCACCGAATTCGCGCTGAGCTTCACATTCTTCTCCCTGTCTTCAACCTCTTGCACCCATGAGCTCAAATTCTCATAGTGTTCTTTGTACTTCAGTGCCCTCTCCAAGGCCCCTTGAATCTTTTCTGCTTGCTCAGCATTACCTTTCTTCACATCGTGCCAGCTGGACTTCAGAGCAGAGAGCTGTCCTTGAAGGGCCACCTTTTCTGCCCCCTCCGTGCTCTGGAGGAGAGCTTCTCCCTCTTTAATGATGGTGTTATAGGGTTCTCCATGCTCACTAATGGCCTTTTGAGCAGCACTGTTCTCCTTGAGACTCTGTTTTAACTTCTCTGCATTAGCAGAGATGGGCTGTGGCTTACACTGCTCCTGCAAAGTCTGATTCAGCCAGGCTTGGAAGTCCTTAGATGTCTGATGGAACTGCTGGGAGCTGGCAAAGGCTGAGTTGAGCTGCTCAATCCGCTTTCCTGGTGGACACAAGGTAAGATATAAGAATGTTAGATAAGCAGTCTCAACAGTTGTCACAATTATGTAATACTGTGTCTGAGCAGGGCATAACGTGACACGTCTTGATTTTTCTGCAATGACTGAAAGCAAAAATGCTGTGTGAAGAGCACAACCAATTGGAACTTGACTGATGTCTGCTATGGATCTACAGAATGTGGAGTTTGTGGGGACACCCAGCGCTATGCAACAGAAACAAAATCCAAGTATATCTTGTCATAGTTGGATAATATTAATCACTTGTCACAACTTGACGTGGTTAACAGTTTACACAGTGTTTGTTCTCTCTCTTTAGGATATAAATTTTTAAGGTGAATAGGAGTGGTTTCAGCATTTTGGAAATATGCATGTATAATCAAGCACAGGTGGGATCTGCTGACTTTTTGCATATTCCACATTAATTTTGGGGAGGATCGGTGGAATTGATTTAATCTTACTAAACTGTATTCAACTTAGCTGAGGAACATTATCAAATTAGCCAAAAAAAAATTATAAATGAACATGCACAGGTCGAAGGATGCATATGACTTTATGAATAAAGGGCATTCAAATTCTGGGTAGGTTTTGGCACTGTTGTATGTGTGCAAATAGAAAATCAGGATATTCTGTGATGTTGCAGATAGAAGCAGCTAAACTACGATACCTGCTTTGTCCTCAAGTTGTCTAAATGGTTTAGTGGTGCTCTCAAGCTGTTTTGTCAAGTCTGCTCTGAGATACTCTTCAGTCACCATGGCAGAGAGCTCAGAGCAGACAGTTTCTGCCTCCTTCAGCCTCTTCTTCTCCTCTCGTAGCTGAGCCAGGATTGAATTAGTGGCTTCAATCTGCTTCTTAACTTCATCAGGTTGGGTGCTGAGGGCCTGCTGGTTATTAAGTTCAGTCTCCAGGCAAGTGGCACTTTTACTGAGGCTTCGCAAGAGCTCCTGGAATTGAGTGGTCTTACCGACAACCTGCTCAATGAGTGCATGTCTCTGAGACAGCTGACCTGTCAGGGCCTGCCACTTCTGGGAAACAGATGCCAGCTGTTCTTTAACCTGCTCTACGGCAGGATCCTGCTGCTCTGACGCACTAGCGATGGCTGTGGCCGCCTCGGTTAACTTCTCATACTGAGGCTTGCGGCTGTCGAACTCCTTGAGGAGAATCTAATCAAAGAATCAACATATGACATTAAGTAATAGGCATTAAGGGATAATTAATCTTAAGTTGCATAAGAAATAGTACAGCATGTCACTCCATCTTTGTAGCATAATAGGATACTTCAGCCAAAAAGGAGATGTCGTCATCATTCCAAACCAGTTTGACTTGTGTTTACATGAAACAAGCAGAATATCACATTTTACCAAGGTCTTTAAAGCTCCACAAACAACAAAATAGCATGGTAACACTTTAGTTTAAGGACCGATTCTCAATATTAACAAGTTGCTTATTAGCATGCATATTATTAGCATACTGGCTGTTTACTAGTACTTATAAAGCACATATTAATGCCTTGCTCCTCATGACCAAATTCTACATCCCTTTAACCCTACCCCATATCTAAACTTAACAACTACCTTACAAACTATTTCTAAGCAGTAATTAGGAGTTTACTGAGGCAAAAGTCATAATTAATAGTTATAGTAAGAATTGGACCTTAAAATAAAGTGTGACCAAAAGCACACATGCCCATGTGACCAGTGTACTATTTTCCAAGACTTCTCAAGACAGAAGACTGCTTTGATCGAGGATGCACTGAAATATGAATAACTATTTACTTAAAATCACATCAATAATACGCTATTGGTGACTAATCAAGTGTGATGTGCAAACAAGAGCTACTGTACATATGACTTTCAGAGGAAGAAAACTTCGTTTTGATGTGTTCCTTATATGGCTTATAGCAAATTTAGTGTGAAAGTCATATGAATTACTCTTATGGTCCTTTTTTTTATCCTTTTTAATGTTTGGCAGACTCAAATCACATTTGTTGTATAGAACAGAAAAAGCACAGCAAGAACATTCTTCAAAATATATTTTCTGTTCCCCAAAAGAACGTCACATAGATTTGGAACAACATGAAGATAAGAAAATGATGACTCTATTGAATATATTGTGGTGATTCTATAAAGTGTGTATAGATATAGATTTTGCTGTATCATGTATATTGCAGTATGTAAATAACACAGGACTGCTTCATGTTTTTGACACGTTAAAGTTATGAAGAAACATGCATGAATGAGAAAATAAAGCACAGGATGTTCTTGAAGTTTAAGCGTTATTAAGCGCAATGAGCCTATAAAAAACAAAAAGACAGAGAAAAACCCTCACTGCTCTTGACCGAAGACCTTCAGTAGCTTTAACAATACCTAGGCAGTTGTTTACATTTAGGTATTCAATTTACGGTGCCTGAAAAATTTAAATTACATTTATATCTTCCTTTATTGTAGTTGTCCTATTGTTTGTAATGTGCATCTTATTTTTAATAACAAAACCAACCTTAATGTAAAATATGCCGTTATTGTGAAATACTTGTGAAAAACTCTTTTTCTGAAATAAATTTGGAGTGAACTATTCATTTAACATCATATAACCCCCAATATTTGATTATGTATGGCATTAATTCGTTCACATGTATGTTTACAGTGTGACTGCCAGTACCTGGACTTGCTGCTTTTGTGTGTTAAGCATGTTTGGATCCACAGACAGAGGCCCCAGGACGCCCATCATCAACTCCTTCTCCTGCAGCCACTGCGAGAGCTGCGGCTGGGTCGTCTGGAAGAGCTCCAGCATGCGGGACGACTCCTCCAGGTGCTGTTTCCGGACCTCCATTGTCCCCCTGACCTCCTCCCATTCTGCGTCTGCGTTTAGAGCAGAGTACACATCACTTTATCACTCCCAGCTTCACTTTAGCTGAGCCTTGATTCAGAGCGTGTGGAGGAGGCCAGACTCCTCCACTATCAGCTTGAGCTTTCACAGGAGCTTCACTTCAGCTCACAGTTGGTGCAGAAGATAAGTGTGTGGATCTGCACCTGGCCATCCACACAGATGAGCAGATAAAAGTAGATAAATGGTTTTGGATGTGATGCATGCATACCTATCTGTGCCAGCATGTGCTTCCACTTTTCTGCCTCGGTTGAATCAGGGTGTTCCTCGATTAAACGGAGCAGATTCTCCCTGAGCTGCTGGAGCTGCACTTGCTTTTGTTTCATATTATCTTCAAAGACCTGCAAGACAGACAGACATAATCAGCTATTTCAATGTCTTACAATGACATACTGTCAAGGTTTCCATGTACAATCACAGAACGTGTGCACTTTTTTTTCAGATTTTCTGCAGTGATTGTTTAGGAAAATGTATGAAATTATGTGGAATAGCCTGAAATATGGCATTATACTCCCAGAACAACCTGGCAACCACGGTAATGCATTTAATGTACCTTCTGTTGCTCTATCTGTGATTTTACTGTGTCTTTCCCAGAAGGACGGTTACTCAGTGATGTTGCCGTTTTCTTTGTGTCTTCCATCCACTGACGTAAAGACTCAGCCTGTTCATGGACACCTAGAACTCTCTTTAACAAAACGCCGAGCTCAGAGGACCTGGCCTTCAGGAGTTCCCCCAGATGTTCGTAATTGTTGTTAATGTAGGACATGTTCTGCTGCACCAGCATCAACTCTAATGGCAGATAAAGTATATGCTTATTGTTTTACAAAAATTAGCTATTGGTCACATCGAGAGAAAAAAAAACAGTGCATCAATAGTATGAACTTTCACCTTTGTTTGTCAGATAGGAATGGCTGCCTGGACCAGAACCATTATTGACAGCTGATCCTAAAGAGAGAGAGAGAGTGAGAAACATTCCATCTGTTAGCTTTTACGCTAGGTGGAATTAATGAGCGATCATGTAGAATTGAGACATGTGAAATCTTAAAATATTCCTGGGTAATACCTGAGTTGCGACGTATCTTGGCTTTGGCCGGTGATGTCAAAACACTGATTAGGCTACATAGAGCAGATCCTTTGCTATTTATATCCTGGACTGCAGGAGCTTTGGATGTCCAATCGTCCAATAAGCCCTGCAGACAACATAAAGAGACCAGAAAATGTCATTTGAAAACGTTGAGACATTTAGACAGTTTCATAATTTTCTGTTGACATTTGGAACACGGCACACATTCTTGAATAGTGAGCAGTGAGATTCAGTAGGCTGGAGAAACACTTCCTGGGAGAAACACTTTAAAAAAGGAATGCGTGCAAATCCGTGATCCATTGTTTATTCTCCTTATATGGGGGATTCTTCAAATAAACATGTCAGTTCCCTAAGAGGATTTTATAAAGGATGGAAATAGATTTAAAATCCTTAATCTTTCTTTATTTTGAGAAAGTTCTAACGAGTGCTGATCAGTGTGATAGAATGTTTGCTAGAGTGATTCTATTTTGGAGTTCTTTCCCACACAAACAGTTCTTCTATTATAATTTCACAAAAAGTACTAAAATGCAATGCTTTGCCATTTTTATTCTTTATTTATCAAATACGTCGCAATGCTACAAACAATGCTGTTGGTATCATCATTTTACAAAACAATCATTAAAAATGTGTCAACAAATTTGACAAATAGGTTTTTAATTGTTAAAGTGCCTCTAACTGAAGAATCAGCTATACTCAGTCAGACTTTCTTTACATCATCGTTCTGTCCTGAAGGTTTTGTGGTCCCACAATAAGAGGTGAAAAGTTAAATCCATCACTCACATTGACTTTCTGCAGGTCTGTTCCCAGGCCCTGTTCACTGCAGTTGGGCTGAAGAACTGGCACTTGCTCTTTTGTGTCCTCCAGCCATTTCATTAACACCCCTGCGGCAGCTTTGAACTCCTGCAGCTGCTTCTGGCAGGATGAAACCTCCTCTTTTCTGCAATACACACAACACATATGCATATAGAGTTTTATTAAATAGCTTGACATCATGCAAAAGCATAACTAAAATTACATTTCTTGTAAAACTGTTCAATTATAGCACATGGTTTTAATTCTTTAACAGTTCTAGCATCACTTTATCCAATTAAATAAATTGTCAGGACATATGTCAGAGCCTAGAGAAGTATAACAAATTAATGGGACACATCGGAATAAGACAATATCACAATCTGAGTCATAGTCTGTGTTTTTATTCTAAGTATTGTTTTTATGCTTAGTGTTGTTATGTAATAATCACTTACTTCTCAGTAATTGTCTCTTTAAAAGCATTAAAGTTGTCAGAGATGTTCTGCATCTTGCTCTGAAGAAGAGCAGTGCTTCCTTCTGGACCCAGCTTACAGAGTTCCTCAGTCAGTTTCTGGAGTGTTTCCATGTCCTTTGCGTGCTCGGATAACTCTGCATTTGTGTCCTACAAATAAAGTTTTGATTAAAACTTCAAAATGTGAAACATAAACAGATAACTGAACATAGAACATAGCTGTCTCGCTATCCATTCTGTTTTTAAAAATTAAAAAATTCTTCAGTTACTTCACAGTCATGATTTTTATGGATTTTATGGATTTGTTATTGGTATTCATCGGCAGATGGTATTATGAGATGGATATTTTCATGCTAGAGCAAAAAAAAGAAAAACTGTATTCACCCTAAAAGGATTCATCAATATCTTTAATCTGTATTCTGTATTAGAGAAAGACTGTACTTCTTATACTTCTTATATCCACTATAGGCAAATTTTGTCAGTTTTTTGGAGGACACACAGGGCATTCAGTAGAGATTTTACCTCAAAGCTAATTGACATGAACCAAAGCCATAAAACTCCAATCAAAATATGTAGTTCACTGGGTTTAGGAACAGTGCAGTGATGTTTAGTGAGAGAGTAGTATACCTGGACGAGCTGGGAGAGCTCAGCGACGTTCTTTCCTGGCCCGTCTGACTCTGAGAGAGCCTGGGAGCTCTTCAGTACAAACTGCTGCACCTTCTCAGATGTCTTCTCAAACTGCTCCACCTTGTCTCTGAGATCTTCTATCTGAGCCACCTTCTGCTTGTGCTGCTCAGAGGCGTCAGTAAACCGCTGGGACAAGCCCTCCATCTTAGCCTGGAGGAGTGCGGCAGCGGCCGGCTCGGCACTCTCCACAAACGTCTTCACCTTTGCCTTCATGGCCAAGATGCTGCTCTGCCTGCTGAACATGTCCTGCTCCAGAGCCTGAAAGAAATGGATATAACGTTTTTTGATCAAATGAAATAATAAGTTCAATATTTTTTAATGAATAGGGACAATTTTGAATACAGGTTGTCTTTAAGTTCTTTTTACGATGGAACTGAATGGGATTCAAAAGAGTTTGGTAACCAACACTCTTCATAAAATCATTTTATGTTCCACAGAAGAATTCCGTCTTCATTTCTGGGTGGACTATCCCTTTAATTACACAGTTTTGTCTGGTATGCTTATGCTATGTCGCTGCATATTAACTTTCTTTGGATGACAGGTCAAAGGTCACATACTGCCTCCTTGCTAAGCGCATCTGCAATAGAGCTGGAGTCCAGCGGCACTTTTGGCGTCTCCTTCACACTCTCTTCCACCTTCTCCATCCAGGACATCATCTCATCCAGGCCGTCCTGAACACTCAGAGAGCGCGTCAGAGTCACCTGCAGCTTCTCATTGCGGTCACTCACAGACTTCGACAGGTTGTCGTATCTCTCTATGATGTCATCTACAGACAGAAACTTATTAAAGTTTTTCTTCCCAAAATCATAGTGTGTGTTATGCCTGTTTCACACCGTAAGCTCATGTCAGCATAACTGCAGACTCACAAGAGTGTTCACACTGTAAGAGTTTGAACAGCGTCACGGCAGCCGCTCCAAAGCTACGTTTCTTAACAAAGACAACTAGAAATTTGTTTTTAGGAGTTGGTCATTTATAAACTTGCTTATTCTGTGCATTTTTATCACTTTTTTATTTTGTCATTCAAAAGTGTGCTGTCACTTTTATTGAGCACCACATCAAAAATAGACTCTGTTCTGAAAGCATCGCTTCACTGCTGTTCAGGTGACACTCCTGCTTGAAGCTCACTTGTTGCTCTTGCTCCTGGTGTGAGTGCACTCATTTGTTAACATGCATGCCAAAAGAATATGTGCCGCTCATGTTTGCGGTGTGAAACCGGCCTTATACTGTCTTTAATTTATATATGTTTTTTTTTTCCTAATATATGTTTTTTTTTTTTTTTTTTTTTTTTTTTTTAGAAGTCATATGCTTCTGGTGTGAAATATGCCCCAGGCATGTTTTTGTGAGACTGAATTTGACTCACCCACTGTCTCCTGAATCTCCTCCGGATGGGACAGCAGGTCTCCCTCTGCGCTGATCAAAGCATCAGCTGTTTTTCTCAGCGAATCCACCGCAGCCTGACGGGACGTTGTTTGCCCTTGAAGATTCTGCAACAGATCAATGCTTATTACAATTCACTGACAGAAGTGCAGACTGATTATCTTAAAAGCACAACATCAGTGGTGTGTGATCTATATCCATCTCAATACGCCATACGACACAGTGACATTTAAAAGGCTGAGTTGTTTAGCATAAGGACATAGATACGTACAAGGTCAGAAGACAGTGGTACTATCTCTAGAGAACAGTAATGCAGCATGAATACATTTCCTCTGTTTGTATCTGATCTGACTGCTGCTCAGCTGAATCTGCTCTGAATGCATCATGGGAGAAGTAATCTATTTAAGTGTGATTAGCATTGTCTGCTTCTGTATCCACTTTTGCAAGAGCAACTAGCTATTATACCCCACAAGCAAATTAAATCTGAGCTACTGTAAGTTATATGTGCTGTGGCATGCTTTAAGGGCTATAGATACACTGAAAAAAATTGAAGTTTGTATTTGTATTTGAAATAGAATTGTAAAAACATCAGAATAAACATTAAGGTCTGTCTTTGTTTATAGTAAGTAAACTAAAAAGTTTTAAAATTTTTTTTTGTTTGTTTTGTTTTATTTTAAGTGAAAATAGACTAAAAATAAAATTGTTTGCCCTTTGGTAAATGTTAACCAGGAAATAAGCAGAAACAAAGAACGCACAAAGTTTGGACACGTACAGCTACATTAGAACTGTGTCATAATTCTGTGAACTGAATATAATGATATAATGCTCATGCCTTGGTCTCCTCCAGCTGTCTCTGTAGGGTTTGTGGGTCTCCAGCAATGGGCTCTGACTGCTGCCTTCTAGACTCTTCCTCAGAGACATTCAGCCACTTCACCAGAGCACCACTGGCGTCTTCATACTTCTTGTACTTGTCCACCACTTCTTTCAGGTTATTTCCAAGCTGATTACACTGAAACGCGTCAGAAATATGCTTTTTTAGTGTATCATTTCAAACAATTAGTTTCTTTTTTTATTATTATTATTATTATTCATATAAATGACTGAAGGGTTTAATAATGTCATAAAAGACCTGCTGAATACTGTTTGAATATTTGCTGAATTTAGAGGCAAATGCTGCCATCTATTGGTTGTAATCATAAATGTCTTCATTTCCCATCCAGCAAAATGATTCTAACAACTCTTGTTTGTGGAGAACGCAATTATACTGTTCCTGGATATAGGCTTAATTTTTTAAGCAAAACTGAATTTCTTATTTCTTTCTTTTTGATTTTGCTGTGACCTCTAGGATTTGAAGATTCGGACACTTATTCTACATAAAGACCGTAAACAGGAAAATTACCTGCGTATGCAAGGCTTTGTAGTGACTGGCTGCAGAATCCAGCCTTTCTTTCACTGCAGCACAAGTCCCAGACATATCAACCACCGGCAGGCCGCCAGCTCCCCCAGATTCACTACAATCACAGGCCTTTGCCGCGTCCAGCACCTTCTGACCGGAGATGGTTATGAAGCGCAGGTCTCCTTTATGAGAGATGACGTCCTCAGAGAAACTCTTCTGTCTCTGTAGATTGTTACTCAGAGTGTCCAGACCAGCAGCGGGCGCACCGAGCTCCTCCATCTCCCCGTGGGCCTGCTGTAGCCACGTCTCAAACTCCTCACAGTCCCCCTTGAACTTCTGAAGCTCCTCCTGAACAGTCTGGACCTGCTTCATCTGCTGCTCGGCCTGCGTGAGAGAGGCCTTGTAGCGACCCTCCAGCTCTTTAATGTCCCTCTGTAACTTGTCTTTTTCAGCGGGTGACAGGACCTGAGCTTGTTTGTCGAGTAATGCCTGTGCTGATTGTGTGGCGATGATCAGATCCTGCTGTTGGGACAAGATCTCCTGGTGGTGGACCTGTGGAGATGGGGGATTGAGAGCTTAGTAAGTCACTGGAATTTAATGCCGTTCAGTTTCCTTGAAATTTTTAAATCTGAATATGTCTAGACTGTTAACAATTCAGTTTTTAATTAAATATTCTGGGTCTACAGATCATGAATGTACTATAAATAATCCGACGGTGAATATAATTGCTTATCCCTTGTTTTTAAAACATTAACTTTAAATGTAGTTAGAGTGATGAATGGAGCTCAAGCGTAGTTCAGGCAAACCACACAGGACAGCTTTCAAACACATGAAGGGATTTGTTCCCCACATGAATTTCACTTCAGATTCAGTTTCATGATCTTGAACTCACAATTCAGAAGGAAAATGTCAGGATATCTGTCCATGAACTGAATCTCAAGAGAAAGTAGGTCATGCAGCAAGACAATAAAAGTCTAAAGTCGTTCTAACAAAGCATTGTTAAAGTTAATGTTTTGGAATGTCCAAGTCAAAGTCCAGACCAAGTGTGCCGCAGTAGTCCTCAAAAGTAAAGCCATCGTGTTTCGATCGCCCCCAGGTGGCTGGTCCCAGTATAGGTCATAAACCCCACCCTCTCCATATAATCTAATGGGACATGGGACAAACTAAATAATTAAATTTCACTTTAAATACTTTGTTTTCAAACATAGTTTATGTCATTTGATGTAGATTTTATCACGCTGATGTAAGTTAGGGTGTTCGTTTTTAAAATAAGTTTGGTTTTAGTTACTTATGTGATATAAAAACGGGAGTGTGACGTCATGATTGACAGCTGAGACTGATAGCTTCTCTGAGCGAACTCTTCATGAAGAGATTGGAGTTGTATTTACCTTATTTTAACACAAGTCTCTTATGTGAAAAATCAGCAGACAAAAATTGGACCAGTCAGGCTATTTTAAAAAAGGGGCAGGGGCGTGTGTTTGCGATCCACTCTGCGGGAGTGTGGGCAGGACATGGCTCCACTTCGCTCTCTACTACGCAGACTCTAGTCCCAGATCAGCGCAATATGGCCGTGCCCTATTGGGACAATGGCGGCTTCACTTTTCTTCGACTGAAGTGAATGAAGGTGCGTCATCCATCTTTTTTACACTCTATGGTCCAGACCTTGACCCAATTAAAATGTTGTGGAAGGACCTGGATATATCTTGGGTCATATTTATGCAGGAATATAGGAAATTCAAAAGAGTTCACAAACTTTCAAGCACCAATGTATATACTCAAGTACTTACTTGAACCCTGTTAAACTGTTGGTCCAGGTCCAGGTTTTTACCGTCTTGTTTTTCACCAGTACGCAGACTTGTGTTGTCTGTAGTATCTAATGCATTTCCATTAGGATCATCTTCCTCTCCAATTATCTCCTTTTGTATTCCACCCATTTCTTTCTCTTTCCCAACGTTAGAGATCCAGTCTAGAAGACCCTCGATCTTAGTTTTGCTCTCTTCAAGTTGTTCAACAGCTGTTACCTGTATTGTTGCACATAGAAGGAAACACAGCTTTGGTTTAGAGAGATAGAAAGATACATTTGAGAGCCATCACAAACTAATGCAATAGAGAAAATGACAATTCAATCTGTTGAAATCTTTTGCTTGAATAGTGTTTGGGAAGTTTTGGAAACCTTCTCTAGATCTTTCCTTGACTCTTCTGCCCTCTGGTTAAGCATGTTCGCTTTGCTCTTCAATTCCTCCAGTTTGTTTTCAAGAGCCGATATCTGTTCTGGAGCGAGTTTGCTGCGATTCTCCTCTAGAAACTTCTTTGTGCTACTAATGACTTCATTGAGAGCACTGGCATTAGCCTGCAGGTCTTTCTGTAGAGCCTGAGAGAGATCAACACACACACACACAAATTCATTGAGACTAACAGAATTGCACACACACACACACACACACACAATTAATTATAACAGGCCACACAAGGCCATGCGTTACAGTGATTTTACCACAGGTAAGGGTTAGAGGTGTTCCTAGGCATGCAAACCACGGTAAAATCACTGTAACATGCAGACATGAGTGGCTCATCGATTATGTGGAATAATATGAAAAATACATAATTATTGAATCAACAGTTGCATATATTATTTATTATTATGGAAATAAACAACTATTCCATAAAATAATGTAGTTCATTATTTTAAATATAGGGATACAACAGAAAATGTTTGTCACAACATTGCTTTGCAGCTGCCATGGTATTAGCATGTTGCCTGGTAGCTGCTTGAAAAATCAAGATGGTTTCTAAGGTGTTGCTACAGTTGTCTGGGTGTATTGCTAGGTCATTGATAGGTTGATTTATGTGGTTGCATGGCTATGTGTTTACTAAGAGTTACTAGAGTATTGTTAGGGTGTTGTGGGTGTTTTTATTCAATAATTAGCACAAATGGAGGTATTTTTCATGGTTGTTCCATAAATTTGTGGGATGAGTTATGTGTCAAAATCTTGAGCAGAAGATGAAGCAGCAGCACAGTTATTAACTTTAGTGATGCTTAACAAAGTCCAACAATAACCTTAGAAATATGCATATTCTATGTACAAGCATTGTAGAAAATGTTACCAGGTTGTACCTGATGCTCTTGTTGGTATTGCTGGAGGTCTCCCACGGTCTTTGCACTGGCAGCCTGCTGCTGGTGGCCAATGAGGCGGTTTTCTGTCTGTGTCAGATCATCAAACAGCTCCTGCAGCTTTTCTGAAAACTCCCTCTGCTTCTCCACAGCAGCCTACCACATAAAGACTCAGTTAGAAAAGAAACCTCTTCCACAGAGCTAAAGCAGCATCAAACAAAATACTGAGCATTAAACCATTAGTAGTGACTGAGTATGCTGTAAACATGCCAGCCATTCAAAAGGGTTTTGGCAATGGTAAAGAAAGGTGAGTTAATGTTGCCTTTACTGTTCTCATAGAATAAAACATTGGTCCTTTGGTAGTAAAAGCTGAATAGGTTCAGGCAAGCTGAAAAATCTAAACATGAAGAGAAGAAGGCAAGTTGGTTGCAGTGATCAAGCCATGGCTCTTCTGTGTTGTAAATAGAAAAAAGTCATGTGATTAAACTCAGCAAAACACACACAAATAATAAATTCATGAATAGTCCATTTTGACTTAAATACATAATTAAAACTCTTTATAAAGACCCCATGAAGTTTTTTTTTTTTTTTTTGGTTTGTAGTACATACCAGCTTTGAGGATAAAATTTGCACTACATGCTAGTGTACTCCTAAAAGTTGTCAAAAATAACTAATAAAATAGTGATTACCCATGGGTATATCCAGATTTTGCAGCCATAAGTAGCAAGATATTGTCTGTGCCTTAAACAAAATGCTACTTCAAGGGTTCTTTAAGGGTACCTCTTTAATGGCAATCCATTTTCCAACACTTCATATGAAAATACATAACACATCAAAGCAACAACATATCTTCATGCATTTTCATGTGATTAGGTAAAGGTCATTGGTCAGTGTGATCTCTTTCGATCTCTCTCAGACCTTCTGCTGAGTCTCCTCCTCATGGATCTCCAGTTGGACCTCGAGAGTTTGTCTCTGAGTGAAGACTCTGTCCATGAGCTCTTTGTAGGATCTCTGAGTAGTGCTGAGAGCCCTTAGAAGGTATCTGCTATGAGTCGGACTCAGGAACTGAGCATGCTCAGAAATGAAGTTTTGGATATCAAAAGCAGAGTCTTCCAGGAGCTGCCGGGTTCCTGATAAGTCTTTCTCTATGTCCTGAATCAAGAACAATTAAAAACACTAAGTTAAGCTCACCAGACTTGATGTGATTTGATGTGGTAGATAAAGAGTACTTTTAACTTTATAAAAACCTTGTATTTCAAGCAAATTTATCAATATTTTCCAATAATGTACAAGACAACTTACCTTATTTTGCTGAACCCTTTTCTTAATTCTTTCTATGTTATCAGCATCCATGAAATCAAGCTTAGACACCATCTCAGAACTGTCTTGTATACAAGCTGAGACCTTATCAAGACAGCTTAGCAAATCTTGATGTGAGGTTTCCAAATGGATCTGTAACCCATATTTGGACAATTGTGAGAATATCATTTTCATCATTCTCTATTGCTCTTGCTTTCTTTAAATGCGTCTTTACTAACCTTCACTGTGTCAATGGCTAGTAGAATAGCATTACTTCGCTCAGACGACAAGTGGCAAACATCTGTGAAAGCATTCTGTACATCTACATAGACTGCAGCCAAATCTTGGTGGATTTGCACATGATTTAGCTCATTGGCGAAATTCAGAAGTTGCTCTGCTATGCTCAAATCTGGTGTAAGCAAGTCAGGAAGAGCAGCAATCTGTACTTCCAGAGACTATAAACAGAGTGGGTGGGAGTAGTTGGGGAATAAAAGGAAGGAATTGTGAAGAAGAGCGACAGAGTAAAGGAACAAGCAAAAGGCACATCTGCACAGATAACCATGCAGACAGAAAGCACTGACAAACAACTGGAATACTGGGGTCTGCGGGTTAAGAAAATTTCTGTCAAGTGAAAAGAGAGGCTTTATATTTTATAAGTGACAAACCTGAACTTCCTCTAATTGACTATGCAACGCCTCAATGTCTTCTCCTAATGGACCCTTGGTCTGCAATTTACTTCTTATATCTCCAAGAGTATCGCAATGATCCTGAAGCCTCCCAACACATTCCAAGTAATTCTGGGTGGAATATCTCTGCAAGAAGTACACCATTATACTTACACCTTTATCCAAAACATGCATCTGGATGACGCAGAGTTGATAATACTTTGCAAATCACAGCTCAGCTGAGAGTAGTATCAATACTCACTCTCGTTTTGACTCTGTCTGTTTGCTTTATGTTTGGATCCTCTGCCATGGAGACCTGGTGGATAGAGTCGGTTGGCTGGAAGGCATCATCTGCAGCAGCATCATATGTGGTTGGAACAGCAATGCATTTAGCTTCCATGCTTTCATCTCTCAGGGCAGTGCACTCCAAAAAACTGCTTAGCTTTCCATCCACTTCCTTTAGCATTTCTTGATCTCTGTTTGTGGAGATTCTCTGAATCATCTCCAGCAGATCAGTCTGATGCTTTGGTTGATCATTACTCTCATCAGATGGCCAGTTCTGATCTTCTCTTGGACCTTCATGTTTTTTCAAATCCAAGAGGATATCTGGATCACCACCTCTCTTACTTGAGTTGGGATGATTGGTTGGTGAGATTCCGGAGTGGTGCTGAATAATTTCAATAATGCTATCGATGGCTTGGCATTTTTGTTTTTGAGTCTTGTCCATACTTGCTCCATCCATCTTCATCTGGATTAATGCATTCAAAAAAGACTTTAAATCACTGCTTCCCATTGACTTTGGTAAACTTGCATCTTCGGCCATCACCATGTGAGGAAAATGAAGGTCATCCTGGTGTACACCTTCAGCAACTACTGTATCTCCAGCTTGAGACTGGTTGAAGATGTCTGCACTTTGTTCGCTATTCTGATCAAGCATGATTTTGACAGAAGGACTTTGAATTTGGCGGGCAGACTGCAATTCATTGGATTCTGTGAACATATCCTCTGAAGACTTACCAGAGGATGACTCTAGCATTTCTACCACATCTTTTACTTGTTTATCATCAATTGTAAAGTCTGATTCAGATGACCTGGCTAACTCACCTTTTGTAGTGGCCTTTGGGGCTACATGATTACAAAATATGCCTTGCTCACTTGGGTTCTGTATGTTATGATTACCTCCATTTGAATCAACTTGACTAGAATTAGTAACAATTTCAAGTGGCAACTGCTTGGAATTTACTGTTGATCCAGGTAAATCTATCAAACTGAGCTGACATGTGTCCTCGGATCCTTTGAAACCCACAGAGTCTTCAATGTCCTCATTCTCTTCTACCTTACAATCAATACTGCTTTCTGTACAGACCACTCTGGGCTCAGGTTTTATTTTTGGTGTATTTCTGAACATTTCTGACATGTCCTCATACTTAATCGTCTCTAGTACTCTATTCTCTGAACTAAACACACCTGAATCCTCATCAGAATGCTCATGATCTAGGTCCTCACTTACATTATTGGCATTTTCAACTTTATATGATGCATGCACTTTCTCATTCGATAAATTCTGAGCTAATGTGGACTGATCATCGGTACTTAAATCCAACTCTGCTGGAGTCTCCATTGGTGACTTGGCACTTGCACAATATAAAGACGAGGTGGACTGTGCTTCTTCAAGTGTTGTAACTTTTCCAACATCCTCCACCATTGGTGGCGAAGTGCTCAAGCTCTCAGAGAGGCCTTTGTCAAAACATGCATTTGCTGTTTCACACTCCACTTTGGACCTGTTGAATTCCTGTTCAGGATTAAGTACTCTCTCTGATTTCCTTTCTTCAGAGCAGATATCACTTTGTGAGGAACATGATATTCCAGAGTCTCTCTGTACAGGGTTAACAACATGACTCACCGTAGTCTCTTGACATGCCATCTGGCTGATACATGGTGAAGGACTTACAGTTTCACATGAAACATCAACAAGAAAAGTGTCTATGCTGTTATTTGGCCTTTTTATCTCATTTCCTTCCAAAGTGAAACTTCCTTTTCTTTCATCTGTTGTGTCTAGCTCATTTTTAAAATCCATAGTCTTGAAATTACCACATCGTACATCACAATCCTCCCCTATTTCATTAGTTTCAGAAACTTTACCAAACATATCGTCTTTTGCTGAAATGACTTTAGACGGCATGCCACAAATGGTGGGTAACAGAAGATCCTGACTACTGCTCACACATGCTATGTCAGTAAATACCTGTGTGGCTTCATCTGATGTCAAGCTTATTTGTCCTCTTTTTGCTAAATCAGGCACCCTGATGTCTTCCCTTTCATTCCGCTGTGAATGTAGCATTCTCTCAGCCTCTTTATCATCCAACATCCCAGACTTGTTGGCATCATATACACCGAGCACACACTTTCCCCCTGGATCAATGATGGACTTCCTGATTGCCTCTGAAGAGAGAACGCTTCTGCTGATATCATCAGTAATCATACCCGTCTCTAAAGCATCACAAATGCTAATGGTTCTTCCAACTGCTGCATCATAGAAACCACCAAGAAGGTTCTGCTTTTCCATGATCTGTAGTGCTACTTTACTTGAGATGCAGCCTTTACTGACAGAAATGTTCAGAACTGACAAAGCAGTATTTTCGCTCTCTTTCAAACCATCCTCTTGAAGCTGCAGTGCGAGTACTTCTAAGACAGTCTCTTCATCAATAAGGCCTTTACCGAGAGCAGCTTCAAGGTCATACCGTTTTCCAGAGGTGACATCCAAAATCCCACCTTCCTCCACTTGTGCCCTAAGAAGATGCATGGCATAATCTCTCTCAAGTTTGTCATCCCACACAACATCTGTATGTGGAAATTCAGAGGGCATCTCTGTATAGCTGGTTGTTTCACTGGACAATAGTGGTGAGTGTTTTAAATGTTTTTCCTGGTCTTTACTGGCATCATGACATTCAGGGTTTGCTACCATCGAGGCAGTTGCTGCTATAGAAAAGGCTGTTTGTGGTAACTGCATTGCATCCGATGGCTGAGGGGAAGCTACATCACTTATGTCTGAATGGCACTTGTCTGTGTATGACCATGTAGAATTCTTAGGCAGATTGTTAGTTTCAATTACAGTCATTTGTTCAGCGCTGTCTAGGAAAATATCACATTTGTGATCTGTTTCTACAGCATTTACAACAGACTCAGAGGGTAGAGTAGGTTTTAGGCAATTCTTCAATGCATTCGAATTCACAACTTCATGCTCTTGTTCTGTTTTGCTTTCCAAAGGTTCACATATTTGCAATTCTCCCAAAGCACCATCATCGGAATTCAGACAAGCGTTGTCATCATCGGGAATGCTGAATGGATTCAGTAGAGACTCTTCTGAAACATTCATATAAAGTCCGCTAATCTCATCTACATGTTCTGATGTTTCAAAGAGTAATTTAGCCATTTTATTTAATTGCCAATCAAAGATCAACAGCCTCTGGCCTGACTTTGGATCCATATAGCTATTCATTATGAGATAGGAAATAAATAACTGTTTTGCCTCAGAGGGAGATGGTGCATCTGAGCTGTTTTCATCACTGATTTCTTCACCAATGGAACATGATCCATCGATTTGAAGCTCCTTCATTACCAGCCAGGATGAAAACCTGTTATTCAGTTCATCTATATCAGGGAACACATCTGGGATTTCTATCGTCTTCAACAACTCCTTTGTAAATGTCTCAATTAAGTTATCCACCCCCACAGAATCAATGTCAACTACCTCCGAGGTTTCAGGTATGTACAAGGCTGTTATTTTGTGCCGGTTTTGCAGCAGCTCAGACGCCAGTTTGTCTGTGATTATGTTTTGCTGAAGAGAGGTGGAGAACGAGAGAATTTCACCAGCGTTAGGCCAAAGGAGACCCATGAAGGCCTTCTGTCTCTCCAGAACTAACAACGCACTGCTGGAGCTTATTAAGTCACACTGGACAGCCTCATCAACTGTAAGTCTTGCCCCGTTGCAAGGATTAACGATGCCACCATTTTGGGCCTGGTGGCTGAGTATCTCACTCGCAGTGTCCTGATCGATCAGACCCTCTGATAAGGCCTCCTCAACAGTCAGCTTTCGGCCAGTTTTGGCATCAGCTATGCCTCCTGCAAACAACTGGGTGCTCAGCAATCGAAACATGGTCTCTCTATCAATGACACCTTTGGCTTTCATAATGTTGATCTCTCTTCCAGATGTCAGGAATATAGTTCCATCTTTTCCACGTTTCACTGGAAGCAGGCGAAGTCCTGTCGGCTCATGCATCATGCTTCTCTGCACAAGCTGACTAAGTGAGACTTTTTCTGCAGTGTTGGGGTCAATCAAGTTCTTCCATGTGTCCTTCCTCTCCAATATCTGGATAAAGAGCGACTGAGGTATCAGGCCAAGTTGAAAAGCCCCTTCCAGATGTAGTATATCACCAGTGTATGACAGTCTTAACCCTCCAGTCGCTAGCTGGATTTCAATGATCTTCATAGCTGTTTGCTCAGATATAGCCCCTTTTTCCAGCGCTGCCATAACCGGCAAGGGTTCTAAAGCAAACTGAAGATCCTGAAGAAATTTTTTAGTTTCATTCAATTCTTGAAGTTGCTTGCGCACTGTGTCATCCACAAGTTTGTGCTTGAATGCTTCCTCTAAGTCCATATGCAAGTGCTGTTCAGGCCAAATGAGTCCAGTGGTTATAAGCTGTGCCTCTAGAAGACCAAGTCCTGTGTTTTGGTCGATGAAGCCATTGTTCACAGAGTAACACACAGACATGACAGCTCCACTTTCAACATCCAGAATCCCTTGGATGACCTTCAGTGCCTGGAGAGAGATTAAAGAAATCAAGATGTTTCTAAATGTACGTTCAAACATGATCACCAGATAAATTTTCATTACAGTCTTGGTTATAAATATGATCAAACATACTCACCCGGACTATGGATTGTACTAGCTCAGAGCAAGTCATCAGCAAGAGAAATGGGACACAATAAAAGCTTACATGCATCTGTGAACAGAAATCTTAGTATTGTGTAGAACAACACAGTTAGAGAGAACACGCTGAGCATTATGTTATTATGTGCAGTGTGCTGAACCCCATAGAGACAAAAAGAATATCCTCAGGGTTTGCTGTGAAGAAAGAGTGAGAGTGGCTGACATGCAATCTATGTTTACAGCATACTCAGTTGACCATGAAGTTTTCAATTACACACATTCTTGATGGAGTCTTTCTCCATCTTTGCAGTGGTAGCATTGAAGGGTTAAAGAGGCTTTTGGAAACGGTCTTACCATGCTATATATTTAAAGCTGTCAAAACAAAGGTTAGTCATGCCGTTGGAGAGAGTTTTTACAGTTCACACACAACAACCTCCATATATAATCAGCGTTTGGTTGGCAGTGGCAGAATATCTTTATCTCACCTGATCAGCAGAGGAAGCTGCATCTGCACACTGCTGAGAGAGCTCACTGTAGGCCTGATGAAGAGATTTCAGCTGTTCTTTTGCTTCTTGCTTTTCTTCTTCAGTCATTCTGATGAAAGAAAACATTTCACTTTTTTTTTTTTTTGCAAAAGCACATAAAGCTCTTAAAAATCTGAAATTGCTTAAAACAACACAGACAAGCACGTGCAAATAAGCAATGCTATTAGAGCCGCAGTTCATTCTCAGTGAATTCTTTCCCTTCCGCAGACATAACATACTTGTCACTGTGTTTGGTTAGCATCAGCTGGGTAGTTCTCAATGCTTCTCCAATCTGTTCCTTTTTTGTCATCATCTCCTCCAGTGCCATCTATAATGGGACAAAGGAAGTCAATAAAGCTTCACAAGCACAGTTATGTTAAGATAACTTTAACTGCACTTCAAAAACCATTTCATCCAATATCTACTGTAGGCCATTTAATCATTTGAAATCAGATAAATGTTTGCTGAACCATTAGTCATACAATTTGCAGAAAATGTGAGGACATGATACTATTGAACATTTGAAAACAAATTCCATGATTTGATCTTATGTATTTATTGGGGTCCAAAGGTAAAAAGACTTCAACTAAAACAGTAAAGAAACAAAGTTAAAACAAGAAGATATTGTGATTCCCATCTATACAGCCAACCAATTTTCAAACGGCTTATCCTCTGTAGGGTCACTGGGATTCTGGAGCCTATCCCAGCATCTCAGGCCAACTGTCCATTCTGGACAACAGTCAATTTAGGGACAGATTTACTAAACAGGGCAAAATGGCGTGAGAGCGCAATTCCAAAAAGCGCTAATGGGAGTGGAAAATTTACTGAGAATGCATAAACAGACGCAGCCAGATCATTTCCATAAGGACTAACTCAATCTACCAAGAGTAGCGCACATTAGCATCTGCTTTCAAACATGCTTTTTTTTTTTAAAGAGAAACTCCTACAAATACATATTCAATGAGGTCAGGCATAAATAACTGTGTCCATGCCTTTTCAGAGCGAATTCTTCACTGCGCGTCTTTAGTAAATCCTGATCGTACTATTTTAACAGCAAAAGATGGTTTGTGCCGGTGCAAGCTGTTAATAAAATCTGGCCCTTCGTGTCTGGAAATTCATGTACTCTGCATGTCTTTGGATTGTGTGAGAAACCAAAACACCCAGTCATAAGGAGAACATGCAAACTCAGCAAGGCTTCCTCACTCAGCCAGGACTTGAACCAGGGACCTTCTTGCTGTGAGGTGACAGTGCTACCCACTAAACCACATGATATTCTAATTTATCAGGTAATCATTTATAGATAAAAGATCAAGTTTGTGACCATGTGAACAACTTTGTACAAAAGTTACTAAATAAAATTGCTCTTGGGAACATTCACAAATCATGCTGGATGACAATTCTACATACACGTATGGAGCTTGTGATATTAAAGCTAAAAGTGTCAAAAATGTCATTTTTTTCTGTACTGTTTTTCACTTAAATTGTAATGAATAGAAAATGTCAAATAAAAGCATTTCTACAAGTGGCCTCAGACTTTTGGATCCCAATGTATTTTTAAAGACATGTTGCCATGTTTATATAAACATCAGGACTGAGTTATAAAGCTTTTGTTTGGAAAAGTATATGGAAGAATGTCTGTAATTATGTATTTGACATTGTAGATGGATGAATGGTCATTCAGACACAACTTTCTAATTTGAGAAACAGTTTATTTTACATGGCATGTAAATTTTCTCTGCTTTGGGTCAGTCAATAGAACATTTACCAACTAAATTTCTTGGCTCTGACAACCAAGCAGCACTCCAAAATGAGTGCGTTTGATGAAACGTAGCGATATAACAGGATCACTAAAGCAGGGAATTTCATATCCACCAAAGAATGCAGTGATTTAATGTCCAGTGTAATTTGTACAGTTTATCACACTGTACATGTACTGTATGTTGTAAATGTATCTGACTGAGCCACATATGTACTTATGGATACATTTTACTGGATTATCACTGTTGTCCCTTGTGTAACAGTGAAAAATAATAAGTGACCTGATGACTGAACCAGATGTGATCTAACAAAATAGTGATTATTGTGATTATATCAATTACTACTTGAAATGAATGGGTAGATACTTTATGGGTAAAAACTTTCTGTGAAATGTGGGTGGATAACAGAAGCAAGTATGTGAACAACACAAAAATATTTAGACATACACAATAATATCTTTATTCAGAAACAGAACAATGGAAATGTGTATGTTCTGATGTGTTTGACATAAGCAAAGTTTGGAAATGTTGAAAGCAGTTCCCTGAAATGCTCACTATGTTGACAAGATGCTGACATTAAAACAGCTACAGATCCAAAGCTGAAAACCTGTTGAACAAAACAATGAAAACACAATCAGGTAGTTTGCCTTGTTTACCTGGGGCTTACTAGTGCCCTCAGTGCTGGGTTTGCCATCACTTTGAGCCTTTCCATCTTTGTTTGGATTCGTTTTCATCCAATTTAATAACTTGTTAACCTTATCGCCATGCTCTTTCTTCTCATCCTCAACAGACCTCTAAAATCATTGGGGAAAAAATTGTATGGTGGATTAGAAAACAATGTAAAACATTCATAATTAACACAATAATGTCTATGTTTGAATACAATATACAACATAAAATCAGTAGGTCTATAAGCTCCCAGCCATTTTACATGGAAGCATGCTTGGCAATAAATTAAAAATGCCATTGAAAAGAAAAAAAAAATGATAGGAGACATTTTTAAATAACATCTTACAATAGAGAAAAACCCACGTTTAAAGTATCCCATTTTCACCAATATGACTTTTCAGGATAAAAAGGGTAGCAAATATACTAGCCATGTCTATTACTTTTTCTGCCATTCGCCAAAAAATGGCCTGATATTAGATAGACACTGTCCAGAACCATATCAGAAGTGCCGATAGGTCCAGAAGTATTGGAAGGATGAAGTATTGCCAGCACTATGGGGCTTGGTTGCTTCAAGAAGGACAAACCCAGTGTGGCTGTCAAAGACACTCTTTTCTAGAGCTTCCTTGAGAGACATTTTTCGCTTGGTTTTGGGGCAGGTGATACATTTCCAATGGGAATTGTCATGTTGAAGATGTGCAGCAGTTGCTTTGTCGATTAAGCAATTCTGTATTGCATCCTCCAAAGAGACTCTCTCTAGGCTCTCTGAGTTAATGAGTCCACCAGTCGCCAGTTGAAACTCAAGACACTTCACTCCAACATCTTTTGGAAAAAGGTTCTCTTGCATCGCCTGGGCCACAGTCAAAGTCTTTCCGCTCTGAGGGTGAATGATACCATAATAGGCTTGCTCACATTGCTGGAGCTGTCTGGCAAAACCTTCATCCAAGAGTCCTCGATGTTGTGCTTCTTTAATCAGAACCCTTTCTCCAGATGCTGGATCACAGATGCCTCCAGTGCAAGCCTGAGCTTCTAGCAACCTCAGCGCGGTGAGTCGCTCCACAAGGTTCTGCTGGTGTCCTTTGAAAACCGGGACTCGTTTCTTCAAAGAAACATCCCAGAGTCCTGCAACGGGACTGTTTGGAACTTTAAAGACAACTCTTCTGGAAATCAAAAGATCAGCGAGCTCAGAAATACTGAACTGACCACTCCGGTAGCTGTTGAGCTCTTCCATTTGGAGAATTTTCAGACTAAGAGCATTTTCAATGCAAAGCTGCCTCCCACTCTTATGGTCTGTTAGGATGTGTAGAAGGTTCCTACTTGAGTCCATGACTGTTATCTCCTGCCATTCGCTCTCTTGTTGTGAGAGAAATAGGTAAGTTCTCTTGTCAATGTGGCCAGCCTTATATGCTTCGTAGGCTGACATTTTCGCACCACTTGAAGTGTTGATGACCGATGTCCTGTGTTTGCTGGATGGTGAGAGGGTGTACAGATGCTGGTCACCAAAAGGAAGAAGATATACTCCACCATGGACATCATACACACAGATCCTGAGCAGTTCGCTATAGTACGCCTTCTGCCCTGTTTCTGGGAAGTGAAAATCTTTTGGGTTGCTGACTGGATCATAGAGACTTTGAAGGGTGGCTTGATTTACGAGCCCCAGCTCTAGCGCACAATCCATGGGTACCCTAATTCCAATCAGTGGGTGAATCAACCCTCCAGTAGCGATCTGCGTTTCTATTAATGCTTTACCTCGATGCCTGTCTAGAATTCTCTCCTCCATAGCTTGAAACACTGAAAGAATCTTCCCAGCATGAGTATAACCACTGACTGCTTTGTAAGCTTCATTTATTTTGTCCTTGAGATCCCCAGTAATGACACCTTTCTCAAAAGCATCTGATGGCGAGTAAGCTTCACCTGTCATAGGATCAATAATGCATCCTGTCGCAGCTTGAGCTTCCAGAAACTCAATGGCATAGGTTTTAGATATAAATCCTCCTACAGCAGCATCTAGGAAGGACAGCTTTTTCTTGCTTGACTCCATGTAAACACCTGCAATTGAGGACGGTTTACCAATGAATTGAGCAAGTGATGCTTCTATCTCCTCTATAGTGATGAGGCCTGTTTGCAACTTGAGTGCAATTTCCTGAGTAATTATTTTTGTTTTTACCAACTTTTTAATACTTATCCGTCCTCTGAGACCTTGAATTTTATTGGAAGAAGACTCCATTTTTAGCACTTTTGATTTACTTGTTACAGGCGAGCCAGAAGCAAGATCGATGGAGGAATCAGAATCAGAGATATTGAATGAAACAGTATGGCTTTTACCACACCTGACTTTATCAGACACTGAGCTTTTCTTAAGTATAGTGTCAGTCATCTCACTCTGACTGTTACCAACCATCACTTGGTTTTTGTGTAGTTCAAAAGCATTTGAATTATGGAGTGAAACTGGATTTTCTGTTGAATTGGTAGCATATTCCTGCGTTCTCTCGCTGATCACTTGCACTTTGCTTTGCTTTACTTTTCGTAGCTCCTCCAGCACCTTTTCCTTTTCCAGTGTAGCTATCTGCAAGCATGAGATCATTTATGCTATTAGAGCATGAAAATATGTCAAAATAAGTGTACATTTTTGGTAAATATATTATATAATAAATGCATTCCTTTTATACATTTATATATTAATAAATATTAAAGCAAGAAATATTGTGTGTGTAATTTCTGCATCAACAAAACTGCAACAAATAATTATTGTTTCCTTTCTGCCCTTCTCGCCATCTTCTAATGCATTTATTCACAAAAGTGAGAATTATTTGCTTGCTGGAATTACCATTGCATTATCACTATCTGGGGTAAGCAGGTGGTAAACAGAATTTTAAAGAGCAGGTCAGATGGGTTTTTGAAAAATCTCTCTTTTGCAGTTTATAACGTAGCTATCCTTAAATGAAAACAATCTGCAAAGTTGTTAATCAAAAAAGTGCATGATAAATAAAGATATTGTCTCTCAAAAGAGAGAGTCGTTTCTGAATCGCCGTAACGAGTCGTTATAATTTCGACTCTTTTGCCTGTTTTCCTTTACTTTACTTGGCTGGGTACACATTTGCATAATCCCCGCCTGCCTGCGAAATACAAACAGAGTTTGATATGAACACTTTTGCTTTTAGTGCGTTTACATCATGTTGAGAAGACGAGGTGTTCAATGATACCACAGAAATACAATTCGAGCCTTTTGTTGTGTGCTTGTCATTTTATCAAGAACTGCTTCTCTAATCTGGGCTTTTATCTTCGTTGGCTTCTAATCTTCTTAATTTGGACTAGCAAGCTCTCTGAACCATGACCTGTAAGTAGTACGATTGATACATTAGGTGTACATTTTCAATTGAGTGCTCAAAATATAATTTTTTTGTGCCAATATGTGATGTATACCTAGTGCAGCTTTAGGTTTCCAGGTGAAGCACGATATTACTGTCTTACTGAAGTAGTTCTAAAAATTCGCAGTGAACCTAAGAATATGTAGATTATTGTAGACTGACGTTGTTCTAATTACTTTGTTTAATAATAAAGAATGTAGTGTATCACACAGACTTTATAATAATTGTGAAACTGCTGTTTATTGTGCTGCACTGGCAGTTACAGGGTTAATTCGGGAGAGATGAGTGATTTCGGCTGGTGCTCCTGTGATACAACTGTTCTGCATTCTGATTAAAAGTTAAGACCAAGCGTCTTTTGTCTGTCGTTCTTCAAACATTACAGTAGACATATTTTGGTTTACAAACTGTATTGTTTCATCAGTTAGTCACGTTAGCCCTCGGCTAACGTATCCACCTAGTGTTCACAGTTTAGCAGCCAAACTTTAGCTGTGTTTTTGTATTTTATGTCATTATAAGAACGAATTGATTATATTATTGTTTTATGTAAAGGTGCTTTGTCAATGGTAGCGCTGGCTAACTGGCTCAAGGACTCATCAATGTGCCAATCACAACAGGTTTGGCCAGCTGACCAATCAGAGCAGAGTAGGCTTGAGGAAGGGAGGGGCTTGCTCCAAACTTGCTTGAAATGAATCATTTCCTAATCATTGGCAAATGACTCTAATATTAAATGTATATTCTGAGAAAATTACAATGTTTTCTGACCTTAGATGCATTTAAACCTGATGTAGGGGACTCCAATACAATATTGGGACACTTTAAAATACCATCTGACCTGCTCTTTAAATATAGTGATTGTGGCAGCAATAAATTTGCAACTGATGATCAATTCTCTAAAAGAGAGGTCAACTATCAAATGACATTCGGGTTTGCTTGTTGTCAGAATTTGGTTCATTTGGATGATGTAAACACTGTTTTTCAAACTATGGGATGGTTCATGTGGAATCCAGAACGGTTTGCTGCTGATCTGAATGCAATTGTCCTTAACCGCAGAAATGAAAGAAGCCACTGGAAGGCAAGCCTGCAACCTTTAGCCAAAAAGCATAATGGCTAATGCTAACGCTTCCGTTTGCCAGTATGTGGGAAAGGAAACCAGAGACTGTTTTTTTTATGGATGTCAATGGAAGAGAGGCATCACTACCCTGAATAAACAGCATTTTAGAGGAAACAGCTCATAATTTAATGAATCGACAGCCTATCAGCTAATCTCCAACATGTTTTACATTTCGCCATTTGCTACATATGCTCTTGTGTATCAGCCGCGCCACAAGGATGTGCTGTTTTCTTTCAAATCAAAGCTAAATACACGTAGAAACAGCTCCTTGTGGCGCGGATGATACAGAAGAGCATACGCAGCATACGGTGATATGGAGAGACACAGAGGAGACTGTTGACAAAGGAATTGTTGAATAAAGTCGTTATTTTTGTTTTCTTCGCTTACAAAAAGTGTTCCCGTCACTTCATATAACACAGATTGCACGTCTGTAGCAGATGGAGTATTCTGACCACGACTTTCATACCTTTTATGGACCTTGACGCTGTTATTTACTTGGCAGTCTATGGGACAGTCTCAAGCCTCCCGGTTTTCATCCAAAGTACCTTAAATTGTGTTCCGAAGACGAGCGAAGCTTTTACAGGTTTGGAACGACATAGACATAGGATGCTTTGAGTGTGAGTAAAACACAGTCTAATTTTCATTTTTGGGTGAATTGACCCTTTAAGGCACACATGATCCAAGTTGACTGTTACACTTTCTCCAATAGTAAGTAATACAGACCCTCTAATCTCCCTATAGTAAGACAGTCTCTGGAAATTAGCCACTATTGATAAGTTATGATTGGTCAAATCGCTCACCTCCAGCAGAAACTGACTTCTCTAGAACTTTTGCAGAACTTTAATGGTAGACAGACCAAAGTACAAAAGTGAGGCAAGCAACCCTATCTATTTTTTTGCTTTGTCCAGCATTGTCGTTACCTAACAACAAGTGTAAACAACTGCGGCCTTGATGTTTTTTTGCTTGCCATGGTTCTGACCCGCAAAAAACAGGTGTGAATAGAATAGAGGGGGAGTAACTGAACTGTGAGGGCACCCTTACTTATAGCTGTCTTTGCACATTGTTAAAACACATCAGGAAATGACAGTTTTACAAAATTGTGAATACACTTGAAGTCGTACCTTAGAGCAGATTTTCATTTTCTTGAGTTCCTCCTCCATGTTCTGTTTCGCTTCTTTGTATGATGCAACAATTTTCTGAGTCAGCTGAAGTTCAGTCTTTAGCTTTGCCAGCTCTTCATCTTTAGCACACTGATGACTGGCATGTCTGAGTGCCTCCAATTCTTTTAGATGCTTCTTCTCAGAACTGACTGCTACCTCAAGCTTCAGATTCTTCTCCTGTAGAGACTTCATTTCACTGATGTATGAAACAATCTGTTCCTTTAGAGATCTCGCTTCCCTTTCTGTGATGTCCAATTTCTGCTCAGTCTCTTTCAACATATGCTTAAACCTTGATATTTCATTTGCGCTGTCTTTGTGAATATTGTCAAGTTGAAAAATACTGGATTTCACTCTGATTTTTTCAGTTTCTAACTCAGAAATCTTTGATTTTGCTTTGAGAAGTTCAAGGTCAAGTATCCCCCTCTGCCTGACAGATTCATCCAACTGTGTGCGTACGTTGCAGAGTTGCTCTTCAGCCTCTTGTTTAGCTTTTGTTGCATTAGAAGTTAATGTTTTCAGCTTCTCCACTTCTTGAGACAGGTGCTTTTTGTCTCTCTCAGCAGTTTCCACAGTATGCAAGCTCTCCTTTAATTTCCTCTCGTGCTCCAACTTTAAGCATGATTCCTGCAGCGAAAGCTTTTGCTCCATTTCAGCCTGCACTAGCTGCAGTTGTGTCTCGTAGCCTTTCTTTTGTAAGTCGAGTTTGCCTTTGAGATCGTCAAGCATCTTTTTACAGTTGTCCAATTGTTCACCAAGTTTCTGTGATCTCAACTCAGCAGCTGCTGTTTGATTTTGCTTCTGTTTAAGCTCTTCCTGGGTTTGTCTCAACTTCTGCTTCAGCTCTGATGTTTGCAGAGTTAAACTTGTGATTTTGTCTTCTGCAGCATTCCTGTCCTTCTGAAAAGTGACTAACTCTTGTTTTAAATTCAGGACAGATTTATCTGTGCTTGAGCTAATTTCTCGCATAACAGAACTTTTTCTTTGGAGTTCTGCCTCCAGCTCTTTGAGTTTGGACTGACTTAACCTGTTTTCATCAGTCACTCGCTGTAGCTCATCTTTTGTTCTTTTTAGAGTGGAACTAAGATCATCAAATTCACATTTTAAAACCTGTAACTTCTGGTCAGCTGTTTGCTTATCCCTCTGAAGAGATGAAATATCCTGTTTCAGGCTTACTGTGGCCTTCTCTGAACTTTCACTAATCCTACTAATTGTCTGCTTACATTTCAAAAGCTCATTTTCAAGTTCTCGAACTTTTGACAAGCTCTTTTTACCTTCAGATGACTCCCTTTGAGATTCTCCTATGGCTTTTTTTAAAGCCATGTTCAGGCTCTTTATCTCGACTTTATGTTCCTGAACCTTCTGATTAGCCAGATTCTTCTCAGTGGTTGTAGAACTCAGCTCTGCTTTGAGATTTGAAATATCTTTTTCATAGTTGGTGATGGTCAACGTCAGAGACTTGATCTTCTGCTGCAGGTCAGTTGTCTTTTTGGCTTCTTCATTGTAATCTTTAAGTCTGATTTGAAGCTCATGAGATACCTGTGTTTTGTTCAGAAGTTCCTCTTCAACAATTTTTACCTGAGACTTTGCACTTTCTGCCTGGGATCTGAGTATATTCATTTGCTGTTCCTTACTGCCAATCTCAATGAACGCTCTATCAAGTTCAGCTTTCACATTTTTAATGGATCGTTCAGTCTCCATGTTAATCTTCTTGAGTTCTTCTACTTTCTTGGTAAGCTGGGTCACTTGCAAGGAACATTTCTGAAGCTCTAATTCAAGGTTTTTGATTTTGAGTTGAGCTTCCTTCTCTGTTCTTGTCTTCAGATTGATTTCATCTTTGACTCTCTGCAGTTGCTCCTTCAAAACCTCTGCCTCACCTTTCAGGGTTTTAATCTTTTGGACAGCATGTGATTTGTCCTGCTGGATTGACTCGATACTTACCTTAAGATGACGGGTATCACTTTCCAATAATTGATTTTTTCTATTAAGTTCATTCACCTTGAAAGTCATCTGCTCTACTTCAGATTGTTTGGAGGACAACTCGTCTTCCAAGCACCTCAACTTATGAGTGCTCTCCTGTTCCAAGGAGGTCCACTGTAGAAGCTTTCCTTGATTGACCTTGAGTTGGTCTTTTAGGCCATCGGCCTCTGTCTTCTGGAACAGCACTCTTTGCTCCAGAGCAGATTTGTCTCTTTGGAGAGACTTGATTTGTTCTTGATACACATAGACAGACTTCTTTAGTTCAGAAGTTTCTTGTCTCAGCTCCTCTGATTTCTGTCTCATGTTGGACCTATCTGAATCCATTTCCACTTGTAGCTTCAAAAGCCTGTTGTTTGCTTCATCCAAGAGTTCTTTAAATCGTTGAGCTTTCTCCTCAGTCACAGTTTTGTGGACAATAATTGAGTTCAATTCAGATTTCAAAGACTTGATTTCAGTCTCAGCTCGCTTCTTGCCCATAATGAGCTCCTCCATTTTGCGCTGCAGGACTTCTGCCTCAGATTCAGAATGGATTGTTGAAGAACTGGTTTTAAAAGTTGACAGTTGTGCACCTTCTTTGGAGAAACCCAACACAGATTCACCTTGTATCATCCTGACTTCTGACTGGTGGGCCAGATCCATTTCCATCATTCTCACTTGGCTAAGAAGCTCTGCCTCTGCATCTTCCTTAGCCCTAAGTTCTCGCTGTAACGTGCGACTGTGCTCCTCCAGGCCCTGGACGTCACTGTCCTTGCGACGCAAATGATCTTCTAGCTTCTTACGGGCTAATGTACTCTCCTCTATGCTCTTTTTAAGGTTGCGGAGGCTCTCTTCCAGGGAGGCCTGTTTGGCCTCTGACTGCTGAACCTGTTGTCGAGCGCAATTCAACTCTTGCTCGATGGAACCCTTGCTTTTGATCACACCTTCTAGTTCAACACGGTATTTCTGAGCCTCATACTCAGCTTTTGACTTCTGTAAGGTTAAGTCCTCGATTGACTTTTTCTGCATCTCAAGGTCTGCCCCCAGGATGTCCAGCTGCTGTTGCCTGTTAGACAGCGAAGCCTCGAGTTCCAGTACCTGACGCCTAAGCCTGGCGATCTCCTCTTCACTTGCAGATTTCTGCAGCTCCATGCTCTCAGTCCAGCTCAAGTACTCAGCGTTTTCCAACAACTTCCTCCTCTGAAATGAAAGACACTGTCATCTTCCAGTCAACCACCTGGAAGAGAAAAGGCGGTTCTTGCCCACTTACCAATAAAAGCTTGAAAAAATAACACCACCACCACGGATTGGCATGTACTCTTCAGCATGTTTCCAGGACACGCTTTCCCAAGAGTCAAGGTCACCAGCAGTGATACAAAATACAGCCATATGTGCTATTTTGTATCAAAATAAATGTCCCAGCACTGAGGAACATTTTGTATTGCAGGAATCACCAGCAGAGTTTAATAAACATGTGTCTGTGTATGTTGTCAGGGTGTATAACATTGTTTTTAATGTGTCATTGATGAATGAAGCATGGCTGGAAGCACAGTCTTGCTAAATAGCATGCAATAAAGCTAGCAACAGCATTTCACCTACTATACTAATGCTAATTAACACTACTGGATGTAGCATTACAGATAGTGATAAGTCGACAAATGTCCTACCTCATCCTCTTCCACCCTCTTTAGTTTTTCACCTGCAAACTTCACATACTGTGTCATCAGAGTAACCAGGGCTGTGTAACGTGTACGAAGGTCCATAAACTGAAGAAGGAAACAAACAAAAATATACTCACAAATACTCAAAAGAATGCCAGTGTAAGAAAATGACAAAAATCACTGTTTCCTCTCGCACCTCTTGCTGGATGACATCAGAGGAACTCTGCATCTTCCTTCTCTTCATTGGAGACTTATGCTGAGAGTCAACCATGGCTCTGTAAGTCATCAACTGCAGTTCATAGTCCTTAAAGATGAGGAACAAACATTATACAGTTAAATAACTTTATTTTACCATATACTTAATTGCCATTTTATTATTTTAGTATCTATTTAATTTTTTCTTTGGGGATGAAGTCTTATTAATGGGCAAAGGACAATATGGTACAGAAAGATTGCAAAATATTTCAAAGCAATAATTTAGTCTTACTTTCACTCCAACTGCATACTGCTCTGAATACTTCTGGCACTCCTCAATTTTGCTTTGTTTTTGTTCAATTTCTGTGACCAAAACCTAGAAATAATACCAAAATTAGGATTTGGTGCAAATAAATGATATGAATAAATATGACTTAACTTAGTTTTTTTTTTTTTTTTCATACTTTCTGCTGGTTAAGGAACTCGGCCAATGCCTTGCTGTCTTCTGGCTGATTCTCTTGGGCCTTGAGCTGCTTGGCTTCCATTTCTGTGATCCATTCATCCAGGCTGTTGTATGTGTCTTTGTAGTATTTAAGTGATTTGCTGATGCCTTCCAGGTCTCGGAGCCTAAACACCATGAAAAATCAATATATCACTCATTATGAATGTAAATAAATGAGAAACGCACTTATCGCTGCAGCACAGCATTAGCTAGGGGTGAAAGAATCAACTTAATGACCTGTTTTCAATCTGAGAGTGGATGTTTTGCCATCGTTCTTTGAGCTGGTCGGCCTTCTCCTTGTGCCAATCCAAATCAAAGTCTCTCTCGTTGTGCATTTTGAACATGCGCTCACTGACCACTCGTGCCTTCTGCAGCTCGTCCTCCAAGTCATGGAATACCTCACGTCTTTCATCGATTTCAGACCTCCATTGCTAAAAATTACCATCAGTGTCAAAGATGTTTAATGGCTGAACCATCATCGAGACATCATTTTCAAAGTTACAATGAGATTTTATTACCTTAAGAGTGCTCATGACGCCATCGATAGATTTGATATTAGCATTGATTGTGTCCTCCTCGCACAACTTAGCTTCATAAAGTTTGACCAGAGCTTCGGCACTCTGACTGTGCTTCACCACCAAACTCACTGTCTTCAGCCTGAGTGAAGATGATTGAGTCAAACAAGTCAGATTATATAGCACTGATTTCAGCTGATTAAAAAATTTAGTGCTGACCATAACAAGAGATAAAAACTAAATGTAAAGATACAT
Source organism: Cyprinus carpio (assembly GCF_018340385.1). Lineage (NCBI taxonomy): Eukaryota > Metazoa > Chordata > Actinopteri > Cypriniformes > Cyprinidae > Cyprinus > Cyprinus carpio. The sequence continues at coordinate 1,498,310 of NC_056584.1, forward strand.
TAGCCTGGTAATGGTAATTTGAAGTTTTTAACAATGGGAACATTTTACAAGGACAATAGACACAGGGCTGTAGAGCAGACTCAAGATGATGTGAAGAAGAGGGGAGAATAGGACTGGGAAGCTTCATTCAAATTCACAACGCTTACATGAGCACCTCAGCACATCTACTAACTACTAGGTCACATCTCCAACTATTTATTTAAGACCACCCTTCTCAGCTCTTTCAAACACATCACATTTGAGGAGAAAGTCAGTACTTACTTCTCCAGGTAGATGCAGCACATGGAGTAGACCTGGTTTGTGCTCTGAGTGAGGATGTTCAGCTCAGAGGAAAGCGTAGGGACGGATGGAGAGGCAGCTGCTTGCCTGAGGAAAACCTCACACTTCTCTCTCAGGCTCTCCAGGTCATCCTTCAACCTATCCAGCTCTACCTTCTTCTTCTAGATGAATGAGAAAGGACAGATTTTGGTTCATACTGTACATTGGACTTGAAGTGGTGATCCAACTTAGTACCAAAAATCTCACTAAAATATATTATATTTATTTATTATTTAACTATTTTTATTTTAAAAAGTATTGTGTGAAAATAAAGGAGAACAAAAATGAAGCGGAAGATCAAACCTCCTGTTCGGTGATGCGCAGCACACACTCCTGCAGGTCATCTCTGTCTAGTGGGGTACGGATTTTCCGGATCAGCTGTTCCTCATGACCCTCCACTCGCATGCGGAAGTTACGCACCTCGGATATGAAGAGGTTGTACATGGACTCCTCCTGTTCTTCTGTTGACCACCAGAGGGCAATACATTCGAGATGACCACATCACTGAGACTCCATGTCCAACCAATAATAATCTGTAGTTTTTTGTACATTTGCTTCTGTTTCTTGAAGAACACAACTAAGCTTATACATCTTTAACACTGGTGTATGTGCATATAACTGTGATCAGTTTTGTTGACAATTCTTCTGCCATACAGTATTTCAGTACTCCATTATTACATTACAGGTGCCAGACAGTGAACTCGTTTGTTTGAAGAACAAAAACACAAATATATTTAAAGTGTACATAGTAATTAAATAATGGAATTAGGTGTATTAAAATGATCAATAGATAAACTTAAAGAAGCATTTCCACAAACTCTTGCTTTCTAATTTCTGTTATGTTAAGGAGGAGATCTGTGAATGGATAAAACATCATTCCTTATAGTATTAACTTTCTACTTAATAAGCTTAGGAGAACACGTGTTTCTTAAGCATGCGTGCTATATGTCTAGTGGCACCAGTCACTGCTAATTTGAATATCGTTAAACAATTCTCTGTTGCCTGATATGGCCACTGTCAGTGTTGGGGAAAGTTACTTTTAAAAGTAATTGTGTTACTGAAATACACAACGTAATGCATTACGTTACTTCTATATTACATTTTGTCACCAGAGCTGGGCTTGCTTATGTGTTCTTTATATTTTTGCCATCTGTAAGGGCCCTTTCACACCAAACATGAAATAAATGAAGTGTCTCTGCACCTCACTCCTAAATTCTCTCAACATGGGGACAGGAGAAACAAAGACACTTGCATTTGAAAAAGTAACTCAGATATTTTGTTGTAAATTCAAAAGTAATCCATTACTTTACTCGTTATTTGAAAAAAGTAATCTGAATGCATTACCCACACCACTGGATACTGTCATTGCTGTCATTTGTTGTATTTGGGGATGTGTATGTGTACAGTAACTTGCCTCTCTCTGCAGATTTGAGGAGCTCCTCATAGTACTCCTTACAAGCCAGAACCTCCTTTTCCAGCTGGGCACAATCAGCCACCGTAAAAACCTCTGATTCATCGCTGTCCCTCAGGAAGTCCTCAAAGTGGGACTGCAGGCTGCTCAGCACCTGCTCGTGATCCCCTGGCAATAGCGTCTTGATCTAGGGAGGGAAGTTAACATTGTACTACTGTATCGCTCGCTAGGTTTTAAAAGAACTTTCAAAGAGATTTGTACCGAGGCAACAGTGCTTTTGCGGATGGCGCGGATGTCAGTCATCAGATAGTGCCAGGACACGACGCTCTTCATGTTAATGTGAGAGTGATGCCACAGAGCCAGAACATTCTGATACAGCTGCTCGATCCTGGTGGAGTGAGAGAAAGAGAAGCAAGCGTAATATTATATCATTTAAACCCTGTGATCCCTTTATTTTTTTATTTTTCAATAATCTGTTACACTCAGATATACAGAAGAAGGAAAAAAAAACATTAAAATGAATTCCCAGATTGTCCTCACCTGCTTGCCATTTCAGTGGCCTCCTTGTTGGGTGGTGGTACACTAAAGCAGACTGAAGGCACCATGGCCTCATTTCCAGATGGACTGATCACTTTCCACTTTGCCCTGTGAGAATTGCTCACTAGAACACACTCATCTTCTTTGCTAATGGTGATCTGAAGAGAGAGGGGTCACAGAATTCATCATGGCAAACACTGCTGTAAATAAGCAGGCAACAGTTGTAGTATGATGAACGTACCTCTATCTGGCGGTAGTCACAGATGGCTTTGATGGGTATGGAAGTTCTGATGGGGTTCTCTGGGTTGCGGGCTTTGAGCTGAACAACGGACTTTGCCCGGCCCACTAATCCACCCACTGTGCTGCTGTATTTCAGGAGCTGTTCTTTCTCATCCTGTGAAGAAACACCAGTCATGCATATATATCTACTCTTCAAAGAATACTCATGGATGAGAATCTTAAGAAATATATCTTGTTACATTTTGATGACTTAATTCTTTAAGTCCCCCAATGCTCCAACCCCAAATAATTGCATGACTTGATTGTGTGGATGTGAACTAACCATGGACTCTTGAATGAGATCCTCAAGCCGATGTAAACTGCTGCTTCGGTCGCAGCTGTACTTTCTGTGGATGGCATCTTGGAGGCTCTTAAGGTAATCCAATGACTCTTTGGCTTCGCTGAAAAACTGTAAGGAGAGTAACAGCATACCTGTAGGTCTGACATAAACTCTCACAAGTCATGCTGAAAACAGCTGTGTCACTCACGTCAAAGTAGACAGCGTTCTCTTTCAGATGTTGCTCCACACAGTGACAGAGCTGCAGTATCCAGCTCCACTGAGTCTGCATGGCTGCTCTGTATGCCTGCGGATTGCACAAATGGAAACATGAAGTTTGAGGGAGCATCTATTTTATTTCAATTCTTTCTTCCTTGGGACAAAAAAAGAAGAATTCTCAGAGTCTAGTGTAGTGATGTTATTCCAGGCTGTACCTCAATGGTCAGTCTGGCAGGATGGTTCTCCAGAAGGAGGCTCTCTGCCTTCTCCTGTACTGACTTGATCACCTCCTCTTTGTCATCCAGTTCTCTCATGAGATCCTGTGGAAAGACGTGGGCTCATGAAGACACTCCTGGCAAAGATATCTAGCTTCCTTCCCAAAAACCTGCACCTTCACATGCAAAGGCAAGTGAAGGCAATGCAAAACTCTTGTGATTAACACAAAATCTTGATTATGACGGATGTTGACACTGCTGCCGTATCTAAAAGTGGTCTTTACCGCTCCAGTAGAAGAGGATGTGTCAACTGCGGTTTATTGAGGCTCTTGTGGATTCATAATAATTACAGTAAGGGTGGATTTTCATATTGATATAATAAAGCCTTTAAAGCGAAACAGTATTTATTAAAGCTAATCCATCTAATGGCCAACTAGAGCTGAGTCAAGGTCAAAGGAGGCCATACAACATGCGTTTGATGTGGGCTGAATGGACTTACTGCATGATAATCCCTCTTCCTTGAAATGTTACTGTTCCTCTCACTCCAGTCAAAAGCCACTTCCTCTTCCTCCTTCTCATTGAGCCAGATCAGCTCCTGAGTGGCACGGGATACAAAATCATACAGGCTGTCCAAGTGTTTCTGCCTCTCACTGGAGCATTTCTGAAAACACAAAAGCACAAGAAACTGAGCCGCACAGTTCTTAAGAGAATGTGGGCTTTAAAAGCAGATCTCCACAAGTTCCTTTACCAGCAGCCTCCTGTACTGGCTTTCTAACTTATTCAGCTTCTCAGAATAACTCTGCTTCAGTGGCTGGGTCATCTGAATCTGTGGGAGTCACATGGGTAAGTCAGGAGCATTTACCATTATATTTTTAAGACAACTATTTGTTGGAATACATATAATTTAAAGTAGTTCATCCATACTCAATTGTTTTTTTTTTTTTTCACAGATTTTTAGCAAATAACAGCTTAAATTTATTTGTTTTTTTTTCAGAGGATTTCTAAGTTGTGTATGAATAAAATTGTATTCAGCACTCTAATCAGTCTGGGTTTATAATGAGGAGTTTATAGTGATGTTTTTTTTTTCAATAAAAATAGTTTTAATAAAATATTAAAATATGTAATGATATATATTACCTCACTCATTTTGGCTTCTTTAATGCTCATCTGGAATTCTTCGATGGCTTTGTGAAAATCTTTATGATTTCCTAAATTTGATTCAACGCTCTGTAGATCAGATCCCCATTCTGCTTGATCAAGCTGAACCTTTCAGAGAGAAAAAGATCAGGACAAAAGCATCAGACATCTTGCAAAAAAAAAATACAAAAAATTAGATTAAATGTTGAATTACATTTATTTCTCTTTCTGTACTGGAAAATAGGTAAATTTTTATTTTCAAGCATAAACCTATGTAATTTTGGTTAAAATAACCTTAATTCTGTAAGATAACTAAATCAAAGATTTGTTTGCATTGTCACTCAAATCATCATGCTTTACAATTTTTATTGATTAAAACCATGTAGAAAACAAGATTGTTTGTCCAAAATGTAAAACATAAATGCAGTGTGAAAGACTAAAGGACTAAAGGAATCTAAAGTCTTCACATACCTGCATTTCCTCGACCCAGTTAAGCAGATCCTGCACAAACTTCATATGAACCTCATCCTCGGTCAAGTTCGGATCCACGAAGGAGGATTTGAGCATGGGCTTGCGGATCTGCATGTGTTTGAGCTGCTGAAGGCCACCGGGCTCCATGCCTCCTCCTCCTCCTCCTCCTCCTCTGCCGCTGAGGTAAGTCTGGACCGCGGCAGGCTGCATGCTGGGCGTCGTGGCGGGGCTCATCGCAGGGCTGCCGCCCGATGTGACCAGGCCACCCTGAGTGAGCGCAGGAGACAATCCACCACTGAAGTTTTGTGAAAAGTTTGAGTTCAAACTCTGTGTGATGCCAGAGATCATCATCTTGGTCTGTTCTGAGGTCAGCATGTGTCCTTTGCTGTAGACGGTTGAACACTCTGTCCTCAAAGCCAACAGGTCGTCACGGAGCTTAGATACCCTGAGGACCAAAGAGATTTCAGGGTTTGAAACCAGTGAAGGTAAAGCAAGTGTCACTATTTCTATTGCTCATTTTGAGAACACCTCAACGGTTTATTCTCTTTAATAATGAAGTTCAGCGAATGACTTTCTGACCTTTGAACAAGCTGATCAGCCAAGTAGAATTTCCCATCCAGTAAAAGCTGGATGTCCACCACTTGCTGCCTCAATAAGTTCTCACACTCCAGAAGGTAACCAGCGATCTCTGCTTCATTCTGAAACTGGATTCCTGATTCCAACCGTTTGGCATCCTACAGGATATATTCATTTTTAGTGCAAGAAGAAAATTACATTTTGCTGCTGTAATTATATATATACATATATATATATATATATATATATATATATATATATATATATATATATATATATATATATATATATATATATAGCAAGAAACAACAAAACAAGAACAAATTTAAATTTGACAATTACTGGAAATGAATCCAGATTAGGAACTCACCGACTGCAGAGCCGTCCGCGCTAACGCTAATTTGTCCTCTCCAGCTACACAGTCTCGCTGAACTCTGTTTGCAATCTGCTGTAGCATTTCAAGTCTACGAAAACAAGAGACAGGTACAATCAAACATCAGGGCACGTTGCGTACAGAATTTGGCAGAGGAAACCACAGAGCACATCTAACGCTCTCCCTGAAGCGTGTGGCTCCCTCACCTGGGTCCATACACAGAGTAGTTATTGAGATAAAGTGGTGTGCTGGACAGAGGCTCGTGTGCTCCGGAGAGCAGGTTTTCAGCCGAGCCCAGGCTGGTCAGAGTGCTGTCACTCACTGATGAGGTGCTACTGCAGTACGCCAGGTTGCTGTGCATCATAACAGACTCACACTATCTTTGGCCGACCCAGAGAATGGCGTTTACCACCCCTCCATCATCTACAGTCCCAGACCCTTCTGACTGCACCTGCTTCCAGCCACTGCTATTTATAGGCTCATACCGATGGCAGAGAAGCCAGCCCACAACAGCATCAGCCCCAGGTAAAACACTGAGCGCTGCTTTTTTTATGTGAGACAGATGATCCAGCACAGGTTCAGACACACCACACAACACATTCCTCTCCCTCCTTAACAGTCATTTCAACCATTTACAGCATTGATAGCAGTGTTGTTATTATATAATTATGTGACATAAAAGTGCTAATAAATATCAAAAGCATGAGTGATTTCCATTTATTTCCAGGTAATTTCCAACACCATGTTTCCACCTAAATATTATGAGTAACAACTGTGAACTGCACAGGTGTGACAGTCATTTCTGTGCAGGAAATAGAGTGCTGGGCAATATAATAAAAAAAACTGATGCCTTCTGATGACATTTAATATATATCTTCAACATAAATTTGAAAAGCATAGAATAAATTACCTACATACATTTTCACTAAGACATTAAAAGTGAAATGTGTGAACGTCAAACAGAACGAATTCCTGAACCATAAACAGATTTCAGTGTAAATTGTGCATTCAAAAGATTCTTAATTTTTTTCTCCAACAATTCATTTCAATCCATTCTTTGTCAATTTACATAAGAATGGATTTATGAATGATTGACACAACAGTTTTGTTTTGCAGAACACTCCCTCATTTCCCAATTATCAGATACATATTGAACAGATATTCCCCGCCCCCAAACTCTCACCATTTGTTGCGCCCCATCTTTTGCTATATTGAATTGGTTGGGATGCTCAAACAAACAGAGCAGTGTTCTGACAGCAGCACAGTGTTTAGACTTTTCAGGAGAATGCCATATAACAAGCTGGTCTACAGAGAACTTTTAATAGCAGTTGCTTGGCTGGTGCAGGACTGATCAGTTTAGAAATCTGCCATCTTTGCTTAGAGCAGGTTTTTTAAAGCTAATTTCACTCTTTTAAGAGCCCTCCATAAACAAGAACCCTGCACCTAGTAAAATAAAACACCTAGTAAAATAAAACAATAAATATTGCTTGAAAAAAATAAATAAAAAAAATATCAGAATATACAGATAATTTTACCAGCAGGAGCTAACTGGAACATGCTAGCATGGTCAACCTTTGACATAATTTGTCACCGTACATTTGGTTGAGATTTGCAGAAGTACATTAGTGGACATTTTTAAGTTTGTATTGTTGCCAGTTATTTAAAATGTAAATGTCGAAAACGTCAAGTAGATCCTCAGTGAATTCCTCAGTGGAATGCATGTCATCCACACCCATATTCTTTCATTAAGAAATAGCGATGGAGAGATAGCGTGTGTAAATCATCTCATACCTGTCCACTTCAGGCCTCAGGCTCTTCTCTCTCTCCAGCATGGCCACGATCAACTTGCCCCATTCCTTCTCCACGTCATTAGGATGGTACCCTTGAGGGAGCTGGATGCGACCGAACTCTATCCACGCCTACATCCCAACATACATCACAGTTTCAGACATCCCAACATGTGCCACATAAACGAAAAAAATATGAACTTTCAAAAACAGAAACGAAAGATACAAACCTCTAGCATTTTGTAGAGATGCTTGATTTTGGCCTTTTCGTTTTCTTTCGGTGGTATTTCATTCTCTTTAAACTGTAGATACTGTGTATAAAGTGCCTGTAAAGTTCAAAAGGGTTAGTTACGACAAGACAAAACAAAGCAAAGAGATTTCTATCACCTGGACTCTATGCTTCTGTTCAAGGAGAAAGATGGAGCTGCTCTTCAAGTCTTTAAAGAGGCTTTAGTTTTCACGAGTCGGACGCTATCTATTTGCCGTGGAAATCCTCTGAGCCTCAGGCTCCAATACACTATGCAATGCTTAATGTTAGCAACTACCAGAGTCTGAGCAGCTGCTGATCCCTGAATGTCTGCTATCTGACAAATTATTACTTAAAATATATCTGTATCTCCAAAGCTGCGTGTGCACTAATTATACAAGCTACTGTCTGAGCCATATTTCTCATTTCCAAATAATAAAAAAAGAACATTATGTTTTGCATAAATATAAGGTCTGGTTTATTATTTGTGTTGGGGGGTTTTTAATGTGTAAAAAAATGTATGTTTACAAGCACATACAATTTATATTATTTACATAATTTCATGGAAAATCAACTAGCTGTTCAGTAGACAGTTTTGAAAATATGTAAGTGCATTATTAACAGTAACATGAAAATGTGAGGCATCTCACCTTAAGTTCCACAGGATTGCTGGGGAAATTTCTGTCTGTCATAACAGTCACATTGTGTTTGATCCACTGGCTGAGGTACTTCACCATGTTCTGGTATTCCACCCATTTAACATCCACATCCTGTTTCAGGAACATCATCAGTCAACTTTTGTTTAAGATCTACATATTTAAACACAGTCATGCTTCCACCAATACGGGATAAATTTATAGGATATGTCACTTCTTGGCTTTGCAAAAGTATTTCCTTCATACTGTATTCATTTATTCAAGAATTGCAAGCATGTTGGATTGAAGGTCAATATGTCTTAAATGGGAACCAGTATGCACACTGCATACTCTTCCTTGATGTTCTGGGAAAGATTCCAAAGAATTAACAGATTCCTTAGGAGCTTCCAACTTGGTTTAATTTCCTGCATAACACACCTCCAACTCTTCCAAGATACACGGAATGCTTATGTAATGTGAAAATGTAGACACAGTTTATTTGCATAGACCAAGTAGATTGACCAGCCTACCCAGCTAAAACCTGACTAGTGAGTCGGGCAGCTGATATCATCCATGAGATGTCTTTGTACTTTCAGCCTGAGTAGCCTCAGAGAAGAGTCATACAATTTCAGCTGTCTAATTTCTCAACTGTGAGTTAGTCAATATAACTGTGCATCAAAAGTTAATATATTTTACATGTACTAAATTGTAACTTCATTACAAATGAAAAATGCTTACTTACAAATATATGTAAATACATGACAAGCTTCAATATAAAGATGACATAGTATATTTTAGTTTACCATTGTCATGCTTGTCAGTACATTTGGCACTAATTATGAAATTACAAATAATGTTATAAACATAATGAAAGTTATAAAAAACAATACAGTTCTAAAAAATAAATATGTAAAGTTATAAAAAATAACTCTGAAGTTCAGCTAAATGCATTTAATATTGAGTAAACTCTATGAAAACATTACATTCAGTTCACACTTAAGTATATTCTTTTAAAGTATATTTTTACTGTAATATTTCTCTTTTTAAAACTGTATGTACTTATTTTTCACATGGGTAGTGACATTATAACTATATGTGATCGTACTTACATTTGCACTGATGCCCTCCATACCCTCCGGTACTTTCGGAAAAACGTCGTATAACGTTGATACATAAGTAATGACAGACTTCTCGTCCGGAGATGACACATCCACATCTGCTCGAATGGACAAACATTTGATTAGTTCAAATGCTAATTACAGTTTTGCAACAAAGAAAAAATAGTCTAAGGTTTTATTAAGTGTTTAATTCACTGCTTAGTCTGCTGAGGAGAGTGTTAGCCATTGGGCGCTAAATACTATTCTTAGATTCCTGTGTTGTTCTACAAATGACCATGAAATATTGTGAAACTGCAGGGTGAAATATAACCCATTCAGACTGCAGCTCAGATTCAGCAATGCTGTATGGAGGAACCAGTTGTGTTTCACCAGAAAACAACACGTCAAAGTTGAATCACTTCAGAAATGTTGTAGAGTTGTGTTAACTAGCAGCTCATTCTCAGTCTGAAACAACAATCACATCTCAAGAGTCTCGCACATCACTGAAAGAAACAAAGATACTCTTCTGCGTCATTGTTTGGAAGCGGTTGGCAACCTCATTGGTTTCCATGATGCCAAAAAAGGATCAAATCAGGAAGACCAGGTGTCTGAGATCATGACCTTTTGTCTTTGTGCTCTTCCTTGCCATTTGGCTTTTTAAGACTGATTGGTTTAGCACCTATTTGAATGACACTGTTATGCTAATGAGATCAGGGATGGGGAAACTCCTGTAACAGGAGTTTCTTGTAGTGCATTTGCATGCTTTGTTTAGATGGTCTCCACCTCTATGTATCCCTCCCCCTTGAAATGTATATAAACCACAATGTATCAATGACTAGTTAGACTTTTGATGACTACAGTGCCACGCAGCACGTTCTCAATAAAGAATTCTGCTGAAGATTACCCAAGAGTCTCCTGGTTTTCGGTTCTGAGTCTACCAAGACAGTCTACAAATAAGTGCAACCAAAAAACTTTGACAATATAATCATAATGCTAAATGATGTAACATGCATGAGGACATTAGTTTGGCATTGAAACTCACCCTCTGGATCCAGCAGTCGGGCCACACCAAGCTGCTCGGCCACTCCAAACGCTTGTTCTAAGTTGGATCTGCTACTTTGTGTCGATACTTTGCTCATATCAACCAGGTCGGGCCTGAATTAAGACAAAACCGTGACAATATGATCTTACTCCACAATCTCTGCATGTCTAATATCTTTTAGTGACAGATATGTTTTGTATGACACACCAAGATCGTGCTTTAAATGGATACCCCAACCTAAAAATTTAATTTTGTCTTTAATCACTTACCCCCATGTCGTTCCAAACCCGTAAAAGCTTCGTTCGTCTTCAGAACACAATTTAAGATATTTTGGATGAAAACCGTTGTTGAATAATAATTGTTGAATAAAGTTGTTATTTTTATTTTATTCGTGTACAAAAAGTATTTTTGCCGCTTCATAACATTACGGTTGAACCACTGATGGCAGATGGACTATTCTGATTATATTTTTTATACTTTTCTGGACCTTGACAGTGTATTTTACATGGTAGTCAATGGGAAAGTCACAAGCCTCCCAGTTTTCATCCAAAATAACTTAAATTGTGTTCCGAAGACAAAGCATTTACTGGTTTGGAATGACATGGGGGTAAGAGATTAATGACAAAATTTTCATTTTGGGGTGGAGTATCCCTTTAATCAAAAAGTGTTTTGATTAATGGAGACAGGCATCTTAACTGGTCCAAAAATAGGCTTAATTTTTCTTTCTTTTGATTTTGAGGTGAAATATGACCCAGGGATGTTCTTTACAGAATTCGTGAAATTTACTCATGAGGATCATCATTAATCCATTAATGAACCCCTGACTAAAAAACTCTTTACACAAAGAAGTAATGATTCCAAATCTAGTTAATCTGAAAACTGTGTCTTTATATGTCTATATGTCTAAAATATGTGTACTAGGTAAAATGACATTTCATCAAACTATAAAAAGCAGGTTATGACTATGAGGCACAACAGATCATTCTAAGAACAGAAATGAGAAGTAAATATATAGGTGTATTGACATGTCACTTCCATGATGTAACATTTTATTTCAAAGTGAAACAGGATATTCAGTAAGAAATTAGAGAAAGACTTAGTTTTCTTCATCTGTAAGGGCCTGTTTACACCTGGTCACTTGTGACGCTTTTCCACTACATGGTACAGCACAGTACAGCTCAGTACGGTTCACTTTTGGGGGGGTTTTCCACTGGGTACAGTACCTGATACCTGGTACTTTTTTTAGTACCACCTCGGTTGAGGTTGCAAGTGAACTGTACCGTTACCAAAACGTGACGTGAAACTCTGCTGATCATGGATTGGCCGGAGAGAATCTTCACTACTTGCGTCATTGAATTTGTGACACAAACACAAAAGAGCCAATAGATTTAAATCAGCACAGCCAGCGAAGGATTGAACGCAACTGTTTTTTTAACGAGTGGAGTTTTTTTTTTTTTAAAAAAGTTTCAATGTCTGTTGCAGAAGTACAGATATTCATCTCATTGATGGGAGAGGAGCAGATCCAGCGAGAGCTTGATGGGGCGACGCAGAATGAAAAAGTTTTTTTTTTTTGTGGTTGGTGTAGGTGGAGGGAGAGTATATTTAATGATGTGTATTATCACACACTGTGTAGAGATATTATAAACTGCAGTGGAAATGCAAACTGTGCCGAGTCGAGCCGTACCGTAACGTACTGAGCCGTGCCGAGCCGAGTTGTACCACGCAGTGGATTAATGTGCCATTAAAGTGCCATTAATGTGTTTTTAGTGATCTGATTTGTTCAAATGGTTCCATTTATACTTAAATGTGTCTCTGCAAAACTAATACAAATAGGATCTTCAATTCAAATTTAACAGAGTACACATCAATGAAAGCAACAGATATGCGTTGCATTTTATCAGTTATTGGCCAATTTCAAAATCAAAGACCGCAATAGGAGAAAGCGCGGCCTCAGCACTCATAAAATAATTTAGTCTCACTACTTTTAATGAAGATGACTGTGTGTTGAGTGTCTGTGACTCACTTTCATTTTTATTTGCGGAGTTTGTGCATCAGCTTGCTGAAGAGATACTCTGCTACTCATCTGCGACGATTAAGTGACCAGGTGTAAACAGGCCCTAATCGACTGGTTTGTGAAAAGTGCCTATTTACACTTGTCACTTCATGTGTTTTCTCAGATCAGAAAAACAATTATAGCCATAACACTCACTCACACCTTATTTCTTTAAAGGGGTCATATGATGTTGCTAAAAAGAACATTATTTTGTGTATTTGGTGTAATGAAATGTGTTTATGCGGTTTAAGGTTCAAAAAACACATTATTTTCCACATAATGTACATGATTGTTTCTCTTCTATGCCCCGCCTTCTGAAACGCATCGTTTTTTACAAAGCTTATCGGTCTGAAAAGCAAGGTGTGCTCTGATAGGCCAGCTATCCAGTGTGTTGTGATTGGCTAAATGTTTCAAGCGTCTGGCGGCAATGTTACACCTCTCAAAATATACCGTTATGGTGTCCCCCAGTCAAAACACCGGCATGACAGGACAAAAACAAATAAAACCCATTACAAACGAGGCAGTTGTTGCATCCAGTGGGGACATAATTACTGGTTATAATGATTTATACTGTCTTTTTTCAAGACTTTCCTTGCAAAGAGTGAGGAATGGCCAGCGGCTTGAGCCGGGGCCTGAGTAAGGAACGGCCCGCGGCTTGAGTGCGTGGCAGTCAGCGGCTATAATGAGGAATGGCTGGCGGATTCAATGAAGGAGTGGCTGGGGGTTGCGGCAACCGCATGTGATGACCCCGGGCTGGACTCCGCTTCATCCACGGTGAGCGTGAAGTTGATGTATTTCCTCAACGTCCAGCACAGATCAGCTCTAGGCATGAGGAAGCGGATATCATGCTCTTTTGGAAGGCCAAACAAAGCAGTTTCACTTTCACAATGAAACTCACAGCTTCTCCATGAAATGGCGCCGGCAGCAACAGCTAGAATAAAAGGTACGCCTTCTTTCTTTGCATGAACATCTGGGTGGCGTTATGCAATCTTCCCACATAGTGACGTAGAGATGTGGGGTCGTGTTAGAACGAGTCGTTTTAGGGGGGCGTGGACAAGTCTTAACTTTTATAAAGAATATCTCTTTGGATTTGAGACTTTAGTCTTTGCAACTTTACAGATCTTCTTTATTCAACAAGAGCTTGTAACACTCCAAAGAGTGAAATTGAAATCGCATCATATGACCTCTTTAACATTTTGTGAACAGTAAAACTACATGCATTTACACTTGTCCAGTTCTGTCTGGAATACCCTGAAGTGGTTTGAGACGCACCAGATTGCAATCTGTCTCAAATGCGTTTCAGAAGGCATTTATACCTGTCTTTTTGTGATCTGATAATTATCCGATTGGAGAAAATGCATGACAACACCTAAAATAAAGTTTCCAGAGGCACAGCAAATTATTACATTTTCTATGAAAGATTTGTATTTCATAGGAATAATGTGAACTGATGAACCATAAACATTAAGACAAGGAATGTGGTCAAGTTTGATAAGTTGATGTCTTTACTGCCTGTAAAGAGTAGACATCAAGACAACTCACTAAGTTTTAAAACAGAGCCTCAGTGTTTAGACAGACAGTAATCTGAATGAGAGGGCTTTACATAGTTTACCCCCCAAAAAAAGAAAAAAAAAACCTTGCAAATTCAGTCATTATTTAAATGCTTTTTAACACATGACACCAGATACAAACAGTCATGTATATTTGAACATGGATGGATATTTTTTGGAAATGGACATTGCTGTGCTGTTACCTGTACTTATGAATAATAGCATTGAACAGTCGTCCATCCCTCCACGAGGTAGTGAAGTTGTCACAGCGGACACCTACATAGCCTTCAGTCATCTGCTGGGACCACAGCAGAAGTCTTTCCTTGGCTGTCATGTCCTCGGACTCTCCGGTCACGTGGACATCTGAGATCTGCAGACAGGAAAGATGACATGTTTTTTTTTGTTAAGAACCTCTGTTATGACATAGATACGGATCCTCTTTTCAAACCTAGTCATACCTAGTCAAATGGTCGTTTTGTATTACAATTTTTAAATTGATATAAAAAGAATTGCTATGTAGCACAATTGCATCTTTTCTTCAAATGAATGTATAGTTCAAATGACATCAACTAATTGTTTTGCCATAATGTAAATTCAAATCTGTTCTGTAAATTGATCAAACAAAAGCTTCAAGAGTTTAGAATTAAAAATGAATAAAATACATATATCATGTGCACACAGAAAACGCATTAATTGTTTATGTTAATCATCTCACTTCTATGAAAATACATCATTTTAAAAAGAGATCAACAGTAATATAAAGACTGTCAGCACCCCAATGTAGGTGGCAAATATATATTATTTGCATCCTGTGTAGTAATAAATGCTATCTATATTATAATAACATCGTACTGTATATAAATATTATAAATAATGTTGTATTTATTATACTGCACTTTTTGGATGTGTCACACCGACTGCGGGCCCAACAGACAATTTAGGTGCATGTACACCTGAGTGCAAATAGCCACTCCATAATAAAAATGTGATCACTTGTGAGCAAGCAGTGTGCAAAAGTGCTCTAGACTATGTTCATCTCCCCACACACAGATACTGTTAAATTACAGCCAAAGGAAACAGTGTCTGATTTATTAATCTAATATTAGCAAACATCTGCAATTTGGCCTTTTATTTTTAGAAAATCTGTTTTTTGCTGTTTCAGCAAACAAAAGCTCAGCTGGTACACATAGAAAGGCTGATTCATGTTAACATTTGATCAGTCATGTAGAGCCATTTATAGTAGCCTCCACGTAAGCAATAAATCATATTAAATGTATTTTTAATATAGCAGTGAACATAATAAACAGTGATCACTAGCGCAGACGTGTTTACTGACTATCAGAGATCTCACATGACTTCTCACTCCGAAGAAGGATGTGCAGCTCTAAAACCAAATGTCTGGAGCAAAAGCTAAGCCAGCACTTACTGATTTAAGAGAAAACATTATACCACAACATATTAAAACCAACAGCTTAATAATCATTCACTGCTTGCTAAGTGTACAGTAAGTGAATAATATGCTGACATTCAAGTCAACTCAAAAGAATCTACTGGCTGATGTAATTACAGCTTGTCAGAAGAAAGCAGAGCACATGGTGTGTAGACTGTGGGTGTGAAAAGACTGAGCTATTAAACCAAACCAAGAACCAAACACACCTAAACATGTCAGCCCTGACTAACTGCTGCCATGATGATCAAGATGAAGGACAACATTACAGAAACTCTGCATCATTCATTTTAAAATAACTAGTTTCTAGAATCTAGATGCTGAAGGATCAATATAGCTACTGTGACATAAAGAATATAGTCACAGCTATGACACAAAGTAACTGTTACTAGTTATATCACAAGGCAAAATAGAGCTCAACTATTACCCTTAGTATCTTCTAGTGGAAGGACCCACTAAATTAATTTGCTTGCGTCTCAAACAGCAGAGAGCATGGCACTAATAGTGTCACGGTCCCTGATTCCCAAGGAATGCAATAACTGATCAAATGAATGCAGTCACTTGAAATAAAAGAGTCTGTAGTTGTCCTAAATATTTCTATTAGTAGCAACTCTTTTATAAAAACAATAAGGCAGTCAAGGCTGTTGTATAGGTGTATTCACGTCATGCCGGAATTACCGTAAATACAAGATTCCTTGAAAAAGCATTCACATCCTTGTAAAACTCAAAATAACAACTTTTCTGAGAGCCCTGACTTGCACAGCCTGACCACTACAAAGTCCCGGGTTGTCATCTAGTAATTATGGCAATTACAACATGGAGTAAACACAACATATATTGCGAGTAAAGGGTGTATGATGGGCAGCGGATGTTATTTCTAAAGTAATGATACACAAATTGTATTGTTGCACCATAAATGGCATTGCACATGTTGACAGATGCTGATATTACCTCCTGCTGTTCAGTAGAAGCATGTTTAAGATCCAACGTAGCCTGGGGAACTAAACCTCCCGAGCAAGTGTTGGCCCTCCTCCGCTTCCTGTGCACTTGACTTTCCCATTTAATTTTGGAGAACCCCTCAATGTTTTCCAACTGATGATCCGCACTGCTCCTTGAAGAGCCCTTTCCTCTCAGTGTCTGGAGCATGTGTTCTACTGCTCCAAAACTCATCGCCCTCCTCAACTGTCTCCGCAAGAGCTTCTCTTCCAAAAGACCATCCTTTGAGGCGATGCTTCTGGAGCTCTTGGTGACCCCACGTAGATTATGCTCCGCAGTGGGCCTGCTTTTGTCCTTATCCATTTGATGAACACCTGGTCTTCTGCCGGTTTTACCTCGGAGAACTGGGACTTCTCCAACATAGACCCCATGGCTGAGACTGGGCTGCCTGGGCCTTGGAACCTCATCTTGCTTCGAGTTCAATGCACCAATCCGATCAAGGGAACTCCTACCGGACATGACATCCTCCAGGTCATCACTCCTACAGCTCTCAGCCCCATGGCTTCTCAAAGAGTCATTCGCATTGAACTCTGCAGATTTCCTCTTCTTGCTCCTTTGAAAGTATCGGCGTCCACTGAGCTCCTTTTGAGCAGGGCTGATTGGGGCTTTTGTGGGATCAACATAACCTTCATCCTTAGAGCCCCTCACACATCCACACATATTACCCATGGTGCTTGCTCATACTAACAAGGCTGCCCATCAAGAAAGTTTCACTTTTTCCTGCCAGCTGTAAACAAGTTCAGCAAGTTCAAGAGTTTCTTTTCCCAGGAAGCAGCAGCCATCTTTTCCCCTGCAAAAGTTTCAGTTACGGAGGTGATGTCAGACGAATCAGCCGTAGTCCAAATATCCAGAGTGGATCGGATGATGTGAATCCCTCTTGAGACTCGGCAGAGGACCGAGACGCTCCAAACAAACTTCTGTTTCCTGTATTGCACGTTCACCAGCCTCGCTCCACAGCCCTGCCCTTTCTTCTCATGCTGCCAACACACTGAAATCTCAGTGACCTTTGAAACGTCACCCTTTGCCCTGATCCTCCAATACAAACACTACAGAGATCGAGACGCCTGCAAACAACAGAAACGAACACTGAGGAAACGTCACAGTCCTCATGTGATGTGTAAACACAGCCACCCTCGGAGCCCTGCTGGTGTTGAGTTTCCACAGGCTGACTCCAGCTCCTTAGCAGTTGGAGGCTGGAGAGAGAGAGAGAGGGAAAAGGGAGGGGAGCGGGACAGACTCTCATCCATTCCCTGATGGCTTCTGGTAACTGTGTGCCGCGTGTGAAAGCTCTACTCAGCAAGTTGAGCCATTCGGATAGGACGTCCCAGGCTGAGAAAGAGTCATGGCCTGTCATGTGGCCTTTAAAAATAACAGGACAACGTGGCTGACTCTACAACATGGCAAACTGTGCTGCCCTCTGTTTGCTCTTTAATCTGGCTCAAAATAAGAGCAAAGCTTTCAAAAGGATCTGGTCCAGCACATAAGACAAACATAACCAGTGGTCATAGAAATGGAAGATAATTGGCTATATAAACTCATTTGGAGGCATAGTTGTAAAATATAATTAGCTTATACAGTGAGTTATTGATCAAACATTCATTTAAAGTTAATTAGTAGTGTTTGCTAAGGCAAGAATTACTAATTAGGCTAACTTGTTTTAGGGATCCCAACAATGGGCCAGACATAATAACAGCTTGTTCCAGCGCAAACCCTCTTTAGGCATTAAAAAACTACTGTCAGGATTTACTGAAGACACACAGTGAAACATTAGCTAAGAAAAGGCGTGGACATAGTTATTTCTGCAGCTGACCTTATTGCATAATGCATTTGTAGGAGTTTCACTTTCAGATGCAGCATTTATGTGGGGAGAGTATTTAAATGAATCATGGTGATTTATTAATGTTTGTGGCCATCAATTTACTGGTATTTGAGCCATTATTTACTGCCCCCCAATAAATGTGTTGTTGGTCAATATGGAAATGATCTGACTGCATCTGTGTTCTTTAGTGTGCACGTTGTCAGTAGATCAACTGCAGAACTTTCCACTTCCATCTGCACTTTTATGAGATTGCGCTCTCACACTTTTTTCCCTTGTTTAGTAAATCTGGCCCAAGATTTGCTAATCCTTTTGCCACATCTCCCCACTATAATATCACAGAGACCTGTGTGTGGATCCCTTAGAAACGCATTCATTCGGTGCGCCCAGACCCAATGACAGTCTTTTCAGTTTGTTTGTTTTGACAGTAGGTGATTCCCCAGAAGGGCCGCTTTTTAGAACTGTCCATGTTAAATGGCAGCTAGCTGACAAGTTCAAATTATACGCAACAGCACTCTTCATTTGTTTTCCCATGCTACTCTACAACATAAGATATGCTAGCCAGGCCTTCTTCTGTGTAGACCTGACGTAAACATGAACAAATGAATGAATTTGCCTGGAATTTCCCACCAAATCTGACCCGACAATTCAAAATTTAAATCAATATTTCAGGCTTACTGTACTGAATCAGAACAAGGCAGTTTTGAAGACGTTTTCACTAGTTCAGTAATGCAATCCTGATCAGTTTGGAGCAAAAAATATTTTATAGTGCCGCTTTAAAAACTGTAACGATAAAACATCACATTGTTCCACATTATTGCTGGAGGTGATGTTAATATACCCTCAACACACCCCTCATTCATAAACTTCAAAGCATGCTTATAAGGCAAAAAAGACAATCAAACTACTAAAACAACATAATGGCTAATGCCAGCTTGATTCAGAGTCAAATGTCTTTGCATGTTCAAACAGACAGTATTCAGTTTGCAGCTGTAAATATTCTATTAATGAATAAATATGTTCTCCAAAATCTTTAATTATATTAGTCATTGCCTGAAGAGCTGCAAACAACAGATCTAAATTCACAGCCAACTGTAATCCTTCATTTGTTGGAAACTGGATACTTCCAAAGAAGAGACCGGAGGGCTAAAAAATATGAACACGGTTCAGAAATCACCCCTGAGAGACTAATGTCATGAAAAACAACTCTATGTTTCCTCCAACTGCGGATCGTGAGGGAACAGGCCCACAGCCACTAGCGCCGCATGCCCAACGGCTCGCGGAAGAGTGACAGCGGCAGGTGCTCCGGCACGTCCCCACGCTACCTGTCAGCAAGTTTGATGAAGCCAAGCATTATTTAACACATTCTTCAGCTATGCCCCAGATATCAATTTTAGAGTTGTTTTGTAAGGCTAATTGTGGGCCATCAGGGAGGCCGGGTCAGCGTGGTTCGCGGTGAAGTTGTCGGAGCCTGTCGTTCCTGCATTACTGCTCTCCGTATGCTGGAGAAGTGAATCAAGAAGAGCGGTGATGGTTTGACTTCTGATTGAGGCTCGGCTTGACTTCTGTAACAGGCTGCCAATAAAACGTTTCAATCATAACATGACCTCAAACCAAAAATGAAGCCGAGCCTAGGATATTAATAGCCTACTGCAGTGAAGGTAGGACACCATGTCCAAAACCAAGGGTATATTTGTTTGCAACAGAAGGAAACCAAACAGAGGAGCCCACAGAGGCACAGTACACTTTTTTACTTAAGTGAAGAAAATGTGACATTAAAAAGCTGTGAGATATAATGGACAAAGACCTCCTTCTGATGCACGTGTGTACACTGCAACAGTTCAAAAGCAGAAGCGCGTCTTGTGAGCGGCTCCGTAGCACTGCACTCCTCTCCACCGCGGTCTTATGAACTGAACATTTGTAGCAGGGAAGGTTTCATAGGCTCAGACCTGCAAACACACAGCTGCAGCAGAACCTCTGTGTGACCTCTGCGTGAGGCAGATCAAGCACAAACTCTGCAGAAATACTGCAGGACCACTGCAAGACAGTTTTAAAAAGCCCTGTCACAAACAGAAAAGCATCTTCAGCTCAGGATGAATTGTCTAGCATCAGCACTTCTTTAGAATATTTAGCAATAAAAGCTCTTTCATTGTGAAAAGCATGGATTATTATTATAATTTTTTTTTTCATTATTAGGAAGCATATACAGTCTGAATAATTGAGACAAATCTTGTGTATGTAATGACAAATATTTTCCATGTTCAGCTACTACATGTCGATGCTAAAATAATGACCCTAATAAATCAATCTCACAATGTAGTTACTGAAGAAAATCACATAACTGAGGATTCTGGCACTTCACAGTGTTTCATTAAAACAGGGAAATGTTCCTGCATGAAGACAATACAGAAAATGAATAAACGCCAAAGCAGGCCTGAGTATTTGAGTGAACACGCTCTGCAGACTGACTCCACCTACAACTAAACAATCATTATGACAGAACAGAAATATGAACACAAACTTTGAATGCCTTGCCTAAAAGATGAAAAAAAAAAAATTGAAACCTGAGGATTATTTATGGACTTTAATATTTATAGTTTGTACACTATGTGGTTGCCGGGGTGTTGAGAACTTCCTGCACCATGGTTTTGAAGGTGGTCTGGCTCATTTCTAGGACATTATTAGCAGTAAATACTGTGTGGCTCTTTTCATTAAATATCTGTTCACCCTTGAGGTAAGGTGAGTTTGCACATACACGTCTGACCTCTTGTGGTCAGAGAATGAACTGCAGTATTTCACACTGTGAGGAATAAGCAGCTGGAAATAACTACATCAAGCAACAAAAGCCAATAAATGAACAATTCAAAGACGTTTTTTGTTAAAAAAAAATAAAAATAAATTCTGAGACTTGACTGGCTGACCTGAAAGTGCAGAATTATGGTCCATATTAATCCCAGTGTCAGTTTTGGGTTTCCGTCCGTTATGTCATCATTCCTGATGTTCACCAGCTTCACCTGAGAACACAAGCGTTATACGGTTATGTCCCAGTGTCAGTTTTGGGTTTCATGCATCGCTCTGCAATCATTCCATAAAGACATTAAAAAACATGACTGCATATATAATGACATTTTACGTTTTAATTATGTATTTATGTTAAATTAATGTTCTGTATGTATACACACAAAAGACACATACAAAACCATATGTAATTAAATGTAAATAATGTCTCCAGTGTCAAAACACATTAATATTACAACAAGCAAGGCTATTGTTTTGGACTCAATTACATGGCTATTTATGTCTGATTCAGTTACTTAATTAATTAATTCTAATTCAGTAATAAATGAGATGAGAAGTAAGTATTTGAAGGCATATAATACAGCAAATACAGCACATGCAAGAGTCTAATTATTTAGACTCTTTTATCTAATTAATTACATGATGTGGTGATTTATTAATCTAATTAACTGTATAGTAATTGCACAACTAATTTGGCTGATAAATTACCCACAAAATGTAATTTAAAGCAATTATTTTGTTATAGTTGGGAAGTCGTGGCCTAATGGTTAGAGAGTTTGAATCCTAACCCTAAGGTTGTGGGTTCGAGTCTCGGGCCGGCAATACCACGACTGAGGTGTCCTTGAGCAAAGCACCGAACACCCAACTGCTCCCCGGGCGCCGCAAGTCTTAGGTGTAATTTTGTGGGTTTGAGTCTCTTCACCCTGTGTGTGTGTTCACTGCTGTGTGTGTGCACTTTAGATGGGTTAAAAGCAGAGCACGATTTCTGAGTATGGCTCACCATACTTGGCTGTATGTCACGTCACTTTCACTTTCATATGAGAAAAGCATGAAATTGATATTACAAAAAGTAGCCTTAGAAAACTTTCTCTTTTCAATTTTCTATTTTTCCTTTTTTTTGGGGGGGGGGGGGAACTACCCTTTAATTAGTTCTTTATTAATATGTTAATATTAAATTATTTTTAATGAAAAGAATCAAGAATCAGCTAAAACACATTTCTTCCAACTTTATCTGAACTCTAGCACTCTCTATGCTAATTCTATTCTTTATATTAAAAAAAAATCTTACCCCTTTTAGACTTCTATTCTACTCTATTAATTTATGTATTGTATTTCTATTCTTTATATTAAAAAGGCCATTGACTCATCGGCTCACCTGATTTGTTCAAAACGCGGATTCATTCAGAAATTGTGTGTTGCTCAGAGACGCACAACAGTTCTGCTGTGGCTTTAATAGGTAATATTTGGGTCCGATCAGTGTATGAATAAGAACTGTATCTGTAGAGAGTAGAGCCTTCCAAACACTCTTGTGGTTTTTTGATGTCAAACACTGATCAATCCTGTTTTTTTTCTGCAAAGCTGCTGTGAATCAATATCGTTAAGAGCACTACACATATAAACTAGAATTGAACCAAAATGCTTTATATAAAAATTAATGATGGCAAAATGCATTTGTTTTCCAAAACTGATCCATGCAGCAATCTACTTCTAGACTATAAAGATAATGCTACAAGAAATAAATATATATCCAACACTGTGCTGCTTATGGCAGTGATGTAAAGTTGTCGGTGTCTCACCACAAGAGGGCACTAGAGGACAGGAAGTTAATTTCGGGTATCGTGTAGTGAGTAATGTTTTTGATGTACAGCTCCAGTTCCAGTTTAACATGTAGAGATGAACTGTAAGTAATGAATTTATAGGTTGAAGTCCTAACAAGACATTGCTCTGGTTTTGGAGCAGCCTGACAATGTCACACTGACTCAACCAATGGGGTGAGTTTTTGGGCAGGACTATCTGTTTGACCAATGGACCAGTCATTTTTTGTAATTCTATTTGGAGTCACTAGTGGTGCAGAAATTCTATAAATTTAAAAGAACAGTGTTAAACATATGTCATCACAAACATTGTAAACTGCATGAGATGAACTGCATAAAAAATAAAATCGCATTGTGTTTGTTGATTATTTTTCTCACTGGTCTCACCTGCCGTCTTTTTAAATAGTCCAGCGCGATCTGTACATTCTGGAGTCTGTGGAAGCGCATGCGGCCCTTCTCTCGCGGCTGTGAGGACAGGAGAGAGAGAGAGAGAGAGAGAGAGAGAGAGAGAAGACATCAGTGCATGCGTCAGCAGACACGGCCGAGCTCTCGGCACCAGACACTCACCGTACAGTCAGCAGAGGAAGCTCTGCCTGCGGAAGAGAAACTCATGCCTGGACATCTGAACTACTGCACATCAATGCCTAGCTAGCCTGACTGAAGTATACATGAGGTTTCTTGCTAACAGGTTAACGCTACATTATGTGATGCCTTGAAGGAGCAGCAAGGTCAAAGATGTGGAGTGAGCCGAGACTGGAGCGGGAAGCAGTGAAACGGGAATAAAGCAGATGGAGAGAAAGGGAAAATCTCCACTGTCCATCTGCTCAGATGGCGTTTTCTCAGAGGTTCTCATCAAACTTACAGTTACAGTGACGTACAGTACAGTGTAGGTACACTTAAATAGAAATGAGAATGACTGAGCAGATGATGGATGACTTCAAACTGTTTGTGTCGCCCTTTAGTGCAACGCACAGTGAGACTGGAAGTAAAGGACTGACGTGAGTTCCATGTGTTTTAAGTAAAAGATGACAAAATATTCTATCAATCAAAAACAAGAGGTTTCTATCACACGAAATAGCACTTTCATTAAAGACTGTATGTGTAAATTTGTAAATTCACAATGAACAATAAAAGGACCCCATGAAATGTTTTGACGGATATAGATGCTAAAGCAAAAACTACTACTAGTCTAATAAATAAATAAGAAGTCCTCAAACAGTTATTGAAGACAAGTAAACAGTCAGCAAAAGAATAAGACTAAATAAACAAATTTCAAGCAATAGAGTGCTGCAGTGATGACAGATTTTTGTAGGCCAACCCAGAAGATGAAATCACCCTGATTCCCTTGACAGAAAACCCAACAGGATTTTTACACTGGCTTTTGGATTATTGTTCATCGTGAGCACCTTCACAAACTAGAATTAACACAAAAAGCTAAACGTAGGTTATATACAAACTACACAAGTCACATGACTTCATGACTTCAGTGTTAAGCATTCAACCATTAAGCTTCTGACAAGTCTTTATTTAAAAAAAACAAAATAATAATAATAAAATTTCACTGAAAGTTTTATATAGAATAGTTTGCAAGAGCGACAACATCTGTACTCCCATTTAGCCACTTGCTAGCAATCATCTTTTTCAAGACATGTAATCACAAGGGGGTATATTACTGACATAATTTATACATTTAAAATATCTTGAGCTTGTGTTAAACACAGGCCTTATTTCAGATGGAACCGATTGTGCTAAAATGCTTGTCTGTTTCCAGGTTTTGGTCTACAAAATTCATCATCCCTGCAGCACTCTACAGGACAGACGAATACAATACAACAAAGACACAAATAAAATAAACAATGCCTTATGTTCAAGCAAACTAACAAGTTATGGAAAATGAATGGCTCAGGTCATGGCTCCTGCCACTGTGACTTGGATTTTGCATACAAAACCATTTTTTTAATTGGCTTGATGCACTTTAATAACTTTTTTTTTTATATCAAGCACATTTTACCACAGTCTGGTTATTGTACAAACCAGGTATGAACAGCTTATAAAAATTCAAACAGTTGAAAATTTTGTAGTTTTTTTTTTTTGTTTGTTTTTTTCATTTAAATTGTATACAGCCCACTTTTTCAATGCATTATTCAAGTATTATTCCCTTTCCTTTCCTCTCTAAAGACTAAAAATGACATATGACGCTGAGCCAGAGACGTTATCATAAATTCTAAGCTAACAGACTAAAAAATGAACTGAAAGCCACAAAACTTTGATTTCATGGGGTCTTTAACTCTCTCTTGAAGTGAAAGGAACTTGAATCAGGACTTTAGTTCACAGCTCAAGCTTCTGTGTCTTGAGAAATAACCAAGCTGGCATTCTAGAGCACTTACAGCAACCCCAGAAGGCAATATTCAGCAACGAGGCAGATGCTGTTTACCCATCCTGTCACTTCAGCCTCACTATCTGGTGAATCTGCAAAGATCTGGAAAGCCCCAGATGCCTACAGTCCACTGAGTTCTCTGGGTTTGGCACTCCAGTTAATACGCACAGCACACTCTACATTAGTCCTGTTATGAGGGGGCAGGAGGACACATCTCCACACCTACCCCCTTATCCTCATCATCATCATCATCGTGGTCACGTCCATGCTGCTCAACCGTGCATGCGTCAGCCGCACTCACCAACCGCAACGTCTTCAGAAAATCACGCTCCCTTGGCTTACCAGCGGGAACGTGAGCACGAGAGAGAGACACACATACAGACACAGAGACAGATGGACACATGAGAGATGGACAGAAGAAGAAGATGAGAAGGACGGGAGACAAGGAGGAGAAGAAACAGGGTGTCACCAAAAGAAATGGGGCACTTCTCTCTCAGATCAGTGCAATCAGCTGCCCAACTGAAGCACTCACATCATGGAGGTGACCGGACTTAACAGTGAAAGCTTCTGGAGGAATTCTCAGGCCCTGTTTACACTAGTGCATTTCCATTTTAAAACAGCGTTTAAGAGTGAAAATGATCCTAGTCTACACTGGCGTTCCACTGCGTTTCAAAAACAATCTCCATTTACACTACACAACCTAAAACGCATGTCACGTGACCATTCACGAAGATACAGCCATAGATATGAAGAGGTAGATTCCCTGTTATTTAGATCGCGGACGCGTCTACGTGCTTGGAGCGATCGAATGGGGAATCTACGTATACTTATATGGGTGATGCGTTTATGTTGTTGTTGTTGTTTAAAGGGTCATCAAGGATACGCAGAGCGAATGTGGGCAGCCATGCCATCGTTTTCAAAGGTCTCCGTTTTGGTCCGTTTACACTGAAATGCAACCCCGGAGTTTTAAAACTAAAACGGGGTCTGCAGCGTTTTCAAAAGTCTCCGTTTTCGAGGGCTGAAAATGCCGGAGTAGTGTAAACAATAGGCGTAACCGTAGCAAAAGTTATTCGTTTTAAAATGAAAACGCACTAGTGTAAACGGGGCCTTAGTCAAATCAAGCTCAGTCACTCAGAGCTGTAGCAAAGTTCCTGATGTCGCTTTGGGGGAAAAAAAAAAATCTTCTAAATGTTCTGTAAAGTCAATAATTTGATCCAGATTAAAACTAAACAAATATAGAAAACAAAATATAAAAATAATATAAAAAGGAGTAACATCGGAAAAGCTTGATCCAAACTGAACTTAATTCTAGTACACAAATCAAAAGCCGAATGTTTTTATTACTTACATTGTTTTTTCCTTTGGATTCCTGAGTGATATGGATTGCAAATGGCAAAAACTTGCATTTTGTTCACTTTTTTTTCTTTTTTCCGAGACAACTAAATTTGACCTTTTCTCTTGTTTCTCTGATTTAAGTATATTGTGTCAACTTTTGGCCTTAAAAAATATATTAATGTAATCACAGTTCTATTAGAACACAGATTCGCCAAAATCTGAGTGACTTGTAAAATGTGAGCTGCATACTGTAAGCTGCTGGCATGTGTTTGTTTGCACAGTGTGGGAACTGCAACACCTCTGATACTGAATGAGAATTCCTCCACAGCTCACAGTCAATGCAGTGTAACACAGTACACAACTGGACTAAATTTGAAGATATATTCATAATGCAAAACTCCTATAATAGTGTGCATATGAATAGTTCATTGTTATACACAAGTGTGTAAATAAGTAAATGCATTTTCACAGATTACACTATTAGCACAGGTGTTTTAGCAAAGCTGATCAGTGTGTGAGTGGCTGCTGGATTAGTAACACACAGACAAAGATGTGGACTGGTGTGGATGGTGAATCTAAGATGCCCGCTTAAAAAACACTGTGATGTTACAGCGAGTGAATGCACACATGTTCAAGTATTGTGCTTCAAGACTGCTTAAACACTGAAAACACTTCTCAGTATGTTTCTGACACAAACAGCTGACAGCTGAAACAGAGCAATACTCACCAGTGTCTCACCGGACAACACCTCCAGAAGGGAGATTAGGTTATGTCCATCTCGCAAATCCTCATACAGGTCGTTCACATGCTTTCGGACCTGAAACAAAGTGAAGGGAAAGAAATTGTGAAAAAAAAGCTTACTGGTTTATGGAGTTTTTGTCTACTTAAGTTTTTTTTTATTTCCCCGGACAGACGTTTTGTCACCTGAGCAATCAATTTGTTGTTAAACAACAGCATAATCTATGAAACACATTATACTTTTTCCATCACAGCCTCGTTTCATTCCTGTCAAAAATTTAATGTGGTGCTACCCTGACTAAGGTCTACAGCCCCTCTTATTATAATAATAATAAATTAATAATTATATATATTTTTCATAACATTTCATATTGAAACAAAATCTCAAAGTGCTACAAATAAAATAAAATAAAAATAAAGGACAAAAGCTCTGGTAAAAAGGTAGGTTTTAAGGCCACATTTTAAATCATTCACAGTCTGTGAAGTCTTCAGATGATCTGTGAGAGCATTCCACAGTCTGGGAGTGGCTGAGCAAAAAGCCCGATCTCACATGGTAAGGAGCTTAGTCCTAGGGGTTTTCAGGAGATATGCTGAAACAGAACGGAGGGGACGTGTAGAGGTTTGAAGAGTAATAAGTTCCTTGAGGTAGCAGGGAGCATCTCCATGAATGCACTGGTAGGTGAGAAGGGAAACCTGGTACTCAATCCTGAGTGAGACGGGAAGCCAAAGAAGTGATTTGAGGATAGGGGTGATATGGTCATACTTGCGCACCCTCATTAGGATTCTAGCAGCACTGTTCTGAATGTATTACAGCTTCTGAAGGCTATCGTCAGGAATCCCTATGAGGAGTGCATTGCAATAGTCCAGCCTAGAGGAGACAAAGTCATGGACCAGATTTCTGCATCTGCAAAGGTGACTGTGGGATGGAGTTTAGCGATGTTCCTGAAATGAAAGGAGCTTGTGCACAGATGTTTGATGTGAGCTTCATAGGTCAAATGAAAGTCGATTTTAACACCCAGGTTGGTAACTGATGTTGAAAGTGGAATATCCTGGCCAGAGAAGGTAATGCTGGTAATGACAAATGTCCGAACCTGGTGTGGGGTGCCTACTAGGATGGCTTCAGTCTTGGAGCAGTTTAGCTGTAAGAAGTTTTGCTTCATCCACGCCTTTATCTTCTCCAGGCAGGTGGTCAAAGTGGAGGATGGCAGGGCAGCAGAGGAGATTGAGTTGATCCTGAGGTAGAGTTAAGTGTCATCAGCATAGCAGTGTAATCAAATTTCATCCCAGCTAATGAAACGACCGAGAGGAAGCATACAGACGATAAACAGGAGGGGGGCAAGCACTGACCCTTGAGGGACACCACAAGTGATGTTGTGTGTAAAAGATTTAGCCTCTCCCAAAGCAACATGCTCATTTCTCCCAATGAGGTAGGATAAAAACCAGTTGTAGTGTCAGAGAGACTGATGGTGAAGCGTATACGGTGAAGAAGTATGTTGTGGTCCACAGTGTCAAACACTGCAGTCAAGTCCAGGAGGATCAGAAGAGATTGGAAACCAGCATCTGCCGACATCAGCAGGTAATTTGTGACTCTGATCAGAGCTGTTTCTGTGCTGTAGATGGGGTGGAAACCAGGCTGGAATTTCTCAAACAGGTTGTTTTGTTTTAAATGGACCTAAAGCTGTGCAGGAACTACTTTTTCCAGCATTTTAGAAAGAAATTGAAGGTTGGAGATGGGCCTGTAGCTGGCAAGGACTTCTGGGTCTAAGGTGTTTTTTTTTAAAAAAAAGTGTTCTGATGACAGCAATTTTCAATGTAGATAGAATATAGTCAGCCTGGAGGCAGTGGTTGATGACCTTAATGAACAAAGGACTTATAACACACTTAGGACTTAGAGTTTACCAAAGCTGTAGGAAAGGGGTCCAGAGCACAGGTGGACGGTTTCATCTTTCTAATAATATCCTCAACCTCTCACTATGAGATGTCAGAAAAACAGCATAGATGTTGGAAAGTCCCAGGCTGTGGGTCGACAATCAGGAGAGGCAAGGCAGAGGAACTGGATAGGAGGGAGTGAATGGTATCTACTTTTTTCCTGAAAAAATTTAAAAAGTTATTGCACCTCTCCTCTGTTCTGCTTCTGAATGAGAATGAATTTGCAGTTTAAAGATCTGTTTAATAGTAGAAAACAGTTGCTTGGAGTTACAATTACTGATGATATTAGAGTTAAAATGTGATCTTGCATCTTTCAAGACCCTTGCATAGGCCTTCTGATGCTCTCTGTAGACTTGCCTATGAACAGTGAGTCCTGTGACCTTGAGGCGCCGCTCAATGGTAACCCATCTGTCTTCATCTTCCACAGTTCACAGGTGTACCAGGGGGCTGAACGTGAGAAGATGATAGTTCTAGTTCTGACAGGGGTGTGAAGATCAAGGACACTGCTCAGAGATCGATGGTAGAAGTCAACCGGCTTAGTGACTGAGGAGAACTCAACGGAGGAGAGATGCTGAAGATCTTTGCTCAAGGTGTCTAGGTTGATCTTTTTCAAGTCCCTAAAGCATATTTGGTGCTTTTCTTTGTCGGTCACCGAAAAAGTTTGTCTGGAGCTAGCCGTTAGCCAAACACAGAGATGGAAAACACTTCACCACAGCGAGAAGATGGTCCACATGGCAGCAGGATGCATGAGTCAACTTACAAGCAACCGCAGATGTAGCGGTCCTAGGATCGAGGCCAAACCTCACCAAGACAACTGAGTGGCTGCCCAAGTATACCTCACAGTAGCGGTACTAAACAATGATAAAATCCAGGTTAAATCCAGATGAGTGGATAGCATTAACTGAGTAAAAAGCCTTCAATTTAATAACAATCCATGTAAAAACTGATTAGACAGAAAAACAATAGAGCGATGGAGAAGCGACAGATAAGTAACTGAGAAGCGATGAACAACAAACGCCAGCATCCTCTCCCATTCCGCCAGACGCCAAGAACCTGGCATCTTATCAGCTTCACATTACGCTGCAAGACAAAGTACCAGATCCACCCATTGTATGACAGTGACTGTGAGACACCAGCACACCTTGCAAAAGGCCTGTTTAAACACATCCACAGTTTTGACCAATGCCAAAGCGGCTCATAACTGCACTCCAAAAGCACAGATGCTTTGATTAATGTTGTTGAAGTTCTCCAAGTTCAGTATCACACCTCCTGTCTCAACAATGACACCATATTGCTCATCAGCCTAGTGCTCAGGAAACCATCAGTCATTGTCTCTTGCAAACAAGCACTCAGGAATAATATCTGACGTTGCGAGAGGATGTTTTTGAGACATTGTTTCACAATGAATTATCCCCCATGCTGTGTTGAAAGCCATTTCATTCCTCACACATGTAGCACTGTAAACATTAACACACCCATGAGACGCTGGCCAATGGCAGACATCTCTTCTGAAGGCCTTTCACCTCTGCAGCTCCAGAAGTGTGAACATTGCTCTTGTCTTGAATACTGTGCCGCTGAAGTCACCTCTCTGCCTTACTGATCTGCTTTCACACAAGTCCTCTTGTTCATAATCCCCAGTGAGCACAGCTGCATGACTAAAATAGACATTTAACTTGGCTTCTGGGTCATTCCAGTCTGTATATATATAATATCCCCTGAATCCCTTATTCAAGTCATGCATGTAGAGCATTCCATTCCACTATTAACTATAATACTCCTCCATATCAAATTATCCAACACGTTGTTACTTGTCTTTTTTCTTTAAGGTGAAATATTTTGCTATCTTATTCTCAGCAATCACTATCAAAACCATTTATGAAGTCATTTATCTGATTGGAATAAATGTGTCTTAAATAAACAGAAAATCAAGCTGAAGTGATTCTACTGGACTCGCTGTTACTTGCCAAGTGTGTTGCTTAGGAGAACCTGAAAACAAAACATTTGCAGAAACTTTAAAAGGCAGTTGGCCCTAATTTTGAAAATACTGAAAATAAAACCTGTTATTCACAACAAAATGAGTTCTGAGACTGAGGTCTCTGCTAACACTGCCCTGGAGATCACGTCATTTTATACAGGAAACAGTATATTCATGTAATGTTCAGGCACGTCAGCATGTGCTTCACGGTTAATAAACCGATAATGTGCTCTATCATTTATTATAAGAGCTTTTTTAAACCATAGGTGACTACAAATGCCCTGAAGACAATGGCACATCTGAAGAATTAATAAAGTGTGTGTGGAGTTGCCAGATCGCTCCCAAACAGAACCTCTGCATAAGTTGACACCCTCCATTTCTGAGTTCATTGTTTGTATATTTAGATACCTATAATTATATCACAGCATATTAGGAAAGGATTCTCTTTCTCTATCATGTGTTCCCGGGGAATCGAAAAATAAAATAGACCCCAACACCATGAAAACTACAACAGACCTACCTTTAAGAGGTGCTGATTTATCCATTTTGTAAAGGTCTTTTTCTGGACTCTGTCTCTTTCATCTGAAAAACAAGAGGGATTGATGTTAGAACTGTTTTCAGACTGTTGCAAAATTATTTCTAGCATTGACATTATATCTAGTAATATTTTTTCTTAAAATAATAATTTTATCAAAACTGTTCAATTTCCATAGCTTGTTAACTAGAAAAAAAATAACTCTAGAGTATTTTTTATAAATATATGCACCATATTTCCACTACGTTCATTATATTTAATGTATGATTTAAAAAATCTGTCGTTTTTATTAAACCTTTTAAAGTTTTTTAAACAACAAATTGGATAAATATATAATTAAAATGTTGATATAAAGACTGCCTTATGTGCAATTTACATGTCAGTTATTATTTGAGTGTTTTGATTATTAAAGTTAATATATTATTAAATAAAATGTATTTTTGGTTACAAATTTTTGGCTAAACAAAAACTTTAATTTTGGTTTTGGTGTTTCAGTAAAAAAAAAATCATTTGGTGCATCACACCATTTTTTTTTCTCAAGAATTGTGAATGAAGTGATCTGTCGGTATTTACATCTGTTCACTGTAAAGAAAATGCATCAAAACGTCTTCTATGTAAACAGCATTAGATTAAAACATGAACTCTCTACACATTCTGCCTTTAGTTTTAAAGGCTACAACCTTGTTAGATGATGAAAAAAATACTAATGTTGTCTGGCCAGGCGGGTTTCATCATGTGGTAATGCCATGTTTCTAAATCTGGTCAGGATGTGAAAGCTATTTACAGAAAAAGACTGAATCCCAGGCAAGTCCTGCTTCCATTACACAGCGCTCCAAACCACAGTATTTTGTTTCCCGTGTCCATGACAACAGATGTGCCTGCGTCACACACAGCTCAGCCGCGAGACCATTCAGACATTTAATAAAACAGCAGCATAATGGAAATATAAGTAGTATTTCAAACCCCATCAATTAACAGTCATTTTCATATAAAAAGCAAAGTAACTTGTGCTTAACATCATGTAGATGTTTCAAATCACACACAGTAATCATCATCATCATCATCATCATCACTTTACCATTTGTTCGATGTTGCACATAAATATTTAAAAGGTCCTGTAACTGCTCTCTAACTGAGACCCTGCAGTGCAGAAAACCGGCTGAGAAGTGGATCTGTCAATTAAAAGAGAGGAATGAGCTCCAACTAATCTGAAAACTACATGTTTACTCTCTGAAGAAATGTGTGTGCTGTTTGTCTGGGCAAACTTTCAGCCGTCTGTTGCTATGCATCTGCTAGTGTGTTCTGTGTGGTTGCTAACAGACCTAAGTCAAAAGCTGCTATTACATTCTGGTCTCTAGTTATGTTTCCTCTCCTTCAAATGCAGATGTATGTTTTTTATGTTTTTTTTTTTTTATCATCCATCAGATGCAAAGTCATAACACTTACTAAAGTAGCAGCACACCTCGCCTCAGCAAGAAACATGAGATATCGCAAAGATAAGCATAAAAGATTGTGCAAACAATACTGATCTGACACATGCCATGTTTAATGTACAGCTATGTAAATTGAGATTTGGTGCCCACTGCTAAATATTTTATTCCCTCTCAGGTGAAAATCCCATTCTGAATCCATTTCAAAAAGTCACTGCGTGCCTAACAAACCGCATGATTTTAAGGCATTTAGATGATGCAACATGATAACATCAATCAGAATGAATAGGCAAAATTAAACTGCTATTACTGCTATACAGTGTTGAATGAATGGTGGTTGTTTGCTAATTGCAACAATCAATGTGAGTGATTGCTGGAGGAGAGAGATGATTGTCCTGCCGTCATGACACTGATGGGGAAGGGAAGTTATTTGAACAAATAACATAAATTAAAACAAAATAATGATGTGCACGGATAAATCATTTAGAATAAACACTGCACTATTCCATGAAAAATAAGAACTGTCTGTATTGATTTAGGCTAATGTGATTTTAAACTATTATTTCAGTGAAATGCCAAGGCATCAGTTTTAATTTCCAAAGTTGCTTTAAGATAAAATGTCTCAGCTTATGTTTATATTTTATTTGATTTCAGCTTTATTTTAATTAACAAAAGCAATTTTTAAGTTTTCATTTTAGATAACTAAAAAAAAGTTATTTTAAATGCTACATGACAACATTATCTGTACAGTATGAAAAAATTTATATTCTTTTGCTGAAGACTACATTTTATAGTGTCTTACTGTTTTTTGAGATACATAATCAAATTCTGGGAAATGAGCAAACACAACATCAGTCAAGACATATCCAAAAATCGCTTTATACCGATAACCTAAAAAAATCTAATAATAAACTAATGCAGCAGTATCATGCATCCTTAGAGAGCATAGACATGAAATACAATGCCTGATTAGTTGTCTGATTGTTTGGCATTTTTTCTAATCTTTAATCCCAATATGAACCACATCTTGCAACGCCTCTGATTACAACAACGCAGAGCATGAATGTGCTGACGTGAGCCCCTGTCACAGCAGTCGACTCGACCGGACAGGAACAGCCAAACATTCAACATCTCACTGTACTTTGAACCCTTCAGCACTGCCCCTACGAGCATTACAACAAAAGATCTGGGAAGCGGAAAGAAAATTAAAATCAAACAAAAACTGCAGCACACTGCAGCAAAAGCATGCAATCTGGCAGACGGAGCGAGCGCAGGAAGCTGAGGAAAGCTACTGACCCATGCAGCACATGAGCGCCACCAGAGCGCCGCGCCGGCCGTCTCCCCTCATCAGGCTGGCCAACCCCAGCTCAGGTGCCTTCAGCAGAGCGTCGTGCATGTCTGACAGCCCACGCGAGTGTGTGTGTGTTTCCCAGAGCGCTGCCGCTGAGGGTGGGACAAGCAGCTACTCCCTTGCTTTTCCCCTCAGTATTCCTTCACAGCTGTCTAGAACGAGTCCCATCAGGTTTTCCAGCAGCACGCTGTGAGTAACAGGCTCCACCGCATGGTAAATGTTTACAGAAGGATGCTCGAGTCGTCACTGCAGTGAGTTACTAAGGCTGCAGGCTGAAGCTCTGAGGATATGATTCTGCTGAGCAATACATTCAGTGACACTTACACAGCTTTCCAATGAACAGACCCCGTTCTTTAAGGAAGTAATGATCGATTTCATTACTTTATACACATTGTTCTGTACACACAGACTTCAGTTATTTATGGAAATGCCAACCAAACTGTACAATCAAATTCATTCCTAAAAATTCATTCCAGCGACAATAGCATTTACATTAAACAGTGCTTCTCAGTGTGTTTGACTCCAGGGCCCTCACTGTCCAACACAAAAAAAAACAAAACAAAAAACAATTCAATAAATAAAAAGTAAGGAAGAAATAAATAAAAAGTAATAATAGAAATATGAAATATTTACATAGCAATAATAATTAATGACATTTAAATAATCATTTAAATAATAATAATTTATTAATCATCCTGTGGCTCCCTTAAAAAAATCTGCTGAGGCATTAAAAAAGATAATTCTGTCATTATTTATTTACCATCATGTCAATCCAAAAATGTAAGACTTTCCTTTTTTCTGTGGAACATAAAACAAGGTATTTTGAAAGATGTTTCTACTGATTTTGTCCATACAATGAAACTCAAAGGGGTACAAAACAACATTGAGCCCCACTGACTTTCATTTCATGGACAAAAAACAGACATTTTTCAAAGTATCTTCTTCAGAGTGACAGGAGTCACTTTTGGGCACCGAAACACGTCTTGCAAATGTTCTTACTGCCTCTCTTCAACTGGCTACGTTTACATGCAACCAAATAATCTGTTTGTAATCAGATTGACGGCTCAGCTGGACTGAAAAGCCTTCATGTAAACACCTTAATCGATCCGATTGAGCTTGATCAGAATGAAATTTAGATCGGATTGAAGGGGTGGTTTATTTTTTCTGCATGTAAACACTTGATCGGATTGAACCCTGAAACTGAAAGGACTGTGGATGTGCAGTGATGCAGAAAGAGCGTAATGACGTATGATACGCGGAACGAGTGGCTCTTCCGCGGGAAGGTTTTTTTTTTTTTTTTGTGTGTGATAAATATGAGCAGCAAGGCACAGCGGTTTATATGTATATTTATTCATAAATGGATAAATATTCATTCTGCTGTTAAAAACAAATATAGAAACCGTGTAGGAGAGTTGTCATTATGTGCAAACAGTGAGTAACTCTATATTTGAGCAGTGTGCGCATGTCAAATAAAATCAATTCCGTTTTAAAGCTTGTGACATATAAACGCGCACATCAAGCCCATGACTTTATTCAGCGTTCATGGAAACACTACATTCAGATTCATCGATCGGAATGAATTCAGTCCGATTGAACCAAAAATTGTGCATGTAAATATAGTGACTGTAGTCTCCTTCACCAGGCCTGTGGTCTGTCTGTCCATACATTACAGTCCAGAGACTGCAGGCAGTTCAAAAGCATCGGCTTAAAAAGCATAAACTAAACATGGTGCTTCTGTCAGAGCTGTGCCACAAAAACAATGCTTTGCATCCAGCATATAAAGAGCTGTTGTGTTCAGGTTCAGCCTGGGTCACATCCCAGTTCTGTCCTCACTGTTGCTTTTCTACTCTTCTGTCCAACACAGACAGGAAAAAAAACTGGGTGTGTCAATGGCTGTTTCTTAAAAACTTAACGGACAATAATAGGTCTCTAGAACCTTGCCTAAATGATCTACCATAAAAAGCTGTTATTGTTGTTTTTTTTTTTTTTTTTCTTGGTTACAGTCATGAGATGCCAGCCATTGCAAATTAAGGATATAATCCTGCATTCCTGCAGACAAATATAGGAAGCATGGTATATACTGGGCAGTAAGTTTCATTCCATTCCAAACTCAGTTGATGAGAGCTATAACTTAATTAGTGAAATGACAGGTCATCAAAGATGTTTTTAGTGATCATTCATGACTCTATGTGAATACCTCAGTATATAGGATGCTTTATAATCTCATCTATAAGGCTGTCTAGATGTAATGCGCTTCAAAAAACATGGTAGCACTACAGATGAATGACTACAAGATAAGTGACATCAGACACATTTAGAGTAATCAATTCTACATTAAAGCCTATTATTCCATTGTCTGAAAAGTCAACATGAAACAGCACTCACGACCCATTTAATTTCCATAAATGCACATTTAGAGTGTGCAGTGTATTGTGAAGTACTAAAGGCCCGTTCACACCAAGGATGTTAACTATAAAGATAACGATAAAGATACAGTTCTAAAAATCATTCTTAATATTAAAGAATAGCAGAGTCCACACCAAAACTATAAAGAGGCAGACGCGCGTGCCCTTAGAATAAACAGATGATATCGTTTACTGGTGTGGACACTAATATCGTTATCTTTATAGTTATCTTTATAGTTATCGTTCTTGGTGTGAACGGGCCGTTCACATATTGCGTCTTTTGTGGGCTCAATTCATACATAGCGCTTGTTTCTTCCAGGCACGTCTGTGCCGCATCGAGATAAAAACATTTCAACTTTTCAGAATACCGCAAGTGCAAGAACCAACCAATCATCCTTTCCCGTAACAACACTGAAAGCTCAGCCAAGATGAAGGAACAGCTGATCATAGAGAAAGCAACATTTTCCACACATTTTAGGTGAATGGCCCTTAATCCTCTCCTGTAACATTGGCATCTTACACTTTTGTTATTTGCTATTACTGATGTAACAAAAGTTACATTAAAAATTACCTTTGAAAATGTGTTTGATCTCATGTGGGCCACCATATAGAGATCATATGACCAGCAGAGTACTACTCACTTTAACACAGTTGTCAGACACTATTGCTCGCAGGATAGATAAATAATTGCTGGTCAGTTTTCATTATTTTTAACAAAAATCATCAAGCTCATGCAATAAAAGCTATTCACTTACAGTATATTCTTGGTGTGGTCTACAAACATTCAAATGGGTGTTTGTGGGTGTTGCATTAAAATAAGACTAGTGACAAACATCTTGAGGCAGAAGCTTTCCTGAAGAATGAGGTAGTGATGGAATAATAAGAGAACGCCGCCCCCTTCAGGATGCAAATAACCTCTATATTCTGGCTTTTCCAAACTCAGCGTTCTTCCACATACTGTACCAATGAGTCAACTCTCCATAAAACTTCAGGAGAAGATGATTACACTATTATCAAGGTAAACTGGTGTTAAGGGTCACTAACCCTCATAAATAGCTAATTTTACAGCTCAGACCTTCATTACTGCCACAGTGACTCTTGACAGTTTATTTGAAAGTTCTCAAGGCAGAGTCTTTGTGAAAGTAAACAAGTCCATACCTGACGACACATAATAATCAGAGAATGATGACTAAAGCTGTTTTATTGCGATATCTCACTGCACACAGATCACTTATAAACGCATTATGGTCCATAAACCACATGAAGCTGAAGAGGCATGTGAGGTGACTGATGGGTGTATATGAGTGGACAAAAATGATTCCTTAATAGCTGAACTGTTTGAAACAGGTCCTTTAAAAGTACTTTTAAATCTCTTTATTATCTCATAAAAGTACTTAATAAAATTACATATATATATATATATATATATATATATATATATATATATATATATATATATACATGAGAATCGTCAAATTTGTTCCAATGCCATTACCATATGATGTTGTTAGTTGTGCAGAACTGAAACGTTTCACTTTTAACAATATGTTGGCACAGGCGTGTTTGAGTGATAGTGTGTGTTTGAAATGCCTGACACGCATCCCACATTGAACAAGATATTTATCAGATTTTATCTGGCCAGAACAAAGGCCTTGCGTATTCAAGTTACAATATCCAGTAAAGCTTTTAAAAACAATCTATAGCTTCAGGATGCAACATGCTTGAGGTAAACAGTATAATGCTGATGAAATGCTAGAAGAGTATAATATTCACTTGACCCCAGTTGACCTTTCCTTTTCAAGGAAAAGAAAAACCATAAATCAACTATGTTGATATGTAATTACAGTAATACACGAAACAGATAAGTCATAAAGAAAAAAAAAAAGCTGAGGAAGCAACAACCTTACATTATCTCCACTAATAAAACTAAAGACATACAATCACAGCAATGACTGGATTTAAGCAATTAGTCAGCAATCCAGCAAAATCAAAATTCTGCATTAACCATTAAGATATTCTTCACTTTTATGGCACATTTTTAGTGCTGTATTGTGCGCTGACATAATATTACTATCTGCTGTGATATTGAAAAATTATCGAATAATTATTTTAAAAAATAAGGTCACAATACAGAAAAAAATAATAATAAATAAAAACTTTATTTTAATTTTAATTTGCGGTGAGAGTACATCTGAATAAATATAAACTCTGTTTAGGGTGAACCTGGACATGTTTGAGAAGTTCACGTATTTGTTTTTTCTCAGCTTCTTGTAGATTGCTTCTTCAGGTTTAATATGTAACCTCAAGGGTTTTTGCCTCATTAAGCACAATGTTCTTTCCTCCATCAGCAAGCAAAGGACTTTGCATACAGTAGAGTACCATGTTCAGAACATCCAGTGGACCGAGGAGCAGTGCGGTCATGCTGAGGGTGAACGTGTCTATGAATAGCCACTTCAACACAATGCAGATCTCCTGTCATCACCGGCTGTATGCTATTTGTGTCAGTTATTATGCCAATATTCATCTGAGATCATAAGGGCACTGCTAAATCCTTCAGAACAATCTCATCACATGATCAAAGTTCACATGTATACAACATTTACAGTAATGTTCTGCTGCACAATGTGGATTATAACTATGACCTCGGCACTCCCAGCATGCAACAGCCTGTTACTGGTCATTTACCAAATGTTTCACATTCAAAGCTTATTCAGAGCAACTTGTGCAATATTAATTGTAGGGATCGTCCCACTGAGACAATCCAGGGTTAAGGGCCCAGCCCAACCCAGAACTAGCAACCCTTGACTTAGTACAAGTTCCCACACCAAACCCATATGAGAAAACTTGCTGCCGTTTACTCATAATTAAGAGGTTTACATGATACACCTTTTCTGCTTCCCAGACAACTTCTGATTTAAAAAAGTGAGATTTAGAAAAAGAATCTCACTTAAAGCCAGACTTCCAACTAGGAAACAAGTACGGAAATCCAAAAACTCTGTTGTATTTGATCTGATTGTAATTGACATATTATGTGAATGAAAGCCTAAATTAAATCTGTTCATCATATCAATCGATTGTGTCTTTTGTATGGTTTGGTTTCCTTTTACAATGTCTTTATTTACTTTTTAAAGCTTGAAAATTTGGGTTGATGGACTTTTAATGGATGGACAACGATGATCAAACCAGTTCAGAAAGGTTTGCAGAGACAGGTGTGTAAGACAGTAAATGGCATGCAGGTGTACAGCTGCAGAACAAATGCTTGCATTGCATCACATTTATCTTTGGCAGTTTGCTTGTTTGTTGAAAATCGAACAACTGCAAAGCTAACAGCAGGACTGGAGGTTTGTCATCTTCCATGTATCTGGCAATCTATGTGGTTGGGTTGATGGAAGTAACTAGCATCTGCCTTTGAATGGAATGAAATGGAAAGCAGCACAAGACTTCAAGTCTTTAAAAACAGAGAAATAAGCACAATGGGCCATTGGAGATTAACAATTGCCATTCTTCTCATTTCACAGCAGTGAGAAAACCAGAATGTTTCCCCTCAGGCAAGGCCACATATTCACGAGACAGGGCCTAAACACTTTCATATGGGCCAGACAAACAGCTCTGCAGCTCTTACAAGATTCACAAACACTCTGAGATGGGAGGTCTGCCACGTGTGGAGAATCACGTCCAATATCCTTTGTAGCTAAAGCAATACAATAATGCATTTCATTGCAATGTTAATTTTAAACAAACCACCCAATCTAAGCAAGCATCAGCAAATAATCAAGTACCTTTCATAATCAAAGATGCTGTCTACACTGCACGCGCCCTACAGTTTTATCTAGTTTTGATGTAATGCACTTGCTTCCGGTTTACGGTAGATTGGGTTGAACTGTATTTCTAAAACTTTAAAAATTATTGATATATCCATCTAATAAATAAATCCATACTTTCATCCTGGATTTATTTACAATAAAGTTTTACCACAGTATTACCTTGTTAGCTTAGCAACATGCTAAAGACCTGCTAATGAGAACGCAAATGTCAACAGCTATTCCTTGAAGTACCATGTAAATATCAGTAATTATGCTAATGGTTTAGTATCATGGGAAATGGCATAAGTAACCATCAAAATATTTTGCCTCAGCAGCGATTAACCCTTTAAACGGCACACAAATACCACAAAACAGATTTAACTAATAGCATTTTGCTAAGCTACATTGGGCTTACATGATACCATGGTACTCCTCAACATGGTAATAACATATTTACCATGAATATGTTGCTTTCAGAGAATGTTTTATGTTAGAAAACACAGAAATGATGAATGTCTGTCAATGAGAACAATGATTTTTGGGTCCAGATGGTGTAGCTACAGCATGTTCCAGCAGGGGCTAACATCAGCAAGCTATCCAGCCAGACCTGCACTCCTCCATCCAGCCACCCGTGTCTATGCTATACCATGCCATTAAAAGAGCTTTAACTTAATCGGGTTGACTGTCTCAAGCGGCCAGCAAGAGAGATCCATTAGCTCCAGGATGTTCTCAGCCCAAACCTCCTCTCAGGCACGATTTACAGGATAACTGTGTGATAAAGCGACATGGCCAGATGAGAGTTTGGATCACGCCACTGTTATGTGTATTGATTACTGCCATTAGGACTCAACCATTTAGGCTTAGATGTTATAATTAAACTCTCTGGGGGGATCGGCTATGACGATAGGTCTCCCTGCCAGAGACAAAACTACTGTGCATTACTGTCACAGCAAAGAAATGCAAATAAACAGAGCTCTATTAAAAGCTAAAATGCTCATTTGATTAAAGGATCTTTCATTTACAGCAGACAAAAGAGTCTGAATGCAGATTTTAAATAGCTAAATAGGTCACCACATTGGAGGAGAAGCTTTCAAATAGAAACAAGAAATCTTTCTGTATGCACTTGTTCAGGAGAATCATGCCGTACTGCTGAGTCACGGCTCTCTATGACTAAAGAAAAATCCTCTTTTGACATTCAGTTTTCTTCCTCTGGCCTGAAAGAAATGACATTATTCAGAACCTTACTCTACTCCCCCATTAGAAACCCTTCCACGATCCACTCCTTCTTCCCTGAGCTACACACTTTGTTACAACCTTCTAAACTGGTTATCTGATCAGATCACTAAGAGTTCAGACAATTCTACACAAAACTGCTAATTAAGTGTAAAATGGCCATTTATGATGACTGACTCGCTGAATTAAACATTCAGCGTAATGTGATCATTGATAATAATGTTACTGTCTGAAATGTTTATCGTTCCATACTGTATAATGTTTCACAACAGGGATTAGTATTCAGTGTTTACTTTACACAATACAACAAGTCCTGTAATAATATTACATTCTGAATATAGTAGTTGTCTTAACCACAAACATGTGTTGCATTAAGGAATTTCTGTTTATTTTAAAAATGTATCAGTATATATCAAAATTAAAATATCTGAAATGAATAATTACTAAATTGCTAAATTAACAAATGACATAAAATTAGTGTTTATTGTTATTTCACGTTAGCTACTGCATTAACTAAAGTTAACTATTTTGGGGCCTAATGAAATCTGTTTTTCTTAAGTCACATTTTTTTTTTACCAATTTTACTTTTCATTTTTAATATTTCTGGATTCCATTTTAATGCTTAAATTAAATTTTAAATTTAAAGCATGTCTAATTAATTGAAATCATTAAAACAAATTACAACAATTAATTAACTGTTCAAATGAAGGCATAATCAATTAACAATTTCATTAATCTTTTAATATGTAAGCAAATGAAAATTTAACAACAACAGGTTTCTATTCAAGCGACAGAATGAGTGCACTGTTGTAGATACAGAGCGTGGGAAAGGTGCTGACTGGAAAGCCATGATCACATTAAAATCATTAGTTTCTTCTTCATAAATTATACTGTATATTTCATGTCTGTCCTGAGGCTGTATAGCAGGTCCCAGCACAGCATCTGCTGCACTGGGTGTGTTTCCTGCATAAGAGCTGTTGGGGGCGGAGCCATGACTAACCACATGACCTCACTCACACAAAGCTGAGCTGTCTGGAGCAGGAGCAGGGAGCGGCCCGCATACTGAACACAGTCACCATGACAACCGGACAGTAGGTTCACTAACACACACTAACAAGAGACTCTTACTTCATCAAGCACCCAGTGAGCATTATCCTCATTTGAATCACGGCCCAACTACTTTCTGCCTCTTACAAATGTTTTCCATTTATAAGCAGAAACAGCTGGGATTTTCATCAGGAGCCAGTCTTGATCAATAGCCAGTGCATTCTTTGCACAAACCATTTGCTCTAAAAGACAGAAAGTCTGCTGATCTTTGTTTTTTAGTGTTGGTGAATATAAATATAAGTCATAGAAAAACATGTTACAAAATAAAATGACAGAATAAACCTGCACCACTTAATGAATTCATAATGATGACTTGAAATAAATGATGGTTGAATAAATCTTATTCTGTTTTGTTCATTTGTTTTGTTTTAAATGTGAGTGGCGGTTATTTGATGTTTTACAGTCTTCTGGTTTGCTGGGAAGAGCATCTGCAGTTGCGCTGATGACATCATGTCGTGCACAGCTGCCGGCCGGCCCTCTGGGAAATGACATCAGACTCGGGAAACGGTTTCAAACTGAGAATGCTTTTTTAATTTTTTAACCTCCCTATGTTAAAGATTATTTTAATAATTATACTGTATTTAAGTAAAATAATACCTTCCTGGTTTTGTTTTTTTGTTTTTGTTTTTCTCGCACCATTTCAGCATTTTTTGACACTGCAATAAATACAAAAAAGGACTAAATCTCAGGAGATAACTGGATCTTCAAAAGGGGTACCTCCATGTTGCCATGACAGTGTTAATCTGTATCAAATAATAAATGATTTAGTGATATGAATGCAAAATATACACTAAAAAGAGTTTTACATGTGCAATGCAACAGATTAAAGATAATTAAAGATACATATTTAGCAGTAAATTAGATGAATAGATGAATAGTATATTGAATATAATTAGTAAATAGTATACAAAAATCTGCATAGAAGAATACCAGTTGCTATAATTCTACGGTATAGGCTTGTATCAAATATATATTTATATATGTGTGTGTGTGTGTGTGTGTGTGTGTATCTGTCATTAACTGCATAGTATGAATATTCATATTCTGATAAAGTTTAATCAATAGACTGAAAGACTGGAGATCAGATACAGTCAACACAATGAACACAGCATCTGATTTCAGGATCATGTTTGCATCAGTGCATTAACTGTTCAGCATTTTATAAGGGAAGAAATGG
This sequence comes from Cyprinus carpio, assembly GCF_018340385.1. Lineage (NCBI taxonomy): Eukaryota > Metazoa > Chordata > Actinopteri > Cypriniformes > Cyprinidae > Cyprinus > Cyprinus carpio. The sequence continues at coordinate 1,542,801 of NC_056584.1, forward strand.
ATGCTCTCTAATATATACTGATGCTTATAATGAATAATAAATGGAGCTTGAATTAATAGTAAAATATGCTGAAGCTTCTAATGTGGACTTCTTAAATGCTGAATGCAACAGATTTCTGTGTAGAATTTCACTCTGTTTTTAGTATGCAATCATTTGTACATTTTTCTCATCTCTTGTATTGCATCTCTTACCATTAGTATTCAGCCATTGGCAGACAAAGAGAAAAACAAGCGGATAGTCTCTCTATTGTTGTGATGTCAGGTTGGTTGAGCTGCTCAGACAAACAGAGCTTTTGAAAGCAGCACAGAGTCACAGTTTTACTTATAGCTGTGTCTGCATATTAAACTGAGATAAGAGAATGTATTTTTAGACCCTATATTACTGGACACTTCAGCTGTAAGTCCATGATGATCATCTATGTGAATGATGCCCTGTGATGCCACCCATCTCTCAATCTCCTCACAAGTCTTACACAACGTCTCTCTGGCTGCATTGGTTGAGCTGACAGCAAAGATCTGTCGCCGCTCCAGTGAAGCTGAATTCTTCCCTTTTCATCACGCAGAGAAAGAGCCCTGACTGTGGCTGCATGTGAGGAATGCACTCGCACTCTGCTGTGGACATTCATAGTGTGAAGCTCTAGCACACACAAACCACCCGCATCCACAGCTACGACTGTCACAGTTATCACATGATTGCCAAATTATGATTATTAGACCTAATCAAAACCATTGCTGATTTATAATAACAAAATAGGAATAAGATAGGTAGATAGATCTGTAGTTCACTAAATAAAATGGTTTCATTGGCTTTGGAAGAAGAAATTGAAATTGTGACTATAATGACTTGTGGATCAATCATCAAACTGGAGTCAAGCTCATTGCATTGTGGGATATAATAGTGCTCTGTTGGATTGTGCACATTTTGGCAAATAGGCTGAGGCAGGTTATCCAGACACAGACACATCATGCATGCACAGATGACATCTAAGAGAACTAAATGTCCAAGCTGTTTATCAACACACAGCCTCTTTTCATCCTGTTTGTGAGCTGAGATCATCTGAGGACCATGACATGAACATTACCAAAGGCGATGTGAAGAAACAGACTCTCATAAACAAGAAAACAGCGAGGGTCTAAAAAAGCCTCCTGTTAAGTCAAAAAAAAAAGATGAGGATGAAAATCATTAGTGGTGTTTCCTAAGGCAAGCAGCACTATTACTATCGCTCATACTAGAGGTTAGAGAACAAACCCCCAAACCTTTCTACTCAGTCTGAGTTTCTGCATTCATTCGTGCTCAAAAAAGATGAATGAACGAGCTGGTCAATATGTTGAGGCTGCAATATGAAACCATCACATATTACTGCTGCTAAGAAATCAAGGCAGAAAGAACAAAATGACACTGTTTTTTTTTTTAAACAGCAGCTCTCATGTTGAACAGGGTTCACAAAAACTGCTAACTCACAAGCAACACCTCTGCGATGGCTGAAAACATTGTGTCATTATCATCAGACGTTATTTCATCAGTCTTCTGTGGTTTAACGATTGAATTAGGCTATACTGTGATTTGGATTTTTTTCCAATTAACTGTGCAGCTTGTTAGTACTTTTCTAAGCGATTGGACTTTTCAATGTGGATGATAAAATGGGTGAAAAAAGCCCACAGACTTGCAATGACTGAGTGAGGCAAACTCTAGAGAGCAGAATATAGAGATTGTGAGGTGGGCTCTTTTGACTGGGGCCAGTAAGCAACCACCCAGAACACCCTAGCAACCGGACAGCAATGCCCTGGGAACCGCAAAGAACGAACAACTTCGGAACGGGAAACCATCACTGACATTTCTTCAGAAAGTGAAATAGTGCAGTTAGTAATACGCACCCTATTATGTGGTGTCTACTTTCTTATATTTGATGCACAAATTTCTATGGCCTCTAAATTATCAAAAAGTAATCGAAATACCTGCGAGTTCTCCTAGACGTGGCACTGCGCTTTTTGCCTCAGTGTGTGACTAGCATATTTAGTTTTTTTGATTAGGTAATCATCACATGTTCTAGAATAGAAGCAATTAAAGTGTGAGTATAAATACAATATCCTATAGGTCCAACCTAGCTATCGGTATCGGTAAAATCCACTATCCGTCAACTTCTACTCTAAACAAGGTTTTAGTGTGTCATACACAGTGTTGGGGAAAGTTACTTTTAAAATTAATGCATTACAATATTGCATTATTCCCTAAAAAAGTAACTTATTACTTATTACTTTTTATGGAAAGGAAGGCGTAATATTACTTTTGCGTTACTTTTTAATATGAGCAGGGCTTGTGTTGTTTTTATTATAAGAAGTTCTATTTATAGCAAATGTAAAAGCCCTTTCACACCAAAAAGTGTAATGAATAAACATCAGGCTGAAGGAAAAGTAAATTTGTGTCTGTTTTAATTCATTTTGATGAATTAAATGAATAGTTCAGTTTACTATTTAAACTGAACTGAGCTGCATGATGACATCACCGAATTCAATGATGAACTGCCTTTAACTGTCATTTTGCATTATTGACACTGTTTTCCTAATTATTGTTGTTCAGTTGCTTTGACGCAATCTTTTTTGTTTAAAGCGCTATATAAATAAAGATGACTTGACTTGACTTGACTTGAATACTAAATCTGTTTTTTGCGAGTGGGATGAATTAATGCACATTCATTCACATTTAGTCTAGAACTACATCATGTTCACACAGCGCACACAACGCCTCTGTACTTCCCCAATATGGGGAAAGGAGATTTGTGGGAAAACAAAGTAACTGGCGTTACTTTTTTTTGAAAAGGTAACTCTATTTTCTTGTAAATTAAAAAGTAATGTGTTACTTTACTAGTCACTTGAAAAAAGTAATTTGATTATGTAACTTTTATGCGTTACTTGTTATGTGTTACCCCCAGCACTGGTCGTACAGAGATGGCAAACATCCAATCAGTGTTGTTCGAGTGGTAGATGTTGGGTCATGTGACCATGCAGCCTTTGGCATTTGCTGTGCCAGACAGCCTTTCACATTATCTGTGAACCCCCGAGCCTCATCGCAGGTGTGACATTACACATTCCATGCTCGCCAGCTATTTATGGACTTTACTTCAAAAGTTTACACTCGTCATGTGGAAAGAGACACTTTCACACTTTCAGATACAAACAGCGGAAGCATGGTTATGAAGCAACTCATATGAAGAAGCCTTTATTTTTTCATTTGACATTCGCATTATCTTGCATTGGTAAGAAGCCTCCACCAGCTTTCATGCTCAGGGTTGCCAGAAGACAATAATCAGAAATGGATACATTTTCTGTCCAGTGTTTTACTTAATCTTCCCAACCTGGCAACCAAGCACACACCTTTTCTGTACTGATGATCTGAAAACACAGACAAACATTTAAGTTGCAGTTAGTGTGATCTCCACTGTGATATTCTGCTCAAACAAAAGTGTCATACAGCCAGTCTGTCCAGTCCGCAAACAAACTTTCTCAGAGGTAAACAGTCAGAAATCCAAACATAAAACCTACACTAACTCTGTGCTACAACAGAAATTCTTAGAAAAATGAAAAAAAAAAAACTGAAAAAATAAAAAAATGTTACCATCATTTGGAATTAATTTTAGGAACTCCACTGTTTAAGCATTTGTGAGCAGCATTTTAAGGGATAGTTACTTAAAGGGATAGTTCACCCAAAAATGTAAATTAGCCCATGATGTACTCACCCTCAGGGCATCCTAGGTGTATCTGATATTCTTCTTTTAGACGAATCCAATCGCAGTTATATTTAAAAATGTTCTGGCTCTTCCAAGCTGTGTAATGGCAGTGAATGGTGCCCCTGTTTTTTAAGATGAAAAAAGTGCATCCATCGATCAAAAAACTACTCCACAAAGCTCTGGTGTGTTAATAAAGGCCTTCTGAAGTGAAACGATGCATTAGTGTAAGAAAAATATTGATTTTTAAAAATGTATAAACTGTAATCTCCAGCTTCTGGTCACTCAAGCAGGTGCATTCACGACAAGGTGTTCGAGCGTATGACGTATGCATAGCGAAAGACGCAACGTAAGCTCCAGGGAGAAGAGTGTAGTCTCGCGAGAACCAAATTTTGTTTACAGCACAGGGAAACCACGTGAATTACATCTGTAGTTTGTGCCACCGCAGCTGCAGCCTGCAGTTGACTCTGGTTCAAACAAATATGACTGGGCAAAAAACTCATTCTCCTCTTGCCTTATATCGAAATCCTCCGACATTTTTGCTTTCTCCTCTGTGCTTCCACGTTCATCATTCTCTCCTTGCTTTCTAGTTTTTGCTTTGTGTTTTATAATTCTCTTACATGATATTCTAGAATGACGTGTCATTTATGTTCAGTAGTTTTTTGATGGATGGATGCACTTTTTTTGGCTTCACAAACAGGTGAATCATTCACTGCCATTATACAGCTTGGAAGAGCCAGGACAATTGTAAATATAACTGCGATTGCGTTTGTCTGAAAGAGGAATGTCAGATACGCCTAGGATGCCCTGAGGGTGAGTACATCATGGGCTAATTTTCATTTTTGGGTGAACTATCCTTTTAATGATGGTAGTGTTAATGTATATGATAAATATATAAATATCCTATAAATCAATATACCTAGATGAGGTCAAATAAACTCTATGTATAAGATGGCATTCTCTTGATTTCTGCTTTCATGAAAGTGCAATAATCATGATGACAAAAAAATCTTATAATTGGAGTATTATGTTAGCTTAGCAACATGCTAACAACAAACTCCACTGGAATCAATAGTAAAGCAGTGTGCTTTGCGTGAGAATTGCTATTTGTAGGATGCACAAGGTAGAGCGTTGCAAACCAGTCGCTTATGACAGATAGGATGTTGCCTATGTAGGCAGAGGACAGAAAAGGGCTATAGTATAATTACATGCATTAGTCACAGCATCGTCTCCTAATGAAACGAGTTACAGACTGGTGACCAAGGCACCATAACATCATGTCCAATGATGCTAAAAATAATTTAGGTGGGATTTAGAGGGAACCAAGCAAACATATATTACTGCCTAGCCTACAATGCTTTCAAGAAATGAAATAAACTGGGGGGGGGTACTTAATTCAAGTAGAGATTATTTTATTCTTTCAATGCAAAAGAGTGTTTGATATCAAACGCAGCCAAGAATACATCTATGCTGTCTCCAAAAATCAGCCGGATGAAGAAATCTTCATAGACAGGACATTATGCAACTCTAGATTCAGACGTGCTGTGATGTCTTTCTACCTCCTACTACCTTCGAAGCAAGAGTTCTTCAGGTTTCGGACACTATTGTGTCTCAAAGTGAAGCACTTAGCAGATATTAGCTGCAGGTGTGCTGCAACACGACACCCTTGACCACCACACAACTTCTCTAAAGCAAGCCTGAAAACCTGAGAGAACTGCAGCTAGTCCATGACCTCGTAGCAATTTATTTGATGTGCATTGGCACAAAAAGCATCTGACCTGGTTAAATGCAGTGTGTCCTGGTACTGAGCGTATGAACTAAATATACCGTGGCTCTGTGTTTTCCTACAGCGTGACAGAACACTACAGCTAATAGAAGCCAGAACTACTGGCTCTTTTGAGTAAAGCAGTTCCATGAAATTCCAGATTTTCTGCAATACTTTAATCATCAATATAATATGGTTAACCCAGACAAAACAACATGGAATCAACAGAAAGGGCTAATATTTCAAATCCTTTTCTTCTTTGGTTTTCACCCATAAGAACTCAATCAAGTAATAACAAAAGCCTTATGAAAACTGTCCACAATGACAAGTGGATGCAAAGCTTGTCGTTTCTATGTACACTACAGTACCTTTAGAATTTCATGAAAAAGCTTCTTATCTTAATAGAAAGGACACTCGAGCTCAAAAAAAAAATGAGAGCCGCACCCACTCTTGAGTAAATCTTAAGCTTTCTTAGGCACACAATGTTAAAAAAAACACAAGGGCTTATGCAATTTCAGATCTTCAGCTGTTAGTACACTGCGGTCCTGTACGTTTCCAGGCCTGAGCGAAGGTGACTGTGCATGACCCTGAAGCAGGTTCCATGTTCCAGTCTCAAATTCACAGGCCTATTTAAACACGCTCATCCAGGTTCCATTCAAAAGTACATGATTAAGACATTTTGAAAGGAACTGAAGATGAAACGCTCTGGTTTACAAAAAAAAAACCCTTCTCCTTGTGTGTTATTACATTTAATACCCAATTAAGCAGGTATTGTGCAGCATTTTCTCAGTGCTTCTTACCTCGAAACCCAAAATAAACTAAATTCCACACAGTAACTGGACACTAACCTAGACATCAACCATTTCCTTTAAGTTTAAGTGATTTCTACATTTTATATAGAAAATTTATACAGTAAATAAATCATTATGGCAACAATTACAACATAATTCAATTTACTATTATTATTATCCAATATTTTTAAATGGCATCATATTAATACAATTTTTTTAGTTTCAGATAACTTATACATAATGTAATAAGTAATGATTGTTATATTTCCGCTATAAATTTATATTCAGAAATACATTTTGATATATTTAAAATGTTTTTGGTACACTAACTGCTTTAAACTTTTAGTTTGACAATCAACAGTTCCCCAATACTGAGCCCCTCCCACCCACTCAGTCCTGCATGACATACATTCAGCATGAACGTTCACTATAGGGCTATAGAGAGACATTTAGCATTAGAGAAAGAAAGAGGCAGACCGTCTATGTGACGAGCTTTTGTTCTGAGAACAGCTCCAGCAGTGTTACTGTATAACTCTACAGAGCTGGACGTCACTTCCAGGAATGTTTCCACCAAACATCAATTTTATCATTGTCCATAGCTCCCACTCTCTAGAGAACTCCAAACTCCCTGAACAGACTACTGACAATCAGAGCAAAGAGCATAATAGACTTCGATGAGACTACTGACAATCAGAGTAAAGAGCACAATAGACATCGTAAAAAGTCGATGACATTACATCGCACTACACATTTTAAGCAGGGAATATTCTGGTGGTGACTGTAGAGGAAGGGTATTCAGAGCATCACAGTTTCCAGTGCGTTCGAAGGCATGGTCATATGGGTTAAAAGTCATTCTTACAGGAAGAACTAAAACTGGATTCAGTATGAGGCAGAAGGTGTCATTAACTTATTCAACAAAGAATAAAGCGCAGTGTTTAATTCAAAGGAAATGCTTATCTTTAATGTATATATCTGAAGTTGATCAATTCTTGACTCCAGAGTCTCTAAATTTTAATTTTATTAATTTTTTAATTTAATTTATCTATCCTATTTTGTTTATTTTTTATTATATTGTTTTATTAAAACTATATTTTTAGTAAATACTGCATATTGTTCTTAACTAAGCATTGTTAAAATGCTGCATCTAAATAAAATGATTAAATGTCATTCTTGGTGTTTTGTTTCATGCAACTGACTGTGGAATCATTAATAAAATCACACTTTTAAAGTAATTTGCAATTATATACTCAATTAAAGGGTGAAAAACACTGAGGAATATCCCTTGATATTTTCTAACTGTGCTTGCCCAGCTCTTGTTGGCACTCAGACCCGTTCACGGTGACCAATAAACTAGCTTTGATAACCTCTGGACTCAAGTCAAGCCAGAACAAAAGTGATTTTTTACAAGACGTGGCCTACACCTACACATAGACAAATTCTAGAAAATCAGGAATGTTTGGGTGCTGTTTGCCTCAACCCACTAAAGCAATTTAAACATCATTTTTCAAAACAATCACACACACATGGCTTCTGATAAATAACAACTGTTTTGTCACCATGGTTTTATATGCAATTAAATTAAAATTATGCACTGTAGAAAATAAACAAGATAATAGATAATAAAGATAAGAACTTATTTATCAAGCTTACTGCCTCCAGAAAGCAAAACACACAGAATCAGAGTGACCCTACATCATATGACTGCAGCAGCCTCACACACACACACACACACTGTTGAGCTTTTCCACAGCTGACTGTTAGCTTATAAAACCCAACAGCTGATATACACTCTGCTGCTCTGCTTGAGCTACAAATCACCAAAAGCAACACATCAGCTTCACCTGAATGCTTAACATTCAGTCAGTGGGGGAAAAATGCAAGTGCATTTGTATATTTCTTTAGAAATGCATGTAGCAGAGACGGAGGCTGACTGGCAGGATGATGCTGAGAAGATGCTAAGTGTATCATCATCTTAAGTGCATGGGGGGGGGTGCATTTAGAGCGGTCAGGATGGATGGGACACAACAGACTTATGTAAGCTACCAATCAAACCAGAATTACACAATGGGCTTATATTACAAACATCCAATACAATCATCTGAACACACAAACAGAACAATGTTTCTACACTAGACAGACAGAAATAAAAGGGTTTTGACTTTTATTAAACTGTAACAAATTAATAATTTTTTCATTCCCGGTCAGCAAATCTGCTACCAAGTGAACAGTTTCTATTCAGTAAACAATGAAACAATGTATTAATTATTGTAAGTATGAATCACGCTGATCTTCTGACACCGTTAACCGTCTCGTTGACGCTCGGGAGCGCCAGGGTTATATAAGCAAAAATTATTTTAAGGAACGGCCAAACTGGATTCATTCTTTACCTTTATATTTCTCAAGCACGTCCTCGTACGCCTGGAGATATTCCAATTCGTCGGCGAGCCTATACGGAGCCGGTCCGTAACGGGCCATTGGCGGGGCGGTTGAGGCTGGTCATTTACCAAACGCACCAGCGAACTGAAGCCCTGCCCGAGCGCCGCTGCTCCGTGACCGGCGACGCCCCTCTGCCTCCCCTCCCAGGTCCACCAACCGGCCAATGAGCGGGACTTCCTCTGCCGCTTCAGCCGTAAATCTCGGCCGTGTGCCGGTGAGAGGACGGGCTGTGGTTATCAGTGACTGTCGTTCACCGTACCAGCAAACCCCATAAGGTTCTTGAAAATAATACCAGTTTTCACAATATGACGTTTTGCGTGCTTAGTTTAGCGCTACTCTGGTCATGTGTGGTCAGCATTCGTCTGGAATGCTATATATATCAAATGTCCGACTACATAAAGGGGAGAATGTGTCATGCACAGTCATCCTCTATTTTAGAGGCTCATGCTGGTGGTCACTGTCTGCCGTGTGTCTGTGACACAAGCGAAGCGCGCGTGCTCTCCAAGGTCCTAAAACCGGAAGATTCGCGTTCGCAACGGGAACATGATGGCGCTGCGCTCGACCAGCTCAACTCACATTTACAGAACAACACCTTCTCAAGCAGGTGGGCCTGTACCCTTTCAAACGGTACTAATAGGCATATGTACCATTTTATACTTATACTTTATGTATTAATATTTAGGTTTAAGATACTAATATGCATCCTTTAGAGGTAAATATGGTACGAAAATGTACCTTTTGAAATGGTCCTGCCCCAGTGACAGCTTTTGTACCATTTTTTCTGAGAGTTTGTATATAGGCTATTAGGATAGATAGATAGATAGATAGATAGATAGATAGATAGATAGATAGATTTTGTACCATATATATATATATATATATATATATATATATATATATATATATATATATATATATATATATATATATATATATATATATAAAATGACATATTATAATGGCATGTCATATTGCCATCTGAATCTCGTGTTAGATCATGATGCTACAGAAGCCTAAGAGGGAATGTCCTCTCATTCCAGAGCAGGAAAACATGCAGATTACAGAATGCTGATTCATCTTTCAGCCTTGAGCTTTTAAAAACAACACTGACTTCCAGCCACCAAAACAGTTCACAGTGCATCAGAAGAAACGTTAAGCTTATTATTTTTCGTTTTATGATGACAATGATGATGATGATGACCTGCAGATTTTACATGTAAGGATCAGGTGTTTCCAGTCACAGTGCAAGACATTTAAAGCATGTGATTGGGACCATCCATAGTTCCGATGCCTTTTTAATAGCCACTTGACCATTTCTTAAAACCCAAACTACCCCAAAGTTAATTCGTCATCGTTTATTATTTGTCCAACACTTTATTTACACGTGTAGTTCACTGACTGCTGCTCGATTAAAAAGCAAACAACAGGCCACATCGTTTTCTGTGTAAGAGCCTGATGAATGGAGCCCAGTGAGTGAGGCTGGGATATATTTTGGGTTCCTACCTGCGATTCTGAGCACCGCCCTCTCGGCAGGATCGAGCACGGATCCTCCCTGGATCTTCCGCTTCGAGCGCTCATGTCTGGGTAAATTCCACGGTAACGTGTCCCCCGGTGCTGGCGACACCGACCCAGATTTCACACTGTACTCTTCATCATCGGAGAAATCTGCCGATGAAGACATAGAACAGCGCAGGGACGCGTTCCCGGACCCGGAGCTCTGTGTGAAGAGACAATAGAAAGGCAATGAATCGCCTATTCAGCACAGGAGCGCAAATAACAACAGCGCTGCGAGCGAAAGCTATGGTGTCTCACCATCACTGCGCGCACAACAGACCGAGATTAAAACACACATCTGCTCTTTGCAAATCACCTCAGGCTCAAATGATCAGAGATCGACAATAAAACAACACTCCCATCAGGATTTATCACATGTGGCTCCCCCGCCAGGACAACGCAGCACTCACCGCTGTGTACATCTCTAAAGGATGCGCAGATATCCTACATCCACTTGTCATGTACATACGGCGATGTCATTTTGGATAGAACCACACCCTTGTGGCGGTAATTCCGTAGCGTGTCGCCCGGTTTGATCCAAAGCATGAAATGGTGCCACAGAGAGAGAGAGACAGAGAGAGAGAGAGAGAGAGAGAGAGAGAGAGATAGAGAGAGAGAGCAGATTGCGCTGAGGGAGAGCAGCATACAAACCCACGGCGTCACCATGCACTGACACGCGCAGACTAGAGCCGCGGACAGGAGTCAGGAACCTTCGGTGAGCGGAATCGCTGAGCTGTGGTCCTACAGCGCCATCCCTGGAAGCGCGTTCACGCTCAGCGCAATGACTTACTGCTCTTTCACTTTCTCAACTGGTGTTTCCAGCAGGTCTGAACAAAATTAACAGTGACAAGTAATACATATCTTCCAAGAATGCCTTATATAGCAAGAAAAAAAAGTCTGTCATTATTTTCTAACCCCCATGTCAATAGAAATCTCAAGATAGTTTCCCTGTGGAACACAAAAGAAGAAATTCTGAAGGCATTTAAAATTCTCTGTTGCAACAACTATTTAATGAAAATTCTCAAAAATGTATTTCTGCAGCAAAACTTCAATACATTGGTGTCCTGAAACAATATATTCTGAGACCAGGATGAGTTGTTTTATACACTCTTAAAAATAAAGTTTTCAAAATGGAGTTTTCACAGTGCTGATGGCCTAGAAGAACCTTCTTCTTCCTTTTTTCTTAGTGTGAAGAGTATTTTAGAAAAGCATTTTGGAAAGTTCTGGATGTTAACAGTTCTTCATGGAACCATCAAAGCCAATAAATAATCTTTATTTTAAGAGTTGTTTTTTGTATGTTGCCTTCTCCATTTTTGATCTTTGTGAATTATGTTCTTGAAAGGCATTAAATACATAAATTAAATACAGATATATAAAGGAACACAGATTTTTATTCCTTGAAAAGTATTTCACATAAAAAGGTACTGATTTCTTCTGAAATCACTGAATAAAAAACGTGAAAAAGATGTGAAAACTTGCTATTCATATTGCAAAATGCAGGAGTAAAAGTTATTGTGTGTGTGTGTGTGTGTGTGTGCGCACGCACTGGTTTAGGTGGTTTATGTGGACTCAAATTTGAATAATGACATGGGTATGACACAGGTATTACAATATGAAGGTAGTTTATGAGGACACTTTCTGTGTCCCAGCTTTTTATTCCTTGAAAAGTATTTCACATAAAAAGGTACGTAATTCAAAAGGCTTAAAAAACATACTAAGTGGTGGGGTTTTTTTTAATTGAAAGTTTAATTTGAGGGTTAAGTTTGTACAGTTTAAAAACCATTACACGCATGGAGAGTCCCCGTAAACCACCAGCACCAACATCTTGACAATCTTGAACTTTTAAGTATGACAACCATGTCAAAGCATGAATGTGAGGTAACAGCTGCGAGGCAAGCAGTCACAGGCTTGTGAGGTCTGTTAGTCAGACAGCATGTGCTCCAGTGGAGTATGCAAAAAGAAACACAATACACAAAATATTAAATGTATAAAAAATATTAAAAACAATAGGCTACAATACTGATAAGCTTGTTTACATGTTTCCAGATTTACAAAAATGTACTGCTTGATTATTCACTGAAGAAGCATTGTAATACTTCAGTTATACATTACGCATGGCAACCAATGTCTGTGTAAACCATTTCAGCAAGTGTCCAGACACACACATACTACAATGTTCTAGATTCCATTAAAAAAGCACAGTATCTAATTTTCATATAAGGTTTGTGCCTTTCATCAGGGTAAATTAATATCGATATTAAAGATGAAAGATGTTTTTGCAGAGAACTTTCATAGATAATCTGTCACTGTATGTGACATTCAAATCAAAGTAGCATAAAGTCAGACTACTTTCACTACATTTATATATGTGTGTGTGCGTGTGTGTGTGTGTGTGTGTGTGTGTGTGTGTGTGTGTGTGTGTGTGTGTGTGTGTGTGTGTGTGTGTGTGTGTAATACGTGTTTGTGTTTTTTTGTTTGTGTGTGTGTGTGTGTTTGTGTGTGTGTGTGTGTGTGTGTGTGCCTACTTTTGGGATTTACAATAATCACCATGAACTTCAGTCGAGTTGTGGCAGATCGTAGGACATTACAAAGATTTAATATACTCAAAAGCAAATTATTTATGACTTCTGTGTACATAAGTCTGACACCACTCGTGAATATGCTTCTCTTTGAGAACAAGATTAGAGCTCGCATGAACTTCACAAGCAGAGCAAACCTGAGCATCATCTTCTCCAGCATGATTTAAAATAGTTTCAAAGAACATCTGATGTACAAGAAGAAAGCTAGAAATTTTACATAATACTTGAAATATTTTCTAAATTAACAATTTTAGACATTTTTCAAAGTTGTAAATAAAACAAAGATTACTATTGTTTTACAAGAAAATACTGTTTCGGTCTTTAACATTCAATTAAATGTGTTACATGCCGTTTCTTTGTGATTTGTGAAATTTACAAGCAATTTCTGAGTGAACATTGCTCCAAAGTAAATCCTACCCCAAATTTCTGGGAATGACACATGTACAAAACAAAAAATAAAAAAGGTTATGCAGTATATACATTATGTACTACACAGTAGGCAGTGCAATACGTTGCATTCTATTGTACTATTATTGACTGTGCCTCCAACGACAAAGATCAAGTTCTGTTGTAAGGTAATACATCAGAAGCAGCTTTACAGTACATTTATTTCTGGGATATTTTTAGAAAATGCTCAGACAGTCTCAATGTCGCTCACCAGTGCAGTGAGATTCCGTTATCGATCAAACTAAGAGTGCACAAGAAAGTTGAGATGGACACTGTTCACTAGCAATTATACAGTATAGCGGTTTAAAAGGAAGGGCCTATATCGAAGGAAGGAAGAAGAAATGAGTAGCATGCCGAATCCACATCCTGTTATTCTGAGTATAAATATCACTTACAAAGGGCCTTTGATCACTTTCCTACCTTTCATAAGAGTCCTGTCGTGTTTCTACTGCTTGAATCAAATAAGTGTTTTTTTCTGCATTATGTTCCTAGAATTTCCACATATATGAAATTACAGAGTGGTTTAAAATCTGGTATATATCCTAAACATTATGTGTCATGCAAGGAAAAGCAGACGATCTAGATTTTAATAATGATGTCAACTCTGTGATATTATAACATCAAATTCTAGTGTACATTGATTTTATTTATTTATTGGTTACATTTTTAAGGTGACACAAATTAGACATGACTGAAAATACAAATACTTTTTAATTTGACATGGTCAAAGAGGAAAAAGAGTTCATATTTTAAAAGATATCTTGGTTATATTGGAGAATCACCATCAATAAGACTGATCATAAGGTATTAAAAGTAACCATTGCAGCTGACTGAGAAACACAAACTGACTCACCAGCCCACTTCTGGAATCTCATGTATTTGTGAGCAAAAGAAATGATGTATAGTATTGGTTTTCTGTCATTTTTGGATGGTGAGAAGGGTTCTAGAAGTGACTGGAGGGAGGGATTGAAAAAAAAACTTGCTAAGGGCAACCAAAAATGAAAGTTGTAGGAAAGATTGTGATGAATCATACTTAATAAAATAGTTGTGTATTAAGAAAATGAATAAGGTTGATTTTTATTTAATGGTAACTAGCTTATACCATAGCTTTTTTTTTTTTTTTTTTTTTTGCCCAGTAATAAGGTCTATAGCTACAGGTCAATGTACACATACACTCTTACAAATAAAGGTGCAGTTCCCAAAGTTCCCCACATGTAGTTCCCCGAAGAACCTTTCAGTTAATGGTTAGAAGAACCATTGTTTTTCCTAGGCTACTGGGAAGAACCCTTTTCCACTATAAAGAACATTTTGTGCATTGAAGGGTTCCAACGGAACTCTGTATGGAACCATAGATGCCAGTAAAGAAGCTTGATTTCTAAGAGTGGACTGCGAGTAAACGCCTTGTAGATGAGGGAATACCTACTGGTTTGCGTGTTGGCGTGAGCTGCACGGAGTGATAGAACTCGGGCTGGACTCTCTTCTTCACTCTGCGCTTCCTCACGGCCGCGCTCGAGTCCGGCTCGCTCTCGATGAGCGCCTTCTCTTCAGAAACGCGCGCGCGTGCGCTTCTCCTCGCATGACGTGGACTGTGACGACATACCTGTCAGACAATGACCATAACATCATCGCAAAGCAAGAACTGTTAGGCGCCGCAATTGCAGTCTTTTGTTGTTTATTAATTTTCACATATTAACTTCTTGTAAGCATGTAATATTTATATAAAAGTAGTCTTTTCTGGATTATATCATAACATCATCGCCGCAATGCGCATTTCACGCAGATAAAAGTAGTCTTTTCTGGACATCAAGATGAAAGTAACTAAATAACTGTCAAACAAAACACAGCATTTCTCGAGAACGTCATTGTTTTTGGATGCTTTGCTCTACTCTTCTATGACCTTGACAGACAGAGCAAGAGAAAGATATTTACCTCAGAGCGAAAATGATGCGGCCGGAAACCAGCTTAGAACAAATGGGAATGATTGAAACAAACCCCACATGTATTCAGTCATAATGTGTCTTAGAGATGCTCTTCAAATAACTTTGTCTGGTCTTGAAATAAAGAACACTTTATTAAACACACAACGAGAACAAACGATGAAAAACGAAGCATCGCTCGCGCTCGCATGCGGCACGCAAACGCTTTGATGATCCCATACGAAGATAAGAAGGAAGGAAATGTCTACTAAATCCTGTGCTTGTACATGCAGCATGCATGCTAGCGCAATGACATCCTACAGAAAAAATAAATAAAATAAATAAAAATAAACATATATAGGGTGGACATGACGCGACGCGTCCGGCTCTACTCACCACGACTCCTCGAGCGCCTCGTGAGCACAGATTTTATGGGAATTTTCTCGTTACGGAGCTTCCGATGCCAGCAGCTGAGAAACAGGATCGTGGCGACAGTTCCTACCAAAAGCAATAATAGCAATAATACACACTGGATACTTAAGGGTCTCAGTAAGACCAGGAAAGCCGCAGCAATCATTGCGATGTAGCACAGCCACTCCTACACGTCTGCTTCCTCTCCTTATGTAAACAGCCTACTATGAACGGCTATTTCATGCTGTAATGCCTCACTTGTAGGTCCCTGACATATAGTCTATCTCGTGGTGTGTGTACTTCAATAATGGACCAGCACAAGCCATGACTCAGCAGGAGCCCGTGTTTTTCAGAGCTCGCGCAGGGCAGGGCAGCATCAGCAGCAGCAGCATCTGAGCTCAGCAAAGCTGATCTGTGGCGCCTCAGTCTACATGCGTTTGGAAATGTCCACGTGATGTGTTTCTAAGCATAAACTTCAGCCTTTTGACCAAAATATGGCTTTGGTGTCAGCTCTTTTATAAGGCTTAATGAAGCGCTCCACGTGGACTTAATTATATTCATTTCTGGGACGTCTTAAACTTAGCAGTAATTTCCATAGACGGGTTGTTTACAGTTATAATGATATGCCAGAAATACACTGAGCATAGCATAGCATTTTGTAACTGTATATTTTGCATGTAGGGCCTACTTTTATAACGGTTAAGCTTTGTCATCCATTAATTATCATCTGCTCAAATCTACACTGGAGCAACAAATGGAACTAAAATAATAAACATAGCATAGCAAATGCCAAATAAATCCAGTAAACAGATTTGATAATAAATAAGAAATATAGGAAACTATAAAAAGAAATGTAAGCAAGCATTTCTGAGAATGCCCTAAAGGATTTCACTTATAGGGATGCTTGTATAAAGGATACTTGTGCCAACAATAATTTACTGTAAATGTAGGCTATATGTTTGGCCTTTATTAATATAATAGTACTTTTAACAGTATTTTATAAGGGAAATACTTTTTAGTTATAAAACAAGTATACAGTTGTTGTTGTTTTTTTATGCGTGTGAAATTTCATGTAACGTCTTTGATAATCATAAATTGTATTAACAGAGCTGAGTAGATTACAAATTGTAGTCTGTTTCCAAATTACATGGCAAAATTGTAACGTAATCCATTACATTGCATTTTAGGTAATATAGGCTATAATCAGACTACTTTTTGATTACTTGTAGATTACTTCTGACCTAACTCGCTTATCATTTTGGTTTAAATAGGATAATCTTGTACCATATTGATATAAAATGCAAGGAAAAAGAAAATATATTACATTTCTTGTTATTAACATAATGAAGTGTCAAGGTTTCCCAAACTGCGGCTCGTGAAGGAACTGCAGGGGGTTTGTGAGTTTTATGAAAAACTAATGATCAATTAAATCATAAAAATGTTCAATTAAAATAAATAATTTTAAAATCATCTATCAAAATAAAACACAAAAAAATGAAATATTTTTGTCATGTGTCCATTAACCAAAGGCAGAGAACCGTGAGCATGCAAATGTGTTACTAAATTATCAAAATTATCTCAGGGGTACTTCAAGTAAATATATTGGGGTAAAAGATGACAAAAAAGTTTGGGAATGCCTGCATTACATGTAGGCTAAATAGCATGAATATGTGTATTTTAGTGTGTTTGAAAGACAAAAGCCTTCCAAAGACATAGTAATATATGATTAATGAGCCTCTGAGTGATAATTCAAATAAAAAATTAATGTAGTTGATACAATGTTGAAACACTTCTTACCCCCGAAAATGATTTTTTATTTTATGGTCAAATGCAGTTTTCCGTGTAATTATATCCACCTGACTAGTGACTGGTCTTGTGTGAATGTCCACAAAACTGGAAGAATTTCTGAATGTATATAAGTGGTAGGTTATTTGAGAAATGTACATTTAAAAGATAAAAGAGAGGAATTAGGCAGAATCAATAAATTATGAATAATTTATGACTATTGCGTTAATAATATGCAATCATGTAATCAATACGAAAGTAACTGTCGTATTTTAAAATGCAATTGAATCAAATTAAAAGTAATGCATTTTTGGAATCTGATTAGCCTACGTAATCCAGATTACCCAGCTCTGACAATTAATAATAGGTTATTTTTTTTATTATTATTAGAATTAAATTGCTTATAGCCTACAGTATACAGTATGAATAATTGTCTAACAATTTAAGAATGTGTCCTGCATGAGTTATGCAATCATTTGATTTTCCCGATTTTTAAAAATCTAGATAATTGTAGCATTTTGCAGAAAAAAAATAATTACACAGTGGTTTCATTATTATTATTATTATTATTATTATATAAATATTAGTAAAAGTGAAAAATAATGACACGTGGTTGGTTGGATGACTTTTATTTTGACGAGCTCACTTCCTGTGATGCTATAGTTGATGCTCGCTTCCTACGCTACATGCTCAGTTTTGGTAATGGTTTCTGCTAACTTTTACGCAAATAAGCATCAGATGTTGCGATTTTTGTCTTGACGGTGAATTGTTTGCTAGCGTTATCGTTGCAGAACGTCTTTCAGTACGGTTTGTTTGGTGTGACTTTCTCTCATTTCCCTGTCGACGAGTAGTTGACATTCAGGCTGTTTACAGAATTGATAACCTTTGATTTCCTGTAAAATGCGATCACCCTCCACATTCAATGAAGTAAAATAACATTTAAATGCTAGTTAAAATGTTAAAGCTCGTGCAGTTATTTCTAAGATCGTTTTTGCATGCAATACTTTTCTTCTTTTCGTCGGCAGTGATTAATGTGATGCTCCACGGAGGACAGAAGTGATGTCTTCCTCTGCAGTCTCTGAGGATGTGGAGGATGAGGTGGAGTTTGTGTCTGTAAGTGTGCCTACAATCTCACTGCCTTCATTTCTAATTTGAGTTATTGGGACAGTGGTTTGGATCTAGGTCTTCACTCTTGGGAACTGGATTGAGCCTGTGTAATAATTCCCCCTAACCCTGGTGTTTTAGGAGGGCTCTCTCAGACCGGTGCTGGAGTGCATAGACCTGCTGAGTGACGGAGAGGATGAGGGGGGCATGTCTGCCGTGCACACCGTGAGTTTCCTTAAACACGGACTAGAATATACAAATGAACAGCGTGGGCCATTCTTTAGTCATTTACTCTCCATCATGTTTTTCCAAACCTGTGACCCTCGGTTTGTGTAATGCAGAAGAAGATGTTTGGCAGAATGTCCAAGCTGCTCTTTACCATCATACAGCCAAACAACAATAATTTTTGATGTAGACATATTTTTGCTTTATGTGTGTGATAGGTTTATGCTTTAGTAATTTTCTGGTGTTTTTGCAAAGGTAGCGATCCTAACAGCTCCGAGACCATGAGTTCAGCTCTCATGGATTGCGTATATATCCTAATTGCATTGTAAGTCGCTTTGGATAAAAGCATCTACCAAATGCAGAAATCCCATGTAAATGGTGGTGGTCTTTCCATTTGAGTTTCAATTGCGTCACAATCCATGGAAGATCAAATGATTTTTGGCATCAGTCAAACTTGGCTGATTTAATAGTGAATAACTTATAGTGCACGGTTCTTATAGACACCTTTTCTGATACTCTAGTGTTTACGATTGTTGTTATAGGTAAATTTTGTGTTACTCTATTGTTTATAAGTAGCTTGTTGTGTGACTGATGTCTACAAGGTGTAAATGTGGATGCAAGTGGGGACTGACTGCTATTTTGGAATCAATTACCATTTTTTTTGATTGTATTACCATCTTTCTTCATTGTATATAGCTCTGTCTTTTTTTTTATTTTTTCTTTGATTTGATTAATGGTTTGTTTTATTTGTTTTGTGGGAATTCATTGTATATTATATTTATTTGTTTTTGCATGCATAAACGGCATCCGATGGGCTTTAAATGCAACGCTCAGATTGAGGAGCAGGTTGACAAGCAGAGGGCTCATGCTATGTCCACGCTGGACAGACTGGCACGCCAAGTTGCTGTGGAAAAACTGGAGAGACGTGAAAAGTGCAAAGCTTTTAAGGTTTGACTTTTCTCAATCCTTATAGAATTTAAAAAAATGCATAGTTGCACGTACCATAACTCAAGATTAAAGGAACTGTTCACCCTAAAGTTTCTCCATGGGAACACATTTGGAGAAATGTAGCATTGCGTCACTTGCTCACCAATGATGGGTGCAATGGGTGCCGTCAGAATGAAAGTCCAAACATCTGATAAAAACATCACAAGTAATCCACACCACTCCAGTCCATCAGTTAATGTCTTGAAAAAACCAAAAGCTGCGTGTTTGTAAAAACAATAAATCCATCATTTGGGTGTTTTAACTTTAATCTGTCTGTTTTAAGCGCTGTAGAAATGAAGGTGACTTGCAGTGCATGTTTAGGATAAGTGACATTGATTACAACTGTATTTTGTGATTTTATATTATTGTAGGAGAAAATAATTTCACAGCAAGCACATGGGCGGCACGAGCTGTCGGTCAGCCACAGTAATAGTGGCAGTAGTGATGCCAAGCGCTGTGTGGATATTTGGCTTAAAATGCCAGGTCTGTAATGTTCTTCTAACTTTATTATTTCCAGTAATAGAGTGTATATGTGTATGGTTGGTTCTTCTGCTCACTTTGTCTGGATTGCTCAGGTTTACAGCCAGGCACCGTTAACTCCAGCTCGCTGTGGAGGCGCAGGTCGGCTCCCGCTGCAGCAAAGTGTTCTCCTCAGACCTGCCCGGTCATCAACTGCGGCAGAGTCTATGACAATGTTCCTTTGCTCGAGGGGCATCTTAAAAGGTACTCGGTACATGTTCAGAAATTGCTCTGATTTTCAGCTGGATGCAGTTGAGGTCTGTTTGACCCTCTTTAACTTTGTATTGACAGGTTTGATCATTCACCCTGTGATCCCACGATTACGCTGAGAGGCAGCCCCGCTGCTTTCTATGCCTGTGTGGCCTGTGGGTGCTACTTTCACTCCAGATGTGCATGGAAGGACCACGTGGAGTCTAAGGTTTAAATTTTTAACAATATTTTCATCTTTATGATTATTGATGTTATAAAGTGATCATAATATTTCCCCCCCTGCATTTTTCAAAGTAGACATGTTAATGCATTTTTAAATTAAATGTTTAATAGAGTTCTTTTTTGAAAAAAAAAAAAAAAACATTAACACATTTATTCAATGATGATATAATTTCTGTAAGCTGACATTCTGTATGTATAATTCATTCATAAGTCAAACCCAGTAATTTAATGTACTTATCATTGAAGCTCTACAAGTTAAATATCACCCATGAGTGAGTGCATTATTCATAGAAATGTTAATGTTGAGGGCTAATTTGTTTACATGTGTTTTGATGCAGTTTGAGAAGTACAGAGCAGTGTTTTGTGCAAGTGAGATGAGCAAAGAGCAGTGCTGCAGCAGTACACCTGTTTTAATGCCCTCTCTGGCCCTTACAGTTAAATGGGCCACTTGTCAGACTTGAAAACATCTAAGTCTGAAGGCGTTGCCACTCAAATTGTTAAAGGAGTAGTTCACCCAAAAAATTAAAATTTGCTGAAAATTTACTCACCCTTAGGTCATCCAAAATAGATGAGTTTGTTTCTTCATCAAAAGAGATTCAGAGAAATGTAGCATTACATCACTTGCTCACCAAAGAGTCCTATATCCATAATTCTTTCTTCTGTGAAAAAGTCATCTATATCAGGAGAGAAATATCTCAGATCAAGTACCATTTACAAGCAAAAACAGTTCTAAAAGGTCATCTATATCAGGATGGATTTATATAAGTTGCGGTGATGAATGCCGACGGTGCTGTAGCCTTGCGTCAGCATCGTCGGCCCAAAAAGCTGTGTTTGAACACACCACACAGACTGCAGTCGACGGCAAACTAACACGTGTGTTTTGTGCATGCATAAGAGTAACGAGCTGTCCATATCAGCAGCTATTAATAATATATATTCATCATTCAAAAGGAGAAACTGAAACAAAGATAAAGGAGATAAACGCAGATATACGAAACGTAAACAAAGCAGCGCTTGCTTACAATTTTGAATATCAGTAACCTTGATAACTTTAACCAGTTTAAGTGGCTCATGTTGTTATGAAAACATTCACATATTAACATGATTGACAAGTTTGAAAAAAAAAAAATAGATTTTTCACAAAATTCTTAATTGTGAAAAATCTTAAATCTGGTAGAAGTGTACATTTTGGTGTGCATTCGACTCGGCATGAGCCAAGGAATCAGAGAGAGAAAAATTTTACTTCTAGACCTTACGGTCTAAAAGTTATAAGCAGATATGTGAGTGCAAATTGGACCTGATGGTTTTGCTATGGTTAATATTGAAACGGTCCTCTGTCTGTGTGCCAAATTTCATAACTTTTCCACAAGCGGTTCTGTGGGCGGCCATAGACTTCCAGAGCGGAAGAAGAAACCTAACGGATACATAAGGTGCTTCACCCCTCACCACCTTAAAAACACAGCATTTTACTTCACAAGACATTAACTGATTGACTGGAGGGATGTATTATTGCATTTCTCCAAATCTCCCATCATGGGTGGCCTGAGGATGAGTAATGTTTCATTTTTGGGTGAGTTATTCCTTTAAGACCAGAACTAAGATGGAACTCTTTATCTTAAAAGATCTATAGGAAAATCTAAGTCTTCATTGTCTTATGAGAGAAGTGATATAAAAATAGAAGTGGCATGTAAGCCGTGCTTTTGTCTCTTGTGCTCGATGTCATCTGTAGGTGTCTTCCCCTGACACTGATGGTCACAGCCGTTCCCAGAGCTCTCAGCTGATTGTTTGCTTTGCATGTCCTGCCTGTTACCTCCTCTTCAACATCAAGGACGAATGCCTTGAGCACATGTCTGCAAAAAAACACTTGACTCAGTCCATCACTCTCTGTGGTGCGTGGCCTTCAACAGTCAAATCCGAATCACACTCACCAGACTCATTGTTTCCAGCTGTCTTGTGACTGACTGATACATACTACACATTTTTCATTCTGTATCTCTGAACGATTCCTGTTTTGATTCCTTTTCTTTAACATTGTACTGATGTGATGTTTTGAATTTCAGAGATTAAACCATTAAGCTTGCCTATACCAGTTCCACGGTATGCAAAGAACCGTTTAATCGCTCTCTGTAAGGACGTTGACTTCACTGTCAAATGCACAGCCTGCTCTAAGGTGCTCACCTCGCATATGGAGGCAAGAGCACACTTCAAGTAAGTTAATATTGATTGTTTCTCTGAGTCAAGTTTTATTTTTCTCAGTCCGTCTGACATGATGCGTGTGTATGCATGTCAAAGGTGCCCTCAAGTTTAGGGCCTGAGTACCAATGGTGCGAAGTTTATTTTAAGATCCGAAAAGTCTTAAGCAAATGGATAACCCAGGGTTTAGAATGACCCAGGTTTAAATTTTCACCTGGCTGACAGAACAACAAAAATAAGAAACTGATGTCAATAATATAAAGTCTGTAGTTGCCGTTAAAAAAGGGGATAACAACAAAACTTTTTTTTTTGCTTTTGTTTTGTTTCCCAGTGTGCACTGCAATAATGGCTGCGCTATAGTCACTGCTGATCAAAGCACGGCAGACATCATGAGGACGATGGCAGTCATGGGTCATTGCTCCTCATGCCCCAAACCTTTTTTTAGCTTGGGTCAGATGGAGGAGCACAAAGAGCTCCTGAAGCATGAGGTGAAGAGGGTGAGCAGCATGGACAGGGCCCTTCTGTACTACAGCAACTACTGCGAAATCCAAAGCGCTCAGAAGGCCACGGCATGTGGGAGCGATTCAGACGGGCCTTCAGCGAAGCGAAAACGACTGGCCAGCTTAGATTCCCAAGTCGAATCAAAAAAATGGTCACGGCTCGCCTGGTTCTGTGAGTGCGGCCTACGCTTCACAGAGGAAGATCAAGCTAGAAAGCACCTCCAAGCTGCCAATCAGATCTTTCACAAATGTGCGGTCTGTGGCAAGCTAATGGGCGAATTGTCCATAGCGCGCTTGCACATGAGCCGGTTCCACGGTGGTGCTCATTTGTCCAACTTCCTCTTCCACTGCAGAAAGTGCAAGGTGGAAATGCCGAGGATGGAAGACATGATGGCCCATGTTGGTGTAAGCCACAGAGGCCACAGCTACTACCAGGAAAGAGAAGACACCGCAGACGACTGCGTCTCGTCCAGTATGTCCCCCAAACCGTCCACCAGTGCAGAAACTGAAATGACCAGGCCGGACGTTTCCTCTAGTGTCCCGCCTCCCAAAGCAGAGTCTTGGCTTTGTCGGATGTGTGAAGACCTCTTCGACTCTGAGGCGGCGGTGCGGAAACACTGCGGCGATTTGAGCAGCCACAGTTTCCAGAGGTTTGCCTGTGGCCACTGTCCGCAGAAGTTTTTCAAGGACTCCACCCTGCGGCGCCATTGCGCCAATGAGCACGGTGGCGACATAGTCCTGCGCTACTTCTGCGGGCTGTGCGATAGCATGCTGTACGACACCGAGGAAGACTTTCAGGAGCACTACAACAGTCTGCACAGCCAAGATTACTACTGCGTGCAAGAGGCTCCGAATAACTCCCAAGCAGCCGCGGAAAACACCGTTGAGAGTCTGATAGCAAGTACAAGCCCTGAGCAACTTTGTCCTTGTATGGGCTCTGAGAAATCCAGGGAGGAAAGGAAACCTGTATTCACAAAGTGCATGAAACAGTTGGCCACCGAAAATAAATGCAGTTACTGCTGTCGCCAGTGCGACAAAAACACACCCACCTACGCCGAGATGAAGACGCACATCCTCCTGACACACAAGACCCAGGGCAATGAGAAGAGTTTTGATGTTCTGTGCACTGTTTGCTCACAGAGCCACAAGGATATACCCAGTTTCCATTCACATTACCACAAGCATCACTGCCGGTCAGAACCATGCGCTTCTTCCCGACCCGACAGCGCAGAGGAGAACCCGGCCGCCTCCACCAGCACAATAAATGCCAAGGAGATCTTCTCTCAGAGTAATGGTGAGGTTTCCATTTAGTATCTGGATGGATATCGAGTTACTGGCTTGTTTTCCCTCTTAATGATGACTCCAGCTGAATTATAGATCAATAATCCCCCTTCAGATTCTACACTTCCAGTCTGTATATCACATTTCTCATGATTTTAATGAGTCTTGTCATTCCCATACTTTCCTTTATATTTATTTATTTATTTATATATTTATTATTATTATTTTTTTTTTTTTTTTTTTTTTTTCAGCAGAGGAGTTTCAAGACATAAAGAATGCCATTACTTCAGGTATTCTTGATGTTAAACAAGAGGTGGCCGTTTCACAAGATGATGATGGTAGGATTTTACTTTCCACTGCTTTTTATTTATTTTGTTTAGAAGTGGTACTTCAGTCAGTTGCAATGCTGTGTTTCAATTTAGTACTGTGATGATTCAACTAAATATCAGCAAATCAATAAAGTACATGGGAACGTAACATTTAAGTGCCAGTTTCTATTTCTCCGTAGGTGCATTTGATCAGGACTTGAAACTGGCTTTGGCTTTGAGTGCAGAGGAGGCCAAGAAATCAAAAGAGCTGGATATTGGTAATAAGTTCATCTTGACATATTTATTTAACACTGCCACTAAAAATCTTATATTTCTGAACAGTGTAGAGTCTGAAATGTATTTTTACAGTATGTCAGAGCTCATTGAGAGTATGGTGTTCATTCATTAATCCAGTGTTTATTTTGCCAGCTTTACATGCATGAACAGTATTATCATTTTGGGTATGTTTCATTTTATTGAGCTTTGGCTCAGTGTGATATTTCTTGTAATAGATGGGATTTAGGCAGGATTCATGAGCACATGTTTTGGCTGGGTTTTGTTTTATGGTTTGGGTGTAACAGCACAGATGTTGAATGTCACTGCAGCATCACATTAGTTTGAGTAATCACTGGCTAAAAAAACTCACAAATCATATAACAGTTCTGTTTGATTGATCTTAACATTTATATAAATGAGGCTTGTTATAAAAAAATAATAATTTTTTTTTACAAATTTTTGCAGAGATGGAAGAAGCCTTGAAAAGAAGCTTACAGGAATTTTGACAAGGGAAGGCAGTTTGAATGTTTTCCAATGTTGCTCATGCACTGTGTTGATTAAGCATGTATTTCTTTTCTTTCTGTTTTTCTAAAAGATTAAATAAAGGAAATTATTAATAATTAAAGCATATCTTGCCTGTCCCTGAAATCTCACTGTGTTCTGGTTATCGTCTTTTCTGTGATGTCATCTTGGCCCTTGACCCTAGAAATGAATCCCACCTTCCTTTGTTTGAATCTCCGAGGTGCACTCCTCCACTCTTCTCTGGAGGAGTGTATTATCTTATCAAGGGAGGTTCCAGCCCATGTTTGGAGATGTTTTTCAAGACCGCTGGAAACCGCTAGAACGTGGTCGATAGCGCTGAGAAGTCCGATTCATTTAAGCGAATCGGCTCTTTTGGACGATTCATTTCAACGAACAGGTTCCATTCACTGAATCTTTTTTGTCATCACACAACGTTGTCTACGATGCGATATGGCCATGCAAGACGAATTGCATGATATTAAATAAATTGAATGAATGAATAATTACATTTAATCATAGACTGATGTATACTACTATCACTATTTAAAAAAATATCACTTAAAAATTACAAACTTATGTTTCGCCTGCTACTACGTGTAAATGCGCTGTCACTGTGTAACTACAGAATTGGCCATGTTTTGTGCCAGATATAAGTCTCGTATGCTTTAAAACGATTGTGTTAACTGTTTAGAGCTCAACGTGTCATCCACTTTACCGTCACACTGTTCGGTGACTTGAAAACTCTGTGCGAATCGATTCGACTGAATCATTCAAAGTGAACGATTCACTAGCGAACCGAACATCGCTATATTGCTCGGGTGGTCTGCTCCGGTTTGTGCTGTAGGTCACTGCACCCGTGAAATCATTCATTAACGCGACTAAGCAGCAGCTATAATGGCACAAGCGAAAATTAACGCCAAAATGAACGACGCATCAAAAGGCAAATTCGCCAGAACGATTTCAATGGCGGACCGGTCCGGACAGTTACTGGAAAGTCTGGATCAGATTGAGACGAGGTAAGATATTTATTGTCAGCTCGGTACAGACTAAATCCAGAAAGAGCCATTAAGTCTCGACTTGACTCTTTCAAAGTGAACGCATTATCGCTGCACCTGAATATGAGGAAAGTGTGGATTAATATCGGAAGGATTCAGAATACTGTAAATACAAGTTTTCATCATACAAACATTTCTGTCTGCAACACAGAACGTTAAATGAGTATAAGTTTCTAAATGTGCATTTCGAATTAATTCAGTGTTCTTCAAAATTTCTTGTATAGATTTTTCATAAAAAACCATAAGGCTATGTGTGTGTAAAGAATTATATATAAATATATAATGTTTAGCAGTGATTTTGTATGTTGTTGAGTTCAGACGCCTCTTAAATCAACAGTTCTAATGAATTATATACTCCAAACTAAAAATTCAGAATTATGGGGTAAGAATAAGCAATAAAACCAAGACTATGCCGTGAAGGTGAATTTTGACCTGTGTTTAAGATCGCTGTTATTGTAAATTATGGCCAAAACAGTTGTTAGTTTGCATGTTACCTTGTTCATTTCTGTTGCTGGGTGTTTTTCATTGGCTTTGTTTATGTAAGCAGGTTTGTATCTGGTATGAAATGATCTCAGTAATCTGTCTCAGGGTGGAGGCTCTTCGCGAGGAAGCCGCTGCTATGGAGCAGGAGAGAGAGTGCTTGATTGAGATGATCCAGTCCATTCGAAACAGTCAAGAAATGAGGAGCATTTGTGACGGTACGCCCTCCGTGCTGCGCGACCACCGTTTGTGGCCTCTAATGGATAACAGATAAACATCATTTCAACTTTTATTTCAGGGGAAAGGGAAGAGCTCTCTCTGACCGCCTCGAGACTCCTGGACAGGACGTTAACGGTGAGCATTTCTGTGGATACGCTCCGAAGCGACCAGCAGGAAGAGGCCTTGAGAAAAGCCACCGCCATCATCGATGAGATCGCTGGTAAAGTGCTGGAGGACACGGAGGGGGCCAGAAAGCGTCTGCAGGCCCTTCACGCCGCGTGTGTGACCGACGCGCCTCCTGTGCCTCTGGATCAGAAGTTTCAGAGCATCGTGATCAGCTGCGCCCTGGAGGACCAGAAGAAGATCAAGAGGCGCCTCCAGAGCCTCATCAGGAACATGGACAATGCAGAGAAAAACATTCAAGTTATGGATAAACAGAAAGTTGATCATTCCAGTCTCGCCAATGGCAAATAGAGTCTGAGGGACTGACGAGCGCCACACGTGCCTTTGATAGCCTACAGGACAACACACACACACACACACACCTAACAAACACACAGGTTGCAGGTTTTATAACCACTGATGCCATCTTGGTCTTATGCATATTTATTTTACTTCTATGTTTTCACTTAGAGAAAAAAGCTAAACTGATATACCTCTTTAAATTATATCGACCACTGACAGTTTTTTTCATGCAAGACGAGTTGCATGATATTAAATAAATTGAATGAATGAATAATTACATTTAATCATATGCTGATGTATACTACTATCACTATTTAAAAAAAAAAAAAAAAAAAAATAAAATCACAGTTTTTTTTTTTTTTCCTCTAATGTTTATGATTTATTAACTAATATGAAGCAATGCAAAATCACTGTAATTCTGTTGGGATTGACTGACATACTCGCTGGAAGCCCCATGAATATGATTTAACTGGCTTGTGATTACTTTTAAAGCAGTGGCACATGGTTTTCTCTCTTGCTCTGTGCATTCGAATGAGAACGTTTGGCTCTCAGCTTGCTGGGAATTTCTCGTTCAGCCATCAGGTGAGTCTTTACAGCGGAGCAACACAGGCCTCTGCAGTACAATAAAAAAGTACAATAAAAAGACTTTTTATTTTTGTCCTTTTTTTGACAACCACCCAACAGACCGAAAGCAGAACAGAGCTAAGTATCTCCGGTGGAGATGTGTGGAGCACAGACAAGACACATCAGTCACAGAATGATCCAGACCTTTAATCATACAGTCAATAAACAAAACAACAACAAAAATCACTTCAATTACACTTCTGCCGACTACAAAAATACACAGGTGCTGCTGGCATATTCTTAATGTCTACTAGAAAGAAGAAAAAAAAAAGCAGTTCCTGTATTAGAAATAATGATAACTGTATATTTAAGATAACCAAGCAATAACATGATCAGGAATTATATCAGATAAATAAAGTGCCTTTAGTTCATTGTAGTGTCGCCATCATTTCACTGCAGCAAATGAGAAAACCAGCAATCATCACATCAAGCCAGTTAACATGAAGCTGATGAGCGCAGTAAACATGAAGGCCGTTGTGGCAAAGTACCAGGATTGCACATTCAACCATAAATGCAAGGCATGCGATTCATGAACAAATATAATCAATCAAGAACTAAGCCACATGAAACAAGTGAACAGAGCATAAAACCTGCTTAAACTCATCATTATCCTCTTAAGACACTGTGTCAAAATAGCAGGGAGGTTTGAACAATTCTGTAACATCATATATTTTAGTAAATTAAAATACAGGGAAGGCTGAGTTCATCGAAAATATGACGGACCCAAATCGAGTAAAACATTAAGCACATCAATTTTCAGCAACGTCAAACAAGATCAGTTGTGACTTAAGGCTCTGGGACTTTGGGAGGCAAGTTTAAGTCATAGATCCTCCAGAAACGCACATAAAATATACTCTTCTGAAATGTTTTTTTTGGTGGATCATTACTCAAATATATACTGAAAACTTTAAAGTGATTTTTTTGTTTATTAGTTTAGAATAAGTTATTGATTTCCTATAAGTGAGTTTTTTGATTTAAGTAATTCAGATGTCACGTAGATGCAGAAGCTGAGTGCTTGATGGTTCATGAATGCAAAAATATGTATGCAGCATAATAATTGGTGCACATGTAAATGTGTATCAGTGAGAAGGACTGGGCGATGTACTGAAGACTGACTTCAGTGGCCTCAGCGGTCCTACAGAACATGTTCACAATCCACCATCAGCATACGAGAGTAATGAAAGATATTTAAACAGCATCAGATTTAAACTTCAGTTGCAATAGCAGCATTAGAAATCAGCTAAATATTTTTAATGCAATAAAAAGTACATTTATTGCATTAAAAATAGCCATAAATACATTTAAAATTCCTGCACATTTAAGAGTCAAAATTAAAAAAGAGGGGGAAATGTGTAAATAAGCATTAATATTTATTGCTTGGAGCGTATGAATGAAAATTATTAAACAGAATTCGTTTTGTTCATTTAGTGAATAGTGTGAAAACATACCTTGATTTTTACTGCATTTTGTCTAGCTTTTTGGTTATAACGACTTAAAATAAAAATCACTGTTTAATGCCATTTCAATGTCATCTTCATAAAGGCTAAATAATATCAAGATCTAAAATCTAGTAGCTATATCGTCCAGCCCTAGCAGTTCTACACTTTAATATCTGGCGGCGTTGCCAGTTGTCACCAACTGAATAAAAAAAAACTTTTCTTCATCCCAAAAGAATATGTTTCTATAATACCATCTCTTAGAATATGACAGACTTCAGAAGAGGATGCTGATGCATATCAGTGATAGTGAGTTCATCTGAAATATTTAAAAATCTGACCATTACTAACACTATTTACATTTCTTACAAGTACGTAGAGTTTAGAAACATTTGGCACTCTGTTAAATGTTACGAATTTAAGTAGGTCGTTACTTTACTATATTTTTCATACAAAAATACCTATAAGAACATGTGGACTGAACCTTGTGACAACGTTCATGTAAGAAACACATGAACATGACTTTTAAGGGAAGATTGTGATAGCAAATGATGCAACTCCATCGATACAGACATATTGCACAAACGATGAACAGTCCAAATGCACAAATGGTGTGTTAGAAAGTGTTTCTGCTGTAAATAATCTCATTAGAGAAAACTACCCTGCTGTGTACCACGTGAGATAAAGCACATCTGAAATAACTCACCATATATTTGACTGTGAGAAAATATATTCACTTTTCATTCCAATTTTGAGCCACAATCATTGTTAAAATGTGAGGAAGGGCAGTGTCCAAAAGATTTACTTGTTAAAAATAGCTCAACAGACCTCCAATTTACTGTGTGAGGCTGCTGATGGCAGAAACACTAGTGTGAGCCAGCAGAGGACGCCAGCAGCCTGCAGCATGATGACACACGTTGGTTTTTGTGGTTTATGGGGACTCTCCATAGGCATAATGATTTTTATTCTGTACAAACTGTATTTTCTATTGCCCTATCCCAACCCTACACCTAAACCTACCCCTCACACGAATTTTTTTTTTCCAAAAAAACTCATTCTGAATGATTTATAAGCCTTTTGAATTATGGGGACACTGAAAATGTCCTCATAAATCACCTCCTCATTGTAATACCTATGTCATAACCATGTTATTATACAAATTTGTGTCCTCATAAACCACATAAACATGCATGCACACACACACACACATTTTTGACAGATCTGCTCTGGATGACACACGTTCAGAGTGGACTCTAATTAGTGCTAATGAGGCTTCGTATCACCTGCGGCTCATCAATTCCCAGCAAGGCATACCGTGATTCAGACACATTCTACAGCAGTCTGCAGCTGCCGAAGGGGTTTTTGGTTTTCTTGGTCCTCTGCTTGTTTGGGCGCAGGTTTATGACCTCACGGCCGTTCAGATCGCCGGAGGCCTGGTGGGGGTGACTGCCGCCGGTAGTGTTGAAAACACCTCAAAACAGTAAGAGACCATTTCAAAACGTGTCATGACAATTTAAACCAGCCACGCTAAAGCTACATTTAAATAAACACTAGCAGTGTGGTAATAAAACTAAATCTATAAGATGTGTCTGTGATGTCATGCAACAATTCTAGAAAAGGGAAAAATCCATAACAGCGCTTGTCTGGAAACTCTCAGATACTTCAAACACTTTTTGTTTATTGCTTGTAACCGGTTTCTTTGTTCCCCTTTATTTCTTTATATTTGCTTGTATGTTTTTAGTTGGTTATAATTCTTAGCATGATAGGTTTTGATTTATTTATTATTTGTGATTATTTTAAAAAGAATCCCACTTATGGTAATTTAATAAAAATGAACAAATAAATTTGGTAACTTTGGTAAACAAATAAATTAATATATATTATTAAAAAAAAGTAGATCAAGAATCGCTTCGGAATCGTAATTCCAAGAATGGAAATCAGATCGGATCATGCCATGTCTAAAAATGACCATCCCTAAATAAAAGTATTAATTAAAAAAAAAAAAAAAAAAAAACCCTTACCTATTTTATTGCTGGATGTGTGAACAACCTCTGTCTCCTCTGCTGACTGTTGCTTGAGTCGTTGTAGATATTTGTCAGCTAGATACTTAAAAACTACAACATCAAAAATATATAGAATGAGTCGTGCTGTCAAACGATTAATCACATCCAAAATAAAAGCCTTTGTTTACAGAATGTGTGTGTGTGTGTGTGTGTGTGTGTGTGTGTTTGTGTTAGGGCTGCACGATTATGACAAAAATCATAATTGTTGATTATTCCCTTGAAATTGTAATTGTGATTATAAATTATGATTATCACAATTTACATTGAAAGATATTTATACCACTGTTTGATGCAACTGCATGCCGTATTTTCATATGAAAATAAACAAGCTGAAAACACTTTTCTATAGTAGTAAGCCTCAAATGTCAAATATACACTGGATTGGTTGCTTCTTTAAATGATAAAAAAGTAAAAAATGAATGGTATTATAATGTTATACTAAAACAATGGAAAACCCTTAAGATAACATGTAGAAAGAAAAAAAACATCTTAAGCACACAGAATAACATAAGTGGACTTTGAACAATTAATTGCCGCTCTGAATGATTTCGTAATTGTGGCATCCATAATTGTAGTCGCGATTAGAAACTCGATTAATTGTGCAGCTCTAGTGTGTGTTCTGTGTATATTTATTATGTATATATAAACACACACACATACAGTATATATTTAAAAAATATTTACATGTATATAAAATATAAACATAACATAGTTTTCTTAAATATACATGCATGTGTGTGTATTTATATACACATACAAATACGTACACACACATTAACCGTTTGACAGCACCAAAAATCATTTATTTTCCAGTTGAGCATAAATCAGTTTTGTGGACTGAAATGCTTTATCGCTCACCCTCATTGACGTTCAGATCTTCTTTCACTGACGTCCGATAGAATCTCAACTTCAGCCTCTTAGCGAGTCCTTCAGCCTCCTCACTGCAGCAACAACACAGAAGCTTTGTCACCTCGCTCTCTACAGTCGCTGACACATTACTGAACCCTGATTCTTTCTGTCTTACTTTTTGATAACGGTGTCGTCCAGTAGGTCAATTTTGTTCTGCACCAGGACGGTGGGTATGTCTCCGACCTCCATCTCCACTTTCTCCCTCCAGCTGCTGATGGCCTCAAAGGATTCTCTGTCGGTGGTGGAGAAGACCAGCACACAGGCCTGAGCTCCTGAGGGCCAAACACACATCACAAACCTGCTCACAGCCAGACACACGTCCACAGCTGAAGAGAAAGATCCAGCGCTTCTAACGCTCTCACCTCTATAATAGGCCTTGGTGATGGCATCAAACTCCTCCTGTCCCGCCGTGTCCCACAACATCAGCCTGACGTCCTCACCATTAACTCTGAAACGCATGCATACAAATGTCAAACTGATATATGCATTGGGCCAATATCTAAAAGATATTAGAAAATAAGAAAAATAGAAAATAATTAGCCGAAAGACAAGTAAAAATGGTCAAATCATTTCCCAAAATCTGTTGGGGCCACATGACAGGTTGCAATTCACATCTGCTTTCATTCTTAGTTTGACTAAGCATTACGACAGATGAAGCCACTGCCAGCTCATTTGTTCCTCATTTCGTTTTGTGTGTGCAAACAGTAAACCGCAGAGATTTTCTCTGGCATTTACTGCCGATGACGCGTCTCATGGTATATTGGAAAGAGACTGAGATCCAGGAACTGCTGCTAAAAAAGCAAGAGGATGTTCTTTTCCCAAGGGGTTGCCACTTGTTATTTGTCATAAACCATATTTAAACGCAAACAGGACATCTGCCATGACAAATGTGAGCCAGATTTACTGGCATTTACTTCTGTTTAAAGTTGTGAATGATTCAGGCTTTGTTTGTATGTATGAGTTGATTATTGCACCTACTGTGCAGTCAGTGCTGGGTAGTGACTGATTACATTTGATTTGGATTACGTAATCAGATTCCAAAAATGAAGTACTTGTAAGTAGAATATATTACATTTTAAAATGCTCAAAGATTTCATGGATCATAATTTTATGGATTACATATTGTTTTGGAAAAAAAAAATTCAAATCTGGAAGACTTTGGGTGTGCCACTGCTGTTTCCATGTTATTAATGTTTGTTCATGTAATGAACATTTACATGTTTTTGTGAGCCAAACTCCTTAAAATAAGAGAGTTTAGTTAATATTTCAACCCACTGCAGTTCTTACACTAAACTCAGTTTGGGAAACCCTTTATTTTTTATTTTCAATTATTATTATTATTATTTTTTTTCAATTTAACACGTTACAAATATTTAACGCAATTAGCGCAGGGGCGGAGCTAGTGTTGGCCACCCCACTCACAACTGCTGCTTCTGTCTCTTTTTCTTGACAAGAATTGCGTTTATTTAGACGCAGAACGTCTTTATGATCATATCAAATGGGAGACTTTCAGACGTGTGCTCTAGCTTCATCTCAGCGCCAGGCGCGAGTCAAACGAGCGAGGAAAAGCTACAGGTGATGAGAGAGCTTCAGCAGAACAACAGTGAACCCGCGGTCAGATGAGATGCTGTCAGGCCACGTCACCATACTGTGCTTGTAGCACAGGCTCTTCAATTGCACGCACAAATGCAGTGGCGCACGCTGTTTATAATTTCATATTAAAGTGCAAATGAAACTACAAGCATGCAATGTGAATTAAGTCAGTAAGTTACTTAGTAGAGACTTTAAGACCTGAAGCATGCTAGAAAAGGTAAAGAGTTGAGAGTTGTGAGAAAACAGGATGTGTGTCAGATCCGTGTCATGTTCAGCAGCGGCAGCTCAAAGTAATAGCAGCCAAATAAGCTAATAACCAGCTACTGTGATGTCTGTTCATCAAAGAACAGAAGAAAAAAAGAGGAAATCAATAACTTTTGTAGCTTTAAGGATTCATATATATTTAATTTAGAATTTAGTGCTTTATTCATATTTCCTACTTGCTGAAGGGCACAGGTATTAATAAGTTTTATGGATTTATTTATTTTTTTTTTTTTATTTTGTGTAGTTTACAAAAAAGCTGAAGGGCACAGGTAAAATTGAAGTCATTTTAAGTAGTCTACTAAATGTTCAGGTTGATAGCTCTCAATTACACTGAAATGCTGAACGCCTATATTCAATGATATTCAATGGTTAAATATTAAGAAAAAGTAGAATTCCTAGAGACATCAGTAGTATTGTTATCAGTGATACTCTCCTTCAGAGAGCCTTCCGTTACCATTAAACAAATATTAAAAATATACTGTATGTTGATTCTACACTAATTTGAAGATTGAATGTGAAATTATTGCAGTACAAAAGTATATTTAAAGACTTTATATTTTTTTAAAAATGGGATTAATCACGATTAATTTTAGAAAAAAATGTGATTAATTTGTTAGTTTTATTTCTCTTTGCTTTTATTATATCAGTATGGCACACTTAATGGTAAGTTTAAAACAAGTTAGATTTAAAAAAGTAATCTAAAAAGTATACATTACCTAAAACGAGTAACCAAGATTTAATTAGTAGTTGTAGTAATCTAAATATAATTTGTAGTAAGTTACGTTATTAATTGATTTTTTTTTATGTAATCTATAATCGTAAGTAAACTACTGTGTGTAGTACACACTACATACTCCAACTCATTTCTAAAAAGCATTATATGTAATAGAGGTGGGCGGTACTGCCAAAATCTTCCCATGATAATTAATCACAGTAACTGCACGTGTCGAATGTGTTAGTCCATTTCAAGTGGCCCAAAAAATGTGAAGGTGGTTGCTTGACCTGTTTTTTAAACATCTATTTTATATTATTTTAGTTTAGTTTAGTAACTCCCCTTAAATGTACTGTTTTTTAATTTGTATTATACTGTTTAAACAATATTTCTGTGTTTTGATTTTTTTTTTATTTTTTAATCTATGTTTGTGTTCTGATGTTGAGTTTTGTTTTTTGGACTCCACTGGTTACGTCTAGTAGAAATCTGAGGTAAAAACCTTCTTTATTCCTGTGTTTATAATGTTCAAGCACGATCCAATGGTCCACCTGAGAGGGATTAACCCAAACTGGTTTGTATATTACATAACTCACGATAAAGCCTATTTATGGATAATCTAGTGAATTAAATACAAATAGCCTACTTATTATTTAGAACTTGAAGGAAACAAACCAACAGATCAGATTATTCATAACAAAGGAATAATGAGTCTTATCTTGGGTTGAAAAAAAAAAGTGTCAAAATGTCAAAATAACCCACTGAAAAGAATAGCTCAGCCTGTTAATTCTGACTGGATGGGCCGTATACGAAGATACACACACACACACACCTGTGACCACATCTCACTCATTTCTGTACTGTACTAAACTGTGCTTCGCCTGACACTCAGTAGGTCACTCTCACATGTAAATAATGTAAATCAGCCCTGTCCACTGAACTATGAACAGCACAGCAGAATCCCTGTGGGCAGAGCCATCACTACCACAGACACTGTGTCAGATGTGGCCACGCTCTCCACACATCATGTGATTTTCTCGAGATCATCCTGCTGCCCTCCATTAGTACACGCTGCTGTGTTTGCTGTCAGAGGATGATGAACAGTCACATTTTAGTCTGGTCTGCCTCAGAGGTCTAACAGTTACTCAAAATGTCAGAACGATTCAGATGGCCAATCAAATCAAAGAACAGAGACCGAATGTGAAGTCCAACATGCCCCCTCAGTTTTAACAGTGAAAGAGTGCAAGGCAACGTGAAGTAGCTAAACATGTAATATCTGACTACTGTTTAACGACATTATTTAGTTTTAAAAACTCATTTTCTTGATTAATGTAATTCGTAACTGAATGTGACGTGACAAAAAACATTAATGGAGCTTATTTGGCATATTACACAGCTAAGGGAAGCACTGAATGTGTGCATATTTTGTACAATTAAAAAGAAAAGGTTTATTAACCTTAATACTTAATAAAGTTATTTTCTACCGTTCTTCTTTATTCCCGTACCTCCCTTTAAACCACAGAAAGTGTGCAAAATACTTTGCATTAGTAATGACAGTGTGCTATCCAAAACAGCTTCCTAGATTACTCCGTTTCTAAAGAAATGGATTTCTTCTTCCAGGTAAAAGAGCACAGAGGATAGAAAACCTATAAAGGCATTTCAAAGCGACCCGACTGAAGCGTAAAAGCATGCTTACATGATCTGTCTTTCCAGAAAGTCAACCCCGATGGTCTTTTTGTAGTCCTTAGTGAAGATGCCCTTGCAGTATCGCTGGATCATACTGGACTTCCCGACCGCTCCGTTCCCCACCACCACCACCTTGATGGCCACCTCCATGTCCTCCTCCAGCATGGCTGCGATGTGCCTGTGCTTTCACGTCACTCCTGCTGCTGTACGATCTCAACTCTAGCCTGTCGTAGGAAAGCAGTTGACAGATCAGTCATAATCCCACAAAGTATGACTCATCAGGGGTTACTTCAATGTACAGAAGCACATTTACACCACATGACATCATTGGCATTTCCAGCATCATGACTGGACGTGATCTTAGTCTCTGAGGGGTTTGGGTCAGTTTGCATTGAGTAAGAGCCTGCTATGGGTCTGGGCTGTGCTTACCGTGGCATTTTACGATGCATTTTGCATGGTCACTTTATTTATTTTGCACTGCAACTTTATTTTCGTAACAGATAAGCCCTGTAATGCATCGGGAGTTTTAAGTTTAAATTGAACTGAATTCCTATTATTCTCAATGGTGACCATGAGTAATATAACACAAAGATGCATCACTGAAATCAGCATTAGTTGAAGGAAGTACAAATAGTAACATAACGATACTAGATTTTAACAATATATTAAAATATATTTTGTTTTTTTATAGTAATGAGAATTAGGGTGAAAGTGCTTAATTGTCATGAAAAGAACTTCACAAGGAAACTCAAAAGATTCCTTTCTATAAGCAAAGTGGAAGTTCTCTCTTTCTTTTGGGTTTGGGGAGAAACCGAAGCAGAGATGTTTTTTACAGGTCTCAAGAGATTCACCCATAAAGGCCCAGCTTTTACCCTCAAAATAACCTGGTTCCAAATCAACAACTATATGCTAGAACAACTGCTGTTAACATAGTCACAGTAATAATCAGGGAAATAACAGTGCTAATCTGGCCAGATTCACTTTAAGCTGTAAAGCAGCTCTATTGAACAGAATGGTGCCATTATGCTGCTCAATTCAGTTCAATAACAGAGCGAATGTAGCAAACCTCAGGTGAACTCAGCTCAACTCTAAAGCAGCTCTACAGCAGGTGACGGTGTCGCTATCCAGCTCCAGTCAGTTCAGTGTTTGATTCAGTTCAGTTTAGTTCAATAACTCTACAGTTCATCAGTTCTGAAACAAGTTCATTGCAGATTTACAATAGTTTTGTCTGCAGCAGGAGTCTTGAACTTGAACGCAAAAATGCAATCCAAGAATGCTGGATAGATAGCAGCGTGACAGTAGCGCTTGCATATTAGGTTACGTTCCCGAGGCCTCCCACGTTTCTGCCGGGTAACTAAATACAGCAGCCAACCTGAGACAACAATAACATGCATGAGCCCTTCACGGCAGAATCTCCACAGGATCAGCCTTCATCAAATAAACTCGCAAAATTATGCCCTTATAAAAAAACATAAAATTAGATTCAAACCCAAATCAGATCCTTCCAATTATTGGCCGAAATTGTTTTTATGTTAACTGTATTTAATTCAACTGTGAATGTTTCAGTGCATTAATACTTTTAATACAATGCTTTGTTAAACGCCACAAATATTTTCATCATTTAATGTTTTATTTATTTAACTTGACTTCTGTATTCATAGATCGTTGTAGCCTAAAACAAACAGATATTTTAAAATACATTAAGAAAGCATTCCACTGACAAGACTGGATTTCCTGTCTCCCGTTTGGCTCTGCGTTTAGAACAAAAGCCGGATCACAGCGCTCGTTCTTGACAGGTGTTTATGAGGTCTGGCTGTCTGAAGGCCCCGCTGCGTTACTGCCATGGCACTGAGATCCACGTAACCAAGGAAGTCTGTGTGATATACAGAGCGCAGTCAAAACACACACATCCCTAAGAGACAAGTGTAGGAAAGAACCCCAGCAGCTGTCTGTGGTCAGATTACAGGATTTCATGTGCTGCAGAGATTGACTATACTTCAAATAATGGAGGGCACGGCTCATATCAAAGTACCAGCTGTATCAAATACAGTTTCCCATGGTATTAGATGTTACTTCAAATGATTCCAAAGAACCCCATGTTTTTAAAGGTAGCCTAATACAATCAAAGTGCTTGTGATTTTAGTATTAAAAGCATGTAGTTACTTGCACAAGGTTAGGGTTTGGTTTAGGGTTAGTTGGTGATTTTTGTGTTTAGGGTTTGTTTTTGCTTTAGTTGGGTTTTGGTGTTGTTTGTGTTTTTTTGTTGGTTACTGTTAGTGGAATGATTACCATGTTTATGTACCATGGTATTTAGACGGCACTTCGACAAAAGAGATGTGTGCAGGATGGTCTCACCTGCATTCGTGTTACCAGGTTACATGGTTTCCTCTCTGAAGATCCGACACGGGAATGATCGAGAACGCAGAGGATCCAAACACACGGCTGTAGTGATTAATGGGTCCAAACACATCTGCTGAATGAAAACACAAGTCAGCCGCAGCTGTAAGAGCGAGCTTTTTTGCGTTTGCACAGTTTATCAAAGGAGTGGCCTCCTCCTCCTCCTTCACTGCTCTCTCTGTGTCTCTCTTACACAGACTAACGATCCCGCTTGGATACTCCAGAGACAAACGGGCTCCGAGGATGCAAGTGTCCAGAGATACAGCAGCGTCTTCGCGTGCTTTACGGTCATTCGCGACCGTGCGTCTGATCTGTTCAGCGGCGGCAGCGTGAAGCGCGCGAGCAGTCGGAGACAGAGCTCTGTCGCCCACCAGACAGACCCTTTCAAAATAAAAGCCTGCCTTGACTTTTCAGAACTTCAGCACAGCTGGAACAATGCACAATGAAAAAAAAAAAATCCATCGGCACAAAAAAGAGCTGTCCCCATAAGAAACCATGGCAGATATCAGACTGCATAGCCTACATTCAGGCTGGTTCACGCGACACTTTAATCGTGCAGAAGTAGTGCTGAAGTCCAACTAAAGATATACT
Organism: Cyprinus carpio; assembly: GCF_018340385.1. Lineage (NCBI taxonomy): Eukaryota > Metazoa > Chordata > Actinopteri > Cypriniformes > Cyprinidae > Cyprinus > Cyprinus carpio. The sequence continues at coordinate 1,583,044 of NC_056584.1, forward strand.
GAAGTGTATTTGATTGTGCTAAAGTGGAACTATTGCAAGTATACTTCAGGTACACTTTAAACATTTACCGATATTATACCAAATACCGATATTATTCAAAAAATCATACAATCCTCATCATAAAACACATTTTAGCCTTAATATTAAAAAGTGTGCATTGAGCACAAGTAGCAAACCCAATAAAGTTTAATTATAATTTTTATATCAGTAAGTCTCAAACGAAAATGTATTTACACCATAAATGCATATTATTAAAATCTACTGTGTTTCAAAGTCAACACATGTGGCTTTTTGGCTAGGTTTAAAGGGAAAGAGCCCTTTTAGGTAAAGAAGGCAATAATAGGTGGCACTCGTGGAGGTAGGAAAATAAAGTTCTTTATGAACGGCAGGACTGCTTGCTATAAAGATTAAAATGCAAAAGAAAAGGCAGTAGAGCTGACTATTTCTGTCAATGGTAAGTTTGTGATAACGTATGAAAAGTAGTTTGAATGTTTTGCCAATTGCTTGAGCAACTTGATATATAAATCTAGAAGTAAAAGCAAAAGTAAACAGTATTGAATTATGTGTTGCTTATATTTATTGTTTAAACATGTCTGTGAAAGATTGTATTACTGTACTGTGAAAAGAAAAAAAATGGCAATGCTGAAAAAGCATTTTCAGTGACAATGTTTGGATTTGAAATAAAAAAAATGGATAAATGTTGTGTTTGTGGTAAACAGACACGTATCAGTAGTGGACTTTTCTTTGAAAGGACAGTCCCCCCTCTCATAAGAGTCACCAAAGAGGGGAATTCCCCCATTTTCAAAAAAATTTCAGAAATTCAGGCAATAATAATAATAATATAAAATATAATATAAAAAGAATAATTCAAATAAATGTCTAAAAATCCTGAATGGAGTATCACTACAAAAAGTTTAAATGATAAAAAAAAGGCTTTAAAAAGATCGGTATCGGTGACAGGAAAAAGTTTAAATGATAAAAAAAAAGGCTCCTCAAAAATCCTGATCGGAGCACCCCTAATATAGCCTAGTGTCTCATGCAATCACTCAATGAGTGTTTCAGCCGAGGAAAGACAGCAGCCTGAAAACATTGTAACCTCAGAAAATCCATTCGGTGTCTAAACTAGCCAGAAAAATGTATATTAGTGGAGGATTTTGACAGAAAATACATCATTATATTTTTACTCAAATAATTACTCTTTTTTTATTATAATTAATACAAATGAATAGTTATAACGTTATAATAAAAAATAAAAATGATATAATATTAACTTGTATACAAATCAACTGTTACTTGTAACCTTAACAAAAGGGTTCCCTGTATAGTTTAGTTTAGAAAAAATGATAAAAAAATAAAAATAACATGTACTTAATCACAAACTTGTTAATTATTCCTGAATGATTCTCACTCCAGACTGAACTCAACAGTTGGCAGCCCTGTTTAAAGTAAGTTTAAGTTTTAGGTTTCCTGAACATTACCAAAATTCACTGTATAAATTAATGTTAGATATTTTGCTCCAACTGCTGGTCAATCAGATGATAAAAATAAGTACCAATAGACAAACATTTGAAGTTATGGTAGGAATGTATAGCTAATGTGGGGTGATGTGAAGTAATCAGTAATTGTAGGATTTATTCATGCTTTTTTATGTTGGGTTTGAGTTATGTATTTATGGATAATGTTGTGTAATTCTATGTATTCAACTGGCTCCAACCCCAATCAAACACACCGGAACCAGCTAATCAAGGTCTTCAGGATCACTTGAAAAGTCACAGGCCAGGTGCAGGGTTAAAGACCTCTGGATTACATTGTTGAAATTTATTATAGCTTGTCAGTATATACTGTACGTTAAATGTACTCACCTACACATAACAGCTTGTTTGTAAACTGTTTTGCCAACTGTTGAAAAACTACTTATGTAATGACATGCAGTATAATACAAAGACATATATATTGACATTTCAAGTGGACACTAGAAGAAAGTTCTCCTCCAAACTGTATGCATTCAGTGCCAGAGGGTTTTAATCAACAGCTTTAGTAATGAAGCAGCCAGTCAATTGATTTATTGTGATTAAAATGTCTTACAACTTAATATAGGAAAGCACATGAACATTAAACCGACACGATGTACAGATATCAAGTACATTTTTAAAACAAAAATCTTTTAGAAAAGAAAAAAATAGTGCAAATTGCAGAAACTTGACACAAACCTGTATAAAATCATCAAATTCAACTGGTAAGTTATGGCACCAGCAACAGCAAAGCCATGAGTGCAATATTCTTGGAAATACCTCCTGGTAAAAAAGTAATATATTTAAAATACATTTATTTCATACTAAGTATAGTTCAAATCTATTAATGTATTTACTGACATAATTTGAGACTGATATAAAAAATTATAATTAAACTTTATTGGGTGTGCTAGTTGTGCACAATGCACACTTTTTAATATTAAGCCTAAAATGTGTTTTATGATGAGGATTGTATGATTTTTGAATAATATCGGTATTTGGTATAATATCAGTATAATATCAGTATAATATCGGTAAATGTTTAAAGTGTACCTGAAGTATACTTGCAATAGTTCCACTTTAGCACAATCAAATACACTTCAGTATATCTTTAGTTGGACTTCAGCACTACTTCTGTACAATTAAAGTGCATTAAGTACAAATTTAGTTGTTCCAATTTAGCAGACTTTAAGCATACCAGTTTAGTATAAAAGTACAATTGCAGGGTACTTTTATTAAGTGCATAAATATGTAAATGTTTTTGTAGTGTACTTAGCGTGAAATAAATGTATTTCAAATATATTTTAGTATATTTATTTTTCACTAGGGACTGATGAAAGGTATGCCTTCAATGCAATGTATGTAATTTTTGATAAAAGCTTCTGCCAAATGAAAATTAGAATACTTTGTACTGTTAGTAAAACATAAGATTGTCATTTTGAGGCTATAAGCTAATTTTATATTTGCGGGAGCCTTTTTTATAGTCACCTTTTCTAGTCAGTGTAGAGACTCCTATATGGTTGATCAATTTTGATTAAATGAAAAATTGTTTCATTTTTAGCATAATTTTTTTAGATTTTCAGCAAAACTAGAAGCATTTTAATTAAAGTGCATTAAGTAAAAACAAAAGTCACATTAACAGTGTCATACCACATATATTTTCCCCCTTGATCTTACATCTTGGCATTTTTCTAAATACTAAATAGTAACATCACAACTATATTGTGTAACGTTTGCTCATGAGGCATTCAGAGTAATGCAGTTCTGTTTATACAAGCTACAATGTGTAACAATTTCAGCCAGAGAATTGTACAATTACAGAGAAGCGTCTGGCAGATATTAACTGTAGCTTTTAGCAGACATCTGAACATAAGGGTTATCACAGCAAACACTTCACAACGTAACAGAATAAACCACTGCCTAGAAATGTGCATATAGTGACACAAGTGATATATTCAGCTTGAAAAAAAGTTCTCCAAAGTGAAAGCTACAGCAGCACTGAATCCAGCACGTCATTCGCCTCTGATGTAAATGTATGCTATGACACGTGTTCATGACAAAATTAAGAATAAAAGTACCAACCTGCAATATCCCCTTATGAAAAACAGAAAAGTCATGGCTCATATGCACCTACACATGAAGTTTTAGTTCCTCACACATTAGAGAGGCCTTGCCAAAGCATCAGGGGTGTGGGAGATGTGTTTCGATGTTGAAAAGTCAGGTCAGTTTTAAATCAAGTGGGAATGCAGCAATTTCTGGACCCACCTCTCTGACATTCTCATTGGTTAATGGATGCCTGCATCAGTAAAAATGATCATTTTTACAACTTTTGGTTGATTGAAGGAGCTTCATATTTGCAATTCCCTTGGAAAATGTGTTAATTACAGGTGTTTTACCTACATTTTAAACTATGCATTGTATTGTGTTCTTTTAGGGTTGAAGGAAATGTCCATAAAATTACTGGTAATAAAGTACTGTAAAAGGTTCTTGTAAATTTTTGGCAGGACATTATCCTTTTTTCTGTTACTGTTTGTTTGGTTTTTCCCTAGCAAAATGGTTTTATTTACACATTCATTTATGTTAATGCAGGTTAGTGGGAAACTCACCATGGCTGTAGTTACTTTGTAGTAACTTTGACTTGGACAAGCCTGCTGATCAGTGTGTGAAATGTTAATGGACCAAAAAAATGATTGAACTGGCCATCTTTCTACAAGAAACACAAAGACTTTCCAGTGTCATTCTTACACATGTTCAGACCTAAATTACAGCTGGCCGTGGGCCGTATCCCTCAGTATTGTCCCCTGGACTCATCTCCTGCAGGAATTTGGGACTGTCATAGTCAGACGAAAAGCCAAAGCCTTCAAAGTCGTCACAATTCACATCCTCTTCAGACTCCTCAGATAGATCCATATCAAGGGTTGTGTTTTCTTTGCAGTCTTCCTCAGTGGGGGAAATGGGGGGAGAAGCATCTGTCAGTAAGGGTTTGTGTCCATGAGATGTCAGTGAAGAAACAGTGGTCTGCTCGGGTTGGGAAACAAGGATTGTGTGAGACTGCCTGGGGATATCTTTCCACTGGATATGGAAAGGAGCAAATGGTTAGTCTTGTTACTGCTGATGGGGAGTCAACAGCAGGTCACCAGACACATCACAAATACAAAACACTGCTGGATAAAGAAAAAGTCTTAAAGACACAGTTCTAGAATTATGATGTAAATATAAAAAATAAAAAAATGCAAAGTGAAAGGACTGAAAGAAACATACCAAACTTTGAGGCATTTTAGGAATTTTGGACCATTTCTTCCAGAGCAGCCACACAAAGCCAATGATAATGAAGAGCACGATGGTCCCTCCACCTAGCACAGCTGCGATTAATCCCGTTTTGTCTACAGAAAAGTCAAGAACAATTCAATAAAGAATCTACTCTAGTAAATACTGACTTTATTTAAGGTAAAGATGTAGTTGAGAAAAATATTTATGAATTTAAAAATTTTTTTTTAGCAACATTTCTTTTACTTTAGCCACTGCCTTGGATTGGTTTGCTGCAACAAGCTTGTTACAATGCATTATGGGGTTGCATTCTCCACCAAAATAATTTGGCAATTGGCAAAACAATGTATTTTTAGTTTAGTTTAGTTTGGTTTAATATTTATAAAGCACATTTAAAAACAACAGGAGTTGCAACCAAAGTGCTGTACAACAAATATAAAACAAAGTAAAAACATACCCAATCAAGACAGACAAATGGTTAAATAAAATTTTACAGAATTAAAACGTACAGAATAAAAATGGTTTTCAAAGAGGATTTAAATAAAGAAATAGAAGGGGAAGATCTTATGTACAGGGAAAGGCTGTTCCAGAGCCTAGGAGTTGCCACAGCAAAAGCCTGGTCGCCTTTAGTTTTAAAATGTGAACGAGGGACTGAGAGGAGAAACTGGCTAGGTGACCAAAGAGATCTAGACGTGGAATGAGAAGATTACAAATATACTGGGGATCACAACCATGTAGAGCTTTAAAAACAAAGAGCAACATCTTAAAATCAATATGGAACTTGACCGGGAGCCAGTGTAGAGAGCCGAGTGCTGGGGTAATGTGCTCATGTTTTCTAGTGCCAGTCAATAATCTGGCTGCCACATTTTGCACCAACTGCAATTGGTCCAGAGATGATTTAAGCAAACTCAGATAACGTGAGTTGCCGTAATCCAACCTTGAAGTTATAAATGTATGAATTACTGTTTGAAGGTCCTTCATGGAAAGCATCCTCTTGATTCTAGCAACTTATCTTAATTGAAAGAAACTGCTTTTCACAACAGCACTGATCTGCTTATCAAAAGACAACATAGGATCAAAGACAACACCAAGGTTTCTAACACCTTCGCGTACATTTGATGACAGGGGGCCAAGCTGCTTGACAATGCCAGACGACACAGTTGTTGGACCAAAAACTATTATTTCAGTTTTATCATTATTTAACTGTAAATCAATTGAAGTCCATCCAGCATTTAATGTCCTGAAGACATGCAAACAGATTAGACAGAACAGTTATTGTTTTTAACAGGAAAATAAAGTTGTTGTCAGCAAAGAGATAAATTATGTTTCTGAAAAGTATAACCGAGTGGAAGCATATATAAGGAGAAAAGGAGAAGACCCAAAATAGAGCTCTGTAGAACACCATAGGAGATTTGAGCCCGAGATGAGAAACAATTCCCCAAATTCACAGAAAAATATCTGTCCTTAAGGTTGGAAGCAAACCAGTTCAGCACAGATCTCTGGAAACAAGCTACCTGATCAAGTCTTTGAAGAAGGATGTCATGATCTATTTTATCAAATGCTGCAATTAAATCAAGCATGATTAAGATACAGCAAGAACCAGAGTCAAAGGAAAGTAAAATAGCATTAGTAACCTTCAAGAGGGCAGATTCAGTACTATGAAATTTTCTAAACCCAGAATGAACTGTGTCAAAAATATTAAAAGTATTTAAGTACTGTAAGATGAGGTCTGAGAATAAACAACTTTTTCCAAAACTTTTGAGATGAAAGATATTTAGAAATGGGTCTATAGTTATTTAGGTCATGCTGATTTAGATTATGCTTTTTTAACAGTGGTTGGACTATAGCATGTTTAAAAGAAGCAGGTACAATTCCATTTGTTAAGGAGCTATTGATAACATCAGTAACAACTTGACTTGAGGCTGGAAAAGCCTCTTTAAAATTTGTTAAGTAGGTATTGATAACATCAGTAACAACTTGACTTGAGGCTCATAGAGCTGTGAAGGTGACACGGAAAATAAGAAATTTTCTAAAAATAATTTTGAGATGGTATGTAAGACCTGATACACTCAACTTTATGGATAAAATGTTTTAAAAACTATTCATAGAAATCAGTGGAGAATTCAAATAAGGCACTAGGAGCAGGATGTCATCAGCTGTAAATATCACTGATAAGTGACCCATCGATGACATATACGCATGTCCTTTCTTATCAGTGATGCAAAATATTATCAGCTATGCATCTTCAGGTAAATGCTATAACAACTGTTTAAATGTTCATTTAGGACTGTGGCTGCTTTGATGGCATCTTGCAGAAGAAAGGCATGGGAGTGTCGCTCAGTTTTGAGTTTGCTGGAAAATCAGACTGAGTAAGTGCACAGAATAGTATAGTAATTGTACTTTTAATATGGTAATTTTATTTGTGGTTGATAGTGTTACAATATAGTTTCTTTGTTATTGGCATTCTGTTTTCTCATCAAGTAGGCCTATGCATATACTAAGGTACTGTGAAAAAATAACTAATAATGACTGTTTATAACATTCTTTTAGGACTGGGAATACATAGGCCTACTCTCGCCTTCACCCGTATCTCACACGGGAAGGGGAGGCAGGTCTTGTCCAGTTTTCATCTCGATTCAGAATCTTAGAGTAAGTGTGCATTCACTATTTTACAGATGTTTCTTTCATCTGATTTGTTTACTGTATGGTAAAATGTGTGCTATGTGGTAATTGTGTTCTTTTTTCTATAAACTAGTGCTATTATTGTTGTTCATGGATTTAATGTTTTTTGTTTGTTTTATAATTTTCTCTCTCGTTCCCCCCAAATCGTAGTGTTGGACATGTTCCACAGGCTCTGGGATTGATGCTGGAACAGGGATATGGACGTTTGATGAGAATAATTGAGTGAGGCTCTTCAAATGTTTTTTTTTTCTTCTTCAGAGCACATAAACATTATTCACTTGGGAAATGCCGGGTATGTGATGTTCATTTATATATTTCAACATGACATACATTACCAGTCAAAGGTTTTTGTTCAGTAAGATTTTTAATGTTTTTGTAAAGAATTCTCTTCTGGTCACCAAGCCTGCATTTATTTGATCCAAAATACAGCAAAAGCAGTAATATTGTGAAATATTTTTACTATCTAAAATAACTGCTTTCTATTTGAATATATTTTAAAATGTAATTTATTCCTGCAATCAAAGCTAAATTATCAGCATCATTACTCCACTCTTACTCCAAGTTTAGAAATTAAAATTGTATTTAGCACAAAAGTGATGATGACATTTATAATGTTACAAAATATGCTGTTCTTCTGAACTTTCTATTAATCAAAAAACCTGAAAAAATGATACTCAACTTTTTTCAACATAATAATAATAATAATAATAATAATAAATTATTTTTTGAGCAGCAAATCAGTATATTAGAATGATATCTGAAGGATCATGTGACTTGAGTAGTAATGATGCTAAAAATTCAGCTTTGTAAATTCAGCTTTGATTGTTCCTAATAAACTTTTAACAAGTTTAACTCCACTCACAAGTGAATCTCAAGTTATTTTGTGTGATAGTTAAATATATTCTAAATAAACTACAAACAAAAAATATACATTTATTTTGTCCTTACATTCTTTCTTGTAACTCTTCCCTCTCAGTCACATACCTGATTGAAAGACTCATTATGCAGCTCATTTTGCAGGCCTTTGTCTTCTCAGTTGTGAATCACACTAATATTCATGATCATTCACGCCTTCTCGCATATGCCCTTTCGAAACAAAGTGACTTAGAAAATTTAAATCAATATATTATTTTCTGTGAGCGAGTAAACAAGATGATTTTCACATAATTTTAAAGCAAAAACTCTAGGCTACAAGATCCAGTTCTCAAAAGTCTTGTAAACAAGTGTTCTGTAGGCTATGTGTTTTATGGCCTTATTTCAGTGACTTCAAAATTGTAGTTCCCTTTCAGTCGGTCACTCTCGACGTCACGTCAGTGATTGAAGAATTGGGATCTCGCTTAGAGAGACCAATATACTTTGAGTGTAAAATAAACGAGCCAATGCACATTGGCATGCGATTATTGTCTAAAGCACTGAGGGACCTGCATGAGGATGGTCATGATCCAGAAGTTCTAAAAGAGCTCCAATCTGCAGCTGATCTCGCGCTCCAAGCGACAAAGGTCACCGCGAGTTCTTTGGGTTGTGCGATGTCCATACTTGTGGTCCAGGAGCATCAACTCTGTTTGTGCCTGGTTGAAATGAGGGACGCAGACAAAGTTCGGTTCCTTAATGCTCCTGTGTCCCAGGAGGAGGAGGGCCGGGTGGAGAATCTGAAAAATCTCGACGAGAGAGTGGTTTTCTCTGTCTCTGTGTCCTGCAAGATGGACCACACCAGATCACACTCATCCTCCTCCATCGCCAGCAGGCAGCAGTGGGCGTTTCGAGAGCATCAACAAAGGCCCTACTTACGCACCCTCTGCCAACCTGTGGAACCAGGTAAGTGTTGCACCGCACACTCAGACCCCTCTTCAGTCCCCTTACCAGCTGCCTGAGTTGGGTCCCTGTGTTCCACCTCGCTGCCCCACTGCGGGTATGGCGGTGGTTCAGTTGGTCCCGCTCGCACGGTATCTGGATGCCTGGCTAGCACTATCCAGCCCGTCTCATTGGCTTCTGTGGACCATCAGCCTCGGCTATGCAATTCAGTTCGCCCAGCGTCCCCCAAGTTCAGCAGCATCCGCTTCACAAAAGAGAAGGCAGCTGATGCTCCTGTCTTGCATGCGGAGATCGCAGTCCTACTGACGAAGGATGGGATAGAACCGGTCCCTCTAGCAAATATGAGGAAGGGGTTTTACAGCCCTTACTTCATTGTGCCCAAGAAAGGCGGTGGGTTGTGACCAATCTTGGATCTGCGAGTCTTGAACCGGTCCCTTCACTGGTTACCGTTAAAGATGTTGATGCAGAAATGCATCTTCGGGTGCATCCGTCCCCGAGATTGGTTTGCAGCAATCGACCTGAAGGATGCATACTTTCATGTGTTGATCTTTCCGCACCACTGACCATTTCTGTGGTTTGCATTCGAAGGACGCTATTCGGGCTGTCCCTGTCTCCCCATTTCTTCATGAATGTCTCGGAGGGGGCTCTTGTTCCACTCAGAGAGCAGGGTGTTCACATCATCAACTATCTCGACGATTGGCTTATACTAGCGCAGTCTCGGGTTCAGTTGTGCAAGCACAGGGACCTGGTGCTCAGGCACCTCAGCCAGTTGAGTTTTCGTGTCAACTGGGAAAAGAGCAAACTCTCCCCAAAGCAGAGGATCTCTTTTCTCAGTTTGGAGTTGGATTCAGTCAAACAGACAGCACCCCTTACAGAGGGACATGCGCGGTCGGTGCTGAACTGCTTGAATTCATTCAAGGGCAGGACAGCGTTCTCACTGAAACTGTTTCAGAGGCTCCTTAGCATATGGTAGTGACACTTACACCACTAGGGCTATGGCATATGAGACTGCTTCAGCACTGACTTCATGGCAGAGTCCAGAGGTGGGTGTGGCAGCGCAGCACTCATCGGGTCCAAGTTACACCATCCCTTCGCCAAAACCTTCACCCCGTGGTCAGATCTTACGTTCCTCCAGGCAGGAGTGCCCCTACAACAGGTCTCCAGGCATGTTGTGATTTACACAGTTTGCACTGGCATATCAATTGCCTAGAGTTGTTAGCAGTGCGCCTGGTCTTGAACCGTTTCAAAGGGCGCTTACGAGGCAAACACGTGTTGGTCCGAATGGACAACATAGCGACCATTGTGTACATCAACCGACAAGATGGTCTGTGCTCCCATCCCATGTCGCAACTCGCCCGCCATCTCCTCCTTTGGAGTCGGAAGGTTCTGAGGTCACTTTGTGCCATTCACATTCCGGGCCTGCTCAACCATACGGCCGACAAACTGTCTCGAGCTATGCTTCCGGGAGAGTGGCGACTCCGTCCCCAGATGGTCCAGCTGATTTGGAGACGTTTCGGAGCTGCTCAGGTAGACCTGTTTGCCTCTCCAGAAACCTCTCAATGCCAGTTGTTCTGCTCCCTGACTGATGGAACACTGGGCATGGACGCACTGGCACACAGCTGGCCGGAGGGCCTGCGCAAGTATGCGTTTCCCCTAGTGAGCCTTCTCGCACTTACACTGTGCAAGGTCAGGGAGGACGAGGAGCAGGTCCTCCCTGGCAGATTCCTATGAGGAAGGGTCTACTGACTCAGAGACGGGGCATCCTGTGTCTGATCCCAGGATGGGATGCGGAGGTTCTTGGTGACCTACCCCAAGAGGAAGTGGACACCATCACTTCGGCGAGAGCATGTCTATGAGACACGCTTACACCTTGAAGTGGAACCTGTTCACCGAGTGGGATCTTCTCCTGATCAGGGTTGTGCTTTCCTTTTTGCAGCAAGGGTTGGAGCAAAGGCTGTCTCCCTCCACCCTTAAAGTCTATGTTGGTGAGATTGGTGTTATCCTTGACCCCTAAAGTTTTTTGTAGGTAGGAAAGCATGACCTGGTCATCAGGTTCCTTGGGGGACAAGAAGGTTAAATCCTCCCCAGCCCTCCTCCATACCCTCTTGGGACCTGTCTCTAGTGCTTAAAACACTACAGCAGGGCCCATTTCAGCCTTTGCAGTCAGTCAAGCTAAAGTTTCTTTCAATGCAAACTCTGCACCTGCTTGCACTGGCCTCCATCAAGAGGGTAGGGGACCTGCACGCATTTTCGGTCTACAATTCGTGCCTAGAGTTTGGGCTGGCTGACTCCCAGGTAATCCTGAGGCCCCGGCCCGGCTATGTGCCAAAGGTTCCCACTACTCCTTTCAGGGATCAGGTAGTGAGCCTGCAAGCGCTGCCCCTGGAGAAGGCAGGCCCAGCCCTAGCTTTGCTCTCTCCCATCTGAGCCTTGAGATGCTATGTAGACCGAACACAAAGCTTGAGGACCTTAGACGAGCTCTTTGTCTGTTACAGAGGCCGGCAGAAGGGGAAGGCCATCTCTAAGCAGAGGATGGCCCAATGGATTGTGGATGCCATCACCTTGGCTTATCAGGCACAGGGTGCATACTGCCCGCTCAGGTTAGGGTTAGGGTGTTGCATCCTCCTGGGCACTGGCTCGTGGCGCCTCGCTGACAGGTATTTGTAGAACTGTATGCTGGGCGACCCCAAACACATTCGCTAGATTCTATAGACTTCGTGTGGAGCCAGTATCCTCCTGTGTTCTCACCTCAAACGGGTAGAGGCACTGAGAGGCCCTGGTTAGTGTCGGCTTGCTATAACTGCTCCAGAGTGTCCATAATGTAGACCCTGTCAAGCTCCTCCATCCCCTCGGCAGCCAGATGCGATGGAACAGAAGGCTGGGTTCCATATGTGAAACCTAAGTGGATCCCATATGTGTAAAGTCCACGGTATAGCCTCAGAGCCCGTGTTTCCCCAGCAGACTTCTGCCATTTCCAAGAGGGTTACAATCACTTCCAATCTTCCATATGCACCTAAACGGATGTTCATATGTATATTTGTTTCCGAAACCTCTTTCGTGAAGAATGGGGCTTCCACAATGTCCCTGTTCCATGTGAAATGGGTATGTTTTCCCAGTGATATCCAATCTCACTGAATGGGTAGAGCTATGCTTCACAACGTCTCCTAGCGAGTGGTGGTTCTCGCTTCACTACACCAAAAAGGGGTGCAGGCGGCTCACACAGGGCACTAGAAGGGGCAGCATCCATTGCACTTAGATGGGGATCTCAATTCGTCAGTCACCATCGTGATGTTGAGAGTGACCGACTAAAAGGGAATGTCTCGGTTACATATGTAACCCTCGTTCCCTAAAGTAGGGAACGGAGATGTCACGTCCCATCGTCATGTCTACTGTACCAATGATGAGTGGCCGGGTCACCGACTTGACTCCTCAGTGAAAACCCTGGTATGATTTGCACCAGCTGCTGTTTATGCTCATGCTGTGATCATCTGCAGCTGGATGCAATAATCGCATACCAATGTGTATTGGCTCATTTAGTTTATCCTCAAAGTAGATTGGTCTCTCTAAGCAAGATCCCAATTTGACGGTCACCAACGTGACGTCTCTGTTCTCTTCTTCAGGGAACGAGGGTTACATACGTAACCGAGATGTTTTTCACTAACCACGCATAAATTAATTGTATTAAAAAGTATCTTCTGTCTATATGCCTCTTGTGCAATTAAATCAGACATTTATTTCCTCTGAGCTTCCTTAGCAGTACTCTGATACCGTTTAAGACATTCTCTGAAGTTTATCTTTCTTCCAACTGTGCTCAGCACGCCTACACTCATGTCTAATGGCACAAATGGACCCCTGAATCCATGTCTGTACTTTTTTTATCACCTTGGATCTCTGTAACCTTAGGGGAGCAGCTCCAAGGTGGAAGTGCAGGTACTATTAAAAAGATAAACTAATTAATCAGGATGGACACAAGAGGATAGAACATTCACAGCAGTCGGAATTTGGGTAGATAAATACACATCCTTGAAAGACTTTGCATAAGACATGAAATCTCTTTGAACAGAGGTTTGGAGTGACAATAAACATGAATATTAAAATCAACCAAAATTAAAAGACTATCATAGCGTAACACTATTGAAGTCAAGTCTGCTTTATTGTCAATTCTTCCACATGTACAGTACATACATACAGAGAATCGAAATTGCATTACTCTCAGACCCCCGGTGCATACACATAACACTAACAGTAGAGCCAAAAAATCTAGATCAAATATAAAATATAAGGTAAAACTATACAATAAGGGAATGTAAAAAAGACATAATAGAAAAAATAAAATAAAAATAAGGTTAAATAAAAGCAGCGCAAGGCACATGGCAGATAGAGTGCAAACCAGTGAACAAACAGTGCAGATAAAAAGATTTTTAGTGCATAAAAAAATAGCTTATTCAGTCTGATTAAAAGTGACAAAGTGACAAAGGGCTCAGAGCAGTTATTTTATTAAACTGACTGATGAGGAGGTAGAATGATGTCAGATCCATGGTGAATGAGGTAGTGAGCAGACCACTGCTGCACAAAGTGACTGGTGCATGACATTCGTATGTTAGAGGGAGGGGGGGTGGAAGGACCTGGGGATGTGGGACCTGGGGGGGGGGGGGGGGGGGGTTTCATAGTTCAGTGGTGCCTGAGGCAGAAGAGGGACGGGGGGGTAAGTTCGGGAGCGAGTTCAGCTTCCTGACAGCCTGATGGATGAAGCTGTCCTTCAGTCTGCTGGTCCTGGCCTGGAGACTCCGCATTCTCCTCCCTGATGGGAGCAGACTGAAGAAGCTGTGTGACGGGTGAGTGGGATCACCTGCAATGCAGAGGGCTTTTCGAGTGAGATGGGTTCCATAAATGTCCTGGAGGGAGAGGAGAGAGAGACACCAATGATCTTCTCAGCAGCTCTCACTATGCGTTGAAGAGTCTTCCAGCAGGACGCGTTGCAGGCGCCATACCACACAGTGATGCAGCTAGTCAGAATGCTCTCGATGGCGCCACTGTAGAAGGTGTACATGATGGGGGGTGGGGCTCTGGCTCTCCTCAGTTTGCGGAGGAAGTAGAGACGCTGCTGTGATTTCTTGGCCAGTGCTGCGGTGTTGTCGGTCCAGGAGAGGTCCTCTGTGATGTGCACACCCAGGAACTTGGTGCTGCTCACTCTCTCCACAGTCGCACCGTTGATGGTCAGAGGAACATGCTGAGTGTGCGCTCTCCTGAAGTCCACAACAATCTCCTTCGTCTTCTCCACGTTCAGAGAGAGATTGTTGTCACTGCACCACCCGGCCAGGCGGCTCACCTCGCTCCTGTAGTTTGTCTCATCTGTGTTGCTAATGAGACCCACCACAGTCGTGTCATCCGCAAACTTAATAAAGAGGTTGGAGTTGTGTGACGGTGTGCAGTCGTGGTTCAGCAGAGTGAAGAGGAGGGGGCTCAGCACACATCCTTGGGGGGGCCCAGTGTTCAGTGTGATGGTGCTGGATGTGTTGCTGCCGACACGTACTGCCTGAGGTCTTCCAGTCAGAAAGTCCAACAGCCAGTTGCACAGCGAAGTATTGAGCCCCAGCTCGACCAGTTTGTGAATGAGCTGTTGAGGGATGATTGTGTTGAATGCTGAACTGAAGTCTATGAACAGCATTCTGACGTATGAGTCTTTTTCCTCTAGATGTGTGAGTGCTGAGTGGAGGGTAGTTGAGATGGCATCATCGGTCGACCGGTTGGACCGATATGCAAACTGGAATGGGTCCAGGGAGGGGGGGAGGGCAGACTTGATGTGGTGCATGACTAGCCGTTCGAAGCACTTCATGAGGATGGGAGTAAGTGCAACAGGACGGTAGTCATTGAAGCATGATGGAGATGGCTTCTTCGGGACTGGAATGATGGTGGTAGCTTTGAAGCATGTGGGAACAACAGCTTGACTAAGTGAGATGTTGAAAATGTCTGTGAAGACATCAGTGAGTTCTGCTGCACAGTCTCTCAGTACACGCCCAAGAATGTTGTCAGGACCCGGAGCTTTGCGTGCATTGATCCTGCTGAAGGATCTCCTCACGCTGTCTGGGGTCAGCATCATCACCTGGTCACTGGGAGGAGGTGGAGTCTTCTGTGCAGTGGAGCTGTTTTGTGCCTCAAAGCGAGCGAAGAAGGTGTTCAGCTCGTTCAGCAGAGAGATGTTGCTGTCACAGGTCCGCTGTGGGGGCTTGTAGTCCGTAATGGTCTGTATCCCCTGCCACAGGCTCCGAGTGTCTCTGCTGTCGCTGAATTGATGGGCTATCCTCCTGGAGTACTGTCTCTTAGCCTCTCTGATGCCACGGGATAGGTTGGCCCTGGCTGTTCTCAGGCCCCCCTCGTCTCCAGCTCTGAAGGCAGCGTTCCGCGTCTCCAGGAGTCTGTAGACTTCCCCTGTCATCCACGGCTTCTGGTTGGCCCGGACAGTAATGGTTTTTGTGACTGTTACATCCTCAATACACTTGGTGATGTAGGCAGTGACAGTCTCCGAGTACTCCTGGAGGTCAGTGGAGTTATTATAAGTGGCAGCCTGCTTAAACATATTCCAGTCAGTTGTATCAAAGCAGTCCTGAAGAGCCTCAGACGATCCTTCTGGCCACACTTGAATCTGTTTCTGAACTGGTTTGGCGACTTTAACGAGCGGTCTGTATGCAGGCATTAGCATGACAGTGATGTGGTCTGAGGCACCGAGGTGGGGGAGGGGGGAGGGCTTTGTAAGCTCCTCTCTGTGTGGTGTAAACAAAGTCTAAAAATGTTTTTACCTCTTGTTGGAAAGTTAATGTGTTGGTGTATTTTAGGAAACACACTCTTTAAGTCAGCATGGTTGAAATCCCCAGCTATGATGAGAAAAGCATCGGGGTGTGCTGTCTGCTGCTCACTGATGTGCTGGTACAGTTCATTTAGTGCATCGTTCCTGTTGCTGTTGCTGTTGTTCGGGGGAATGTAAACCGAAACGAGCAGTATGGCAGTATATTCCCTCGGCAGATAGAACGGCCGGCACTTAGTGTTCATAAAATTCTCAGGGGGTGAGTATTTTTTGCAGATCACAACAGCATCGCGGCACCACGCGTCATTGATGTAAACACAAAGCCCGCCGCCGCGGGGTTTTTCCTCCCGCGACGCGAGCTCTGTCTGCTCGATAGCACGTCAGCTGGTCGAGCTGAATGGCGCAGTCCGGAACGCTGTCGCTGAGCCATGTTTCCGTGAATACAAACACACAACAGTCTCTTACAGTCCTCTGAGTTGAACGTAGTAATCGGATGTAGTCCAGTTTATTGTCCAAAGAGCGTACGTTAGCCAGTACGACGGTGGGGATGGATGGCTTGTGTGGGTTAGCCGTTAGCCTAGCCCGGATACCTCCTCCGCGCTTACCCCTCTTCTGCTTCCTCTCACGCCGCTTGTGGCGCCTCCGCTGTGGGCGAGATGCAGTAGAGGGGGTCGGTGATGATGTAGGCCTCCGGAGCAGTTCGAGATCTCGCAGCTGTTCCGCGTGCGCGGAGTTTAACTCTAAAAAATGCGGCTCTGCCGACATCCAGCAGAAACTCACGACTGTATGCGCGCTTAAAGACAGATAGACGCGCGATGACGACATACAAAAACACTGCGACTCACAAGACAAAAAACACGAAAACACCGTTCTGTCGGGACAGAGAGAAGCCGCTGCGTGTGGACGCGCCGCCATCAACAACACACTAGAGAAGCCAAGAAGTCAGAAAATTATTGGATGAAGTCATTATTACATTTTGAAGGTCTGTAAACCAGGGCACAGAGCAAGGAAGTGGGAAGATCAACCTTGAACAACTGCACCTCAAAGCTTTGAAAAATTTCATCAAGCAAGCATTTGCACTCTAAATAGTTCCTGAAAATTGTTGCAATTTCACCTCCATGGCCAGCAGTTCTAGGAGAATTAAAAAAAATCAATAGTCAGGAGGAGAGAGTTCCACTAGGGCTGTATAATCACCAGGACTGAACCATGTCTTTGTCATTAAAAAAAATCCAAATCATAAGTAGCGCAAAAGTCATTTAAGATGAATGATTTGCTGGAGACTGATCTAACATTTATTAGCCCAAATTTAACAGGACGATCTACACTCCGAGAAAGAACTGTCATGAGTCTAGTTTGTGAGTGTATTTGTGTATTGGTGAATTTTCCAGAGATACAAGATTACAAGAGTTAACTCCAGCATCTAGCATGGCACAAGGGAAGTGGACAAGAGACCAGACAACCGGTATTTGATCATCAACAGAAGTATGAGGACGACTGACAGTACAAAATTTGTGAGGTGAGTCGCGATGAACATAGCATCGGCAATTGTCAATCCCCAACACACGACAGAGTTTATAGATTCCTTCTGGTAAAGGTTCAACTGTACCAGTTCAGCAGGTGAGTAGCAAAGAACCATTGTAGATAAAAACTTGTGAGGAACCAAAAAATTAGTAAAGCTGACATGCCGTGCACATTGAAAAACAGTAAAATACCGACCAGCACAGAGAACACGCTAAGCAATAAACAACGCATCTTTTCTGACCCTGCTACATAACCATGTTAGAAAGTGTGTTAGCCTGAACACCACACAAAAACCACCCAGAACCACCCTATTGTGTAGGAAAAGAGCAGACTGGATAAGAATGCCCCAGACCTTTAAAAAACCCCCAAAAATAATAAACGGGTAACAAACCAGAGAGAAAGTGGAGACTTACCCACGGGTCGATATGCAACAAACATGGAAATGAGGCGATAAAGGCTTGGGATAGGTCAATGAAGGACAGGAAAAAGATTACAAGGGAACACCAAAAATTTGGCTTAATCGCTGGAACAAATAAAATATAATCCACAGGCACAATGTCCACAGGGATTAATCCAGGAAGGGAGGGGAAACCAGGGAAAAAAAACAGGAAAGCAGCAACTGACACACAACCAGCATGTGTTAGAGATGCTCTGTAGGCCTTCAAAAAAGGGTGCAAAAGTAAAAATACGCAGGGTGCAATATTCACCAAGAGTAAAAATACACAGGGTGCAAAATTCACAGTGTCTACAGAGTTTAATCCAGAAAAGGGAAACGAAACCCAGGCAAAGAAACACTGGAGAGCAGTGGGAGGCAGACAAGCCAGCGTTCACTCAACCGGAAACTGGCATTGGAATCAGCATACTTGTATTTCAATAGTATATATTACATAACAACAATAAATATGTTCTCATTTTTGTTAACCCCTTTTCGTGTAATGGACTATATGACATTTAGTGTATGTTGAATAGTCAGCGAGGAAATGGTGGTGATTTCAAACACAGCTCGTGTCAGAGCTCTCAAACAAACTCTTTTGTTTAGAATTAAAGAAATCAGTACTGACTCTCACACACTGGCTGCACTTAATAGCATGACAAGAAAGCTGCATCTATAAAAATGAACAAAATTAAACTGATAATGTTTTTACCGGTCTCTGGCATCTGCTGAGGGACACAAACATTTCTGTAGGTATATGAAGGAATACCAGCAATCTTCCCTTCAAACTTCAGCTCAACACACTGTCCAGCAGTACTTTCGTTCAGGTGGATTTTCGCAGTGCACAGCTTCTCCTCCACAAAACATGTGTATAAAACCTTTTGCTGTGGAAGGAGAAAAGAAGAGAGTCATTTTAACAATTCAACATCCTAACAAGACTAACATTTAAAGAAGGACACGGCGGTGTCTGTGCGACTGCTTTTCCAACCTCATCATGTGTGACTGTGTACATAAATTTTTCTTTCAGAATGTCTTGCTGATGAAGAAAGAAAGGGTGCTGAAAGGACACTTCAATCACATTTTTGTGGACAGATGTATTTACAGCAGGGAAGTCCAAAGAGCCTGGAAAAAGAAAAAGCCAATACAAGTCAAAATAACAAGGAAAAAGTAATCTTGTAAAAGACTAAAGGAAATTAATCACTAAACACTAAAACAATATCCAAACAGATTTGCATTTCCAGAAGGAAACGGCAGCAGTGCTTGCAAGGCAGCAGAACGAGAGTTGAAGCTTTAAGGAAGTTCATTTTCTTTTAGGCCCTAGTTCGTTAAATGAAATGCTGCTGTATAAGCATGAAGCACACGTGATGCAATGCTTTTCTCAGTATAAGGCAGCTGTACTGTTAAATAGATGCAGTAGAGAAAGGAGAAATTAAACAAATATCAATGACAACATATTTTATATTTTATACTTAGAAAACGAGCCTTAAAATGTCTGAGAAACATCAATGGTGTTTCATCATCAAAGAACTTTGCAAACGCTGTAATAAACAGTAATACTGTTTCCATATGATTAGGTTATACTTGGAGAACTTACATTTTTGTTTTTTCTCTTCAAAAAAGTCTTGGCTGTAGGTGAATGTAATGGAGACGCTTTCTGATTTCTCTTGCCCGTCATGTGCCGTCACGAACACTATGTAATCGTCACCCACATCTCTGCTGTAGCTGCTGATATCAAGGTACGTCTGATAGGTGTCAGCGGTTTGGGAATCACTAGAGATAAACGAGACAGAAAGATTAAGCGATGTGATAGTGATTAAGAAATGAAATAGTATTTTTTGATCAGCTGCTTTAGACACACATACCTTACGTAAGGTTTAACCTTTACACTGAATTTCAGCTGTTCGGTTGGGTTACTGTAGTTCCAGTAGAGGACATTCACAAAGTTGTGACAAACAACACTGACGTTTGTTGGAGAAGGAACTGTAGAAAAAAAAAGTTAGTCTATTACACAAATCTATTAGTCTATTATACAAACTCAAAGCTCACAAGAGCAACAAATGCTTCCAATATTTCTCAACGGCTGCTGAAATGCTGAGCCATTTTTAAAACAGACGCCATCTTCTTCAGAGAATCTTAGACTAGATTTTGAGTTTTGCTCAAACACAATCACTGAATTTTGGACACACACAACTGAATCTTATCTAAATATAAATGTTTTAAATGGGTGTGGAAAATAAATATACATTAAAAAAAAAAAAATTAAAGGAAATACAGCAGAAAAATGTCAATCATACAAGGAAACTACTTCAATAACCTCTAAAACCAGCCTGAAAAGAGTGAGAGACCAGCTAAAATCAGTAAACCAGCTTAGACTGGATAAAGACGTTTTTATATTTCAACAGGGTAAATACAGTAATTCCTATACTTCTAATTGTGTTAATAGATTGTTTGATTGGTAATGCATAATCTGATGCTAATCTATTTAAGAGTCATAGTATTAAAATATATATAGGCCTTAGATTAATATATGTGTTTTTGAATGAACAACCCATCATAACAGCCTGATATTTCAGGTCATTCTGAACTGAGGAAGTGGCTGAAAGCATGTGCCATCACAGGAACTGCAGGTCTTACTCAATATGAAAACTTTCAGTCTCGTGGTGGATTGGGTTGGGTCTAAGTTTGTGTGAATGTGTGTGTATGTTTGTGTATACACACACACACACACACACACACACACACACACACACACACACACACACACACACACACACGCACACACACACAAGAAAAACAAACCTTAAGCCATTGGATCCATCAGAGCATATACAAATTATTTTACAGCTTTAATAACATTTAATTATTAAATGTAATAATTTTTAGTCATTGATGTTAGATTGTAAAATGTTATACCAAACAATCACAAAAACCGAGATAAGCAAAGCTTATAATGCAGTTTCTACATTATAAGCTGCATAATAAGTGATTTTTTCACATAAGAGGAAGTGTAATGCTCTTATACAGTGCTTACTAACAGTTCAGTTTAGATGTGTTTAAAAGGGAATACACCCTTCAGCACATCTGGGGCTGCAAGACATCACTAGTTTCTCACGCTGCGCTGGTGTGATCTCGGTCCTCTCTTTTTCCAGTCTCTTCAATATTTCAGAGACTGTAGGGGTCTTCTATGTCATACCTCTGTCAACAAGGATTTTCATTCAGGTTTAGATCAGAACTCTAGGCTGGCCATTTCATTTTTTTCAATATTTTCAGCTTCAACTAACTGCCCATTTTGCAGTGTGACGGGGCTTTGTCTTGCATGAAAATTGCAGGCTGATTGGGAGTTGTTTGCAGGGAAGGAACTGCATGTTGTTGAAGAAGTTTCGGATAACATTTGCATTCACCCTGCCATGTATCTATATAAGAGGCCCAACTCCTGCCACAGAAAACATCCCATAAACCCTGAAACTTCCTCCTCCACCTTTCACTGACTTCTTTACACACTTTGGCTTCAGTCTTTCCCCAGTTTGACAACAAACATAATGTTTCATCACTGAAGTGAACATTGGACCAGTTCTCCTCTCTCGACACAACATGCTCCTCAATAAAGGGAAGCTTAGTTTTTTTATTCTTTCTGCTGATGGTTTTGTCACTGCAGAGTGGACTTTCAGTCCAAATTCTCTTAAACTTAGAGTCAATGAATGCCGAGACAGATCCTTACCCTGTTCAGCACTTCCAAGCTGCAAGCAATTCCAGCTGCAGTGTTGAACTGATTTATCTTGCTATAGCTGCCACTGGCCTTCATCTGGACAACCTGCTGTCGGAGGGTTTCAAGTCCCTTTAGAATGACTCACCATCTTGCAAAGTCATTGAAAACTGGAAAGTTAAGATTGCCAGTAAAATAGGGTTTATCAGATACCTAAGGAAATTAGCACCAGGTGCCAGATTAACACCAATAACTGGGAGATATCTGAAGTGTTCTCTAATTTTGATTAGTTTTCATTTTCAAATATCTTATTTAAGTTTTGTTATACTGTGCTTCAGAATATATTTAACTTATGAAAAATATGCTTTAAAAACTGTGCTTTTACTCCTGCTAGGATAAATACAGAGTTCTGGCATGAAACTCCGATGGTGCAGTCTGATAGGTCTAACTCAATCTGACCTAATGACATCATTATCACATGGCACAGCTGATTGGTTCTCTCCTGTACTGGTAGCCAATGAGCTTGCTTCTCAACATTCAAATATATGACTAGAGCTTGCCGTAAACCAGTGCAGCTTGCTTCAGAAACCCTCCACCTTCCCCAGCTGTATAGATCTGCTACGAGATGATTCATGTATGCTATGGTGTTATTTCATGTATGTTATATTTGCAGCAGCAATATTTCTTACATGCTCACAGCAGCATGTTGTGGATGTACTGGGAGTAGCAAGTCTCTATCTACTTGCTCTGCCTCAGCAGCAGCGTAGCAGATCTATTCTGCCAAGACCAAATACATTAACATTGTCATGTACATTACCATGCCAATCCATCCGAGAGTTATCATGACAGAACTACAAATAGGAAAAAGCAGTGACCTCGAAATTTAGGATTTTTTTTATTTAGGAAATTTTGTTCTCTAATTTTGATTTCCACTATGTATATCCTAGCCTCTTTCTGTCTTTGGTGGCCCAACACCATAGGTACTCATAAATCAGGTGACCAGCTTAACCTCATCTTTACGTGCAATTGTATCACAGATAACATCTTGGTTAAACCTTTACATATCTCGGATCATTTCATTATCGCTTTTAATCTACATCTACCATCCTTCACACCATCAATCCCTCTGCCAGTTTCATTTTGACAAAACCTAAGGTCTCTATTTCCTTCTTAACTTTCCTCTGTGGTATCATCCTCTCTACCCACACCCACACCTGCCTAGACAATATCTGTCCTCTTTCCTCCAGAGCAGTGCATCCTATTTCCTTCAATGTCCTCCGCGAGCACCGGACTAAACTAGGGGCAGTGGAAAGAAAAATGGCGCAAAAAGATTCAGCTGACCTCAGTATAGGTATCAGTCACTGCTATCCTCGTTTCCAGGTTCACGCTGCCAGAACTTCCTTCTTCCACAACAAGATCAACAGTGCGTCAGACACATGAAAACCCTTCAGACTTCAGGCGATTCTTAAAAAAACATTTACAGTTGAAGCATGTCTAATATGAGGTGGACGCCTATTATAAGTGAACGCTTTGGAGCGGCAACTGCAAAGGCCTCATCGCCCCTTCACTTATCTAGTCTTCTGTACAATCAACGTAGATTGATCAGAAGATCTTAAAAACCTAAAGGGCTTATACACCTGTAAAAGATATGACAAATAACATGGTGCTAACCCATTTAGAGACTTATAAACAAAAACTAATAACTTAAAATCAGTCTGAAACTTGACTGGCAACCAGCCCAGTGAAGACAGAATAGGAGATACATGCTCCCGCTTATGAGTCCCTGACAAGAGCCTAGCAGCTGCATTCTGAACTAGTTGTAATCTGTTTAAAGCAGTTTGGCAGACACGCACCTGAAACGACTTAAACGACTTAACCTTTGCCAACAGTCGTCAAGTCCAAGACATTGGTGCTTGCTAGAGGTTGACCGTTGTGTGGTTTTTTGATATTATTTGGGATTTGTAGATTATTGGTGACAGATATTTTTTTTTTTGGGTAATTGTTTTTGGGGATAATTTTAAGGGTTGCGTCTGTTGCTGGAGCGGCTGAGAAGGGTCTGTTTTCATTATACAGTGCGAGAGTGGCCTCTAGTGATTGAAATCACTGACAGCACATGCTATTTGTTTAGACACGTGATGCTGCAGGCTGAAACTTCAGACCCAGATTTAAATGCAGCTGACAGAAAATTCTGCCACACCACAGAGCGCCATTCACATAGTTTCCATTAAATTAAATTATATTCGCCCCGAATCGTTGTTAATGTACATAATGAATTGAATCTTGAGCATTTTCATCTAAACGTTTGTCTTCCTGTGGCTCTAATAAAGACTGTATGCTTCATTTTTAGAGCTATAATATTGCTCTTTCCATTTGCTCTCTTTTTTTAAACACTGAATTTCAAACTTATCTATGCCTCAGTGTTCATTCTTGTCTCCGTTTGGTGAATAAATAAACTGTTTTAGACCGCTGCTCGAGTTGAACGCGACGTGTCCAGAGTGTGTGTGATACTGGTGAGTTCTCCTAGACTCAGCGCTGCTCTTTTATTTTGATTAGATAATCATCAAGTGTTCAATAATAGAAGCAGTTTACGTGTGAGAGTATACATTGTGCTGGTATAATTGTAGTGCCCTGTGATTTCCGTGAAAACACGGACGGAATCGCGGAATCCATAAAAACAGAATTCACAGTTTAACGCGGAATGTCATGGAATTGGTCAAATTTTGAATGAATTAATCAAAAGTAGGTCATTACACTTAAATCAAAATGCGATATGGACTAGTATCTGTTACTATCAAGCCGCAAAAGTCGATTTAAATATGAATCCTGCATGTTCTGCCTGACTCTAATGAATGGCACAGACGCAAGGTTTCATTAATACTGAAGCGCGTGTGACGCTCATGGTGATTTCAGCTTCTGCCGTCTCTCTAAATGAGGACATAAACACATGAACAACATCTCCAGAACTTTCATGAGCTTCTGACCATTTGATTTGAGTAAAACTAGCCTCATATCACATACACAGTTCACTAGCTAGGACCACGCCACAAACAAGCTATGAAACTGTTAGTTGAACAGAGAGTTGGGGAAGAATAGAAAGAGGATGAAGGGGTTGAGGGAATGGGATGATGGTCAGGTTGATCAGGGCATCTAGAATTGATGGCTCAGCGAGACTCAGGGTGGGGCTACCATCTCTAGCATATATTTAGGCCGGACAATTAGGACCCCCAAAGTTGGGAAGAGCTGATTTAAGCGTGAGCTTGGAATGCCTGATCATACGGAGAGGATGCGGAGGCTAAATAGTTCTGGCATTCGATGGTTAACGCAGGTTCTTGTTTTCGTAAGCCTTTGTTAGTACGAATGTGTGAGAATGAGAGAAAGCTGGGCAATCATAGCCGGTGGTTATTCATAGGAGTAGTTGATCCCTGACAAGTAGGTTTAGAAACGCACGTGTGGATCTTAGGAAGGAATGAGCGTAAGATATTAAGCTGTGAATGGACGGCGGGTCGGTTGATGGGAAAGGAAGCTTTAAGACCGTTCCAGCTGGAGAGGTATTTTGGAGATCATGCTTGGAGCAAGGCAATTAAGAATGGCTTCTTGGTGTCTGATCTGTGGTATGACCGGGGAGGGATGCATGTTTATTCTGGAGCCAAGTCTAACTTCTGGAAATGGGAAATGAGACGAACAGTTGGTTACAAGATTGAGGAGTCCTGGTATACGAGTTGCTCGGAGGAGGAATTGTTGTTGAGTAGAGATTAAGTGGGCCTATGCATGAATTGCATAACTGCCAAACATAATCATGCCTTGTTTATAGTTTCGACTTCTGCTGCATAGTCTGAGCGGATGAGTAGATTGGGACCATTCAACCCCCAAAGGATGGCTGTTATGACTATGGGATATATTTCATAATGCTGTGGAGACTGCTCTTGACTGTGGATTATGGAACTGAATTCTGGAGGCTGTTCGGAATCAACCCAGAAGCCACCATATTAACTGCTGAAGTCTATTTAGGGTGATGCTTCAGTGTACAGTTGGATGCAGCCGGGATGAGAGATATAGATATTATGTAACAAAATGTTGTTCCATGATGAGTGGTGTTGTTGCCAGAGGCAAATTTCCATTGAGATGGTTGCTGCTTTTGACAGAATGTCTGATGCAAAGGATTTCCCTTGAGGTGTTATCTGGATGGCATTATTAAGGTGGCCTAGAAGTCCTGGTAGCTGATGCTTAATACATCTGTCTAGCTCAGATGAAGTGTGAGGCTTTGAGGTTTCTACTCTGATAATGGGAGGCAGAGTTCAGTGAATATGTAGATTGCTGTGGATATCCTAATTATGGTGGTGCAGATGAAGGTGCAACGATTTGAAGTCTTCGAGGAGGTGAAGAACATAAAGGAGTCTGTGGTTGTTAGTAAGAATCCATCGTAGCTTCGGAAAGAGAGTCTAACATCCTAGGGCTGCTTCTGCAATCGAATGTGGCTCACGGTGAATTAATGGCACCTTCCCAGAAGCCTCACCTGATTCTTGATGGATAGGCAAGACTTGGAATTAGAGGTATTGGCTTTGGCGAGCCAAGCTCCGTGGCTTGCTAAGTGAATGAGTATTCTGGGGTTGTGATGATACGGTTAATGGTTGGAATGCGACTGTCGTGGAGAGAAGATAAGTTGATTTAATTCAGCCTCTGCTGCTAGTGATTTGAAGTCTTCGAGGAGGTGAAGAACGTAAAGGAGTCTGTGGTTGTTAGTAAGAATCCATCATAGCTTCAGAAAGAGAGTCTAACATCCTAGGGCTGCTTCTGCAATCGAATGTGGCTCACGGTGAATTAATGGCACCTTCCCAGAAACCTCACTGGATTCTTGATGGATAGGCAAGACTTGGCATTAGTGGTATCAGCTTTGGACGAGCCAAGCTCCCTGCAAGTCAGTCTGCTGGTGTTGTAGGGTTATGAGGGCAGGAGTTTCTCGCATGGGCTCTGCCACAGAACACGCAGGTGTGAAGGAGTCTGCAGTTAGACAAGTGGCAGGCCAGATGATTGAGGTTGTTGCGTGCCATCCTGCCTCTCTGTTGCAGGATTGGCCGGCCTCTATGTCAATGATTTAAGAAAAGGTTAATGTTTATTGAGGGGCATTTCTATCAGCATTGGAATAACCGGAGGGGACAGAGATGCAGAAGATAGCTGTAGTTTGCATGAAGAAGTGTAGCTGTATGTGAGGGGGCTCCACAAGTTCACGTAAAGAGATGTTTAAAATTTGAATATCCAGCAGTAGAGTTCAGGGTTGAGAGGGCTCCTGAATGACTCGGTTGGAACGCTGTAGACGACCTGCTGCTGAATTATTTTTGAGCGTAGGGCTACTGAGACAGAAAGTGATGGACTGCTGAAGCTGGCCGAGTAGGTGGTGTCGCTATGGCTAAGTATGTACCTGTTGCTAGATGGCAGGATGTGCAGGTTTTGATGGAGGGAGGAAAGGGGAAATGGTAGACCAAAGGAAATGGAATTGGAGGTTGGAGGAGTCCTGGCTGGCCCATGTGAGGTAGGGTCCCTTAGGCACTGGATGAGGCACCTGGACTGCAGAAGTAGCTGTTTGAATCATTAGAAAACTGGGAGCCGTATGCTGTAAACGGCTGAAGGAAGGGTGGAAGAATGGATGTTGGGATGAAAGGATGTTTGTGAGTGGATTTTAAGCCAACTTGTTGATAGATGGCAGGATGAGAGGGTATTGATGAGGGAGAAATGGATAAACCATTTGGAATAGAATTGGAGGTTGAAGGAGTTCTGGACTGTAAGGGTAGCTATTGAGAATTATTAGGATGCATGAGAGCCATATTACTGAAAAAATGGCTGAAGTAAGGGTGGAAGAATGGATGCTAGGATGAAAGGATGTCTTTGAGTGGGGGGGTATTGAGGATGAGAGGATATTGGTGGAGGGAGGAGGTAGAATGAGGGAGGAAAAGAGGGAGGGAGGGAGGGAGAGAGTGAGATTGGGAGGTATAGAGAGAGGGGAGAATAAGAAGCTATTGAGAATAACCTCTTAAATTCTAAAACTTTCTAAGTAGCTATTGAGAATAATTAGAAACAGCAGAGCCGTATTGATGTAAACGGCTGGAGGAAGGGTGGAAGAATGGATGTTGGGATGAAAGGATGTTTGTGAGTGGGGTGTGTTGCAAGATGGCAGGATGAGAGGGAGGGAGGGAGGGGGGGGGGAAATGGATGTTGGGATGAAAGCATTTTTGTGAGGGGGGTGTGTTCCAAGATGCAGGGAGGGAGGGAGGGCAGAGGGGGAGAATGAATAGAGGATTTGGAAATAGAGTTGGAGGTTGAAGGAGATCGGCTGGTCTGCGTGAGCAAAGACTATAGAATACCCAAGACGTGTCACTCCTTAAGTTATGAATGGGGAAAAAGTGCAACGCTCAATATGGCCGCTCAATCGCAGGAAGCCCCGCCTTCTGAATGAAAGAGCTAATTGCTAATCTGAAAAGTGAGCGCGTCACTGCAGCTGCTGTTAGAAGCGTCCCGGTTGCTATAGAAACAGTCAGTGGTCTGAGACGTGCACTTAGAACTGGGCATGCGCATTGACTGATTTAGCCTGAATAATTAAGCTTTTAATAATGCTATTTGAGTAAAAGTAACAACATTTATGACACAGTTGTCAGATTTATTTGGTGATTTCAAATATGAAATTTAATCATAAGCTTAGTGAACAGTTTTAGAGAATTTGATATTTCCCCGTACAAAGAGATAGGAGTTGCTCTTGCATGCCTAAGAGGCATTTCAAAAATGGCCGCTGAATGACATGACTTTGGCGTGAGGGACAGTGAATGGGCATCTGGAATTTAGAAGTAGCTATAGATAATTATTAGAAAACATGGAGCCGTATTGTTGATTGTTTGTTTATTTACTTATTAAGCCATACCAGCATATCCGGCTATATTTCATGGTGAAAATCAGTTAATACATAAATCAATCCGTACACAAGTCTGTAATACATACGAGTCAGGGGGGAACAATTTAGAATGTTCAATTTAACCAGCCTGCATGTCTTTGGACTATGAGACGTATTGCTGGACTCAGCTGAAGGGAAGGGTATAGGAATGGATGTTGGGATGAAAGGATGTTTGTGAGTGGAGTTTTATGAGCAAACTGTGAGCATAGAGAAGGAAGAATTTTGGGAGAGATCAGATTGAGCGAGTGCAGGTGGAATTACGTCTTGCCTGCTGCTAGAGGGAGCTGCTCTCTGATGCTTTGGAGGAGAATTCTCGTGACGTCACGTGTGACGGAGAGTGACTCTCTAGGAGTTGCCAGAAGTGCTGAGGGCTCAAAGTTTGTCATGACAGAAGTTTTATTGATACTGAATATAGTTGAAATAACTGTTTGTTATCTGCACGATTGAATTGGATACCTTGGATTTAAGTGCGTGTTGAAGGCGACCCGTGGTTCAGTTGTCCTCGGCTCTGGATTCTAAAAGACGTACAATGGGAGAGCTGAGGAAGCGTCAGAGAAGCGGCTCGCAAGGTGAGCGAAAATTCCATTTCTGCATCCACCACGCAAACGATGATGTGATGGCAATCTCAGCCCGCGGATCCCACTGACGAAGAGGGTGGAAGACCGGGAACAGCTCAGAGTCCTCCCGAGATGAGCCTGGGAGTAGACACTCATGGCCCGGAATGTGCGCAACCAAACGCGACCGCTCGTAAAGAGACTGCGATCGGGATGATGAGAGGTGATCCTCAAGTGCCACCAGTGACATTGAATCGAACAGAGCGCCATCCAGGCCAGGCAAGTCCATCTGTCCTTCGAGAGAACGAGACTAGCAGTACGGTATAAGGTGACCTGATATATATGGATGTTTCAGGAAGTCAGGTGATTGTTTGGGGCGTGCCCCTGCTCCTGAACATCTGTTAACCAATTAACTCCATAACTGTAAAGTTGTTCACGGCAACCCATCAAAATAAAAGTCCAGTCTATTTTTCAATAGGATGTACATAGCCTACTACTACTACTACTACTAATAAAATGAAACAAACATTATTTTTTAAGGAATAATTACACAACATTTCTACCATGTTTTAATTTTAATAGTAAATCCCCTTTGTTTGCCAAAAAAAGATTGCTTAATTTTCAGTAATTAAAAGATAAATGAAATTAATGTTTCATGCCTTCATTTGATAACCAGAAAAATATTAATACACAACACATAATTTTTGTGGGGGGGGGGGGGTCATAAGGCTTCTTTAAGAAAAAAAATAATAAATTAAGTTGTTTTATGGATTCAAATAATTAGACATGGTAAAACACAAAATTTGGTAACAATAAAAAATATGGTGAGAAAAAATGAAATATTTCATAGGGCCCAAAACATGTAATTTTTGTTAAACTTTTATTAAATTGATGTGAATTTCATTAAAGTTTCATTAAAGTTGATTAATAAACTTTAACTATTAAAACGGAGTGGAGAAAAATTTAAACAGAAAAAAAAAACAGAATCCAGAAAAATTCAAACGGAAATAACAGAATTTGGAAAAAAAATAAAACAGAATTTGGGAAAAAATAAAACTGATTTTGTGGTAATTTCAACATTTAATATTACTATTTTTATTAATTTTATTATTATTACTACTACCAGTATGATTCAGTACTTTCATTATTTTTTTTTAAATAAAGCACTATTTTATTTTTTGTTCAGTATCCATTTTAAAAACTAGCGATTAATTAACCGGTATCGGCCAGTGTGGTCCAACCTAGTTATCAGTATCGGCAAAATCCACTATCAGTTGACCTCTAGTGCTTTCCTACAGCACAGTAATGGGCTCAACACCCTTCTACCTCTACTCTCTCTTACAAGTCTACATCCCCTCCTGAAGCTTTCGGTGAGCAGCACCTCGTTCTGCCAAATGAATAAATGTACATAGATAGATAGATAGATAGATAGTGCAGAGAGTTTCTCAGGGGCAGGGGATCAATATACATTTATTTATATAGAAAGAGAGAGAGAGAGAGAGAGAGAGAGTAACTGCAATTCAACAATTCTTATTGTAAAACTACACACACACACACACACACACACACACACACACACATATATATATATATATATATATATATATATATATCAACAATAATATTATGATCAATAAAACAAATAGACAAACAGACAACGACTACGATAATACTGGGAAGATATCGCTCCACTTAACATTGTCCAATGAATTTTGAGCTTGTTTAAGATGCACACAATCTAAAGCAATGCAATGGCAAAGATGTCTCAGACTGACAGATATAAGTAAAAAAGTATTTGCAGAGTTTTTAGACATTCATTACTGTTTTGTTCACTTCTTCATAATAATTATAATTCAAATGCATTTTGTTTTAATGACCATAATATTATTGTTGATAATTATTGAGGAAGGGGCACTTTTTTACTTTACATATATGAAAAGTTTGGTTGACCGAAATTGTATTAGTCGGTTAGTCGCAGAAAAAAGACAATATCAACAAAACTTTGTGCTTTTGTAAAAAATAAAATAACTACAAATTATATATAGAACTGATATCACATGCCAACTTAGCTCATTTGTCCCATTTTATTTTGCTACTCTCCATTGTTGTCTTCTGATCAGGGCTCTGTCGTGCCTGTCCTGGGTGCAGGGGTTTTATAATAGCAATAATCCACTGGAGGCTGTTGTTTTATTTGATGTTTGTATTGCTTGATTCTTATTATGATTTAAACCCGAGAGTGACAGAGTAACACCTCCATGTACACCGACAAACAAGGTTTGGCCACACTGAACTGCAGCTGTAACCACATGTGATCAGTCCCGTTTTCACACCCGTTCAGATCAGACGTACTGTGGTTTTACTCTGACAAAAGTGTGAAAATAAAACCAAAGGCTACGCATCACGTTCTAGAACCCATACTGTACTTTAAATAAACAACTAAAAACCTGGCCAGAACATTTCAGTGTGTGACTGGCTGAACACAACAAGAATAGAGAAGGAAATGTAAGGGATCAAAAGAACAACAGGAATCGAAAGAGCAAAAGAGAAATGAGAGAAGGTTTAACACGCAAACACAGAAGGAGACCATATGAACAACAATTAGAATTCTAGACCCAAACATTCATTCATTATAGAGACATACTGCCAACAGATACTAATGACTTCAATAAAGATATGATACCTGCTAAAGTCGAACCTTAAAGGGATAGCAGTGGTTCAACCATAACGTTATAAAGCGGCGAAAATACTTTTTATAGGCAAGCAAAACAAAAATAACGACTTCATTCAACATTTTGTCTCCTCTGTGCCTCTCCTCATCACCGTAGTGCCATTTTGGATAATACCCGCTGGATGCAAGCAGTGTAAGCTCTTCTGTGTCAGCCACGCTGCATGGATGCGCTGTTTTCATTCAAATTAAAGCATAAATACACGTAGAAAACTTATCCTTGTGTCACGGCTGACACAGAAGAGCGTACGCTGCTTGCGTGCTTCAGATATTATCCAAAATGGCGCTACAGTGATGCAGAGAGACACAGAGGAGACAAATTGTTGAATAAAGTCGTTATTTTTGTTTTCTTTTCGTACAAAATGTATTGTCGTGTTTTTATTTTTTTTTTGTTTTACCACTGATGGCAGATGGACTATTCTAATTATGTCTTTCATAATTTTCTGCAGAGGTGTAAAATACTTGAGTAATTTTACTTGATTACTTTACTTAAGTATTATTTTGTTGGATTTGTACTTTATTCAAGTACAATTTAAACTGGTTACTTGTACTTTTACTTGATTACATTTCTGGAGAAAAAAACAGTACTTTTTACTCCTTACAATTTAATTTAATCTTAAAAAGTACATTACATTTTTATTTTATCTTATGCACAATAAAATGGTAAACAGAAGTTCAAATGTGCATGCTTGACATGAGAACCAATGATCAAGCACACACACATTTCTACTTCAGTTGTGACTTTCATCAGGTAAATGTCTGGCTTCAAAAGTTTATTAATATCAAATCTGAGGAAGCATATTGAAGTAGCAAAGTTTATTTATTATTAATTCTGTTTTGATTTAGCCATTAGCTGTATTAGTGTATTTTTTGTATTTATCCTTTAATTTAAGAATACACTAATTCATTAACAAGGGTTGTATGAGTTACCGTCTGTCATATTCATTTTTGGACGTCTCATTCACTTGCATTAAACTAAGAGAGATGATTTTTTTTCTAAAACTCTTAGATTGTGCTCATCTGATAAATGAAATTCATATATATATATATATATATATAGGATGGCATGAGGGTGGAAAGGATAGAGTTTCCTTTTAATCCCTTTCCCTGTATCTCTGTGTGTGTGTGTGTGTGTGTGTGTGTGTGTTCCACTGTGCTGCATTTTAAATGTTTTTGTTGCACTAGATGTATGTGTTTGACCTGTGCATTTTGTTTCGTTTTCTCCCTTTAACAAAACTTCTGCATATCTGTTACAAAAAAAAAAGTACTTCTACTTTTTTAATACTGAAGTACAATTTAAAGTTTACTACTTTTTTATTTTTACTCAAGTATGTTTTTGGCCAGATACTTGTACTTTTAATTGAGTAAAATTTTCATTAAGTATCTGTACTTTCACTCGAGTAAAATTTTTGAGTACTTTATACACCTCTGCTTTTCTGGACCTTGACAGTGTAAGTTACTTGGCAGTCAATGGGACAGTCACAAGCCTCCAGGTTTTCATCCAAAATATCTTAAATTGTGTTTTGAAGACGAACTAAGCTTTTACATGTTTGGAACGACATGGGGGTAAGTGATTAATGACAAAATTTTCATTTTGGGGTGGAGTATTCCTTTAAGTGAGTGGGAATCTTGCTGAAAGCCATGTGATGATCTGCCATTAGAGCAAGAGAAATGCAAGATCCTGCAGGTAAAACATCAGTTACATCATAACGTTCAACAGATCATTCTATAATGTTTGATTTTAGCCTGTGTGTTTGTGGAAATATGAGCAAAAACGTAAAAGTACTTATTATCGCGCCACCTATGGTCTTGTCTGGGTGTGTGTGCACGCACCTGAGTAGTGGGTGAGATTTGGGAACATCCTACCAAATTTGGTGTTTCTAGGACTTGTGAGTTTTGAGCCATTTGTTATTATTACTGTCATAATAATTATAATTCAAATGCACTCTGTTTTATTGACCACAATATCATTGTTGATAATTGTTGAGTGAGGGGCACTTTTGGTTAATTTTGGAAAAAGCCCCAAAAGCATTCCCCTGGGCAAGTGCCTGGACTCCATTTCTGATGATAAATGATATACAGCTCTATTTCTCTCTTGCAGACGCTCATAAATCAATAAGGGGGATGATGGACTACAGAAAGAGAGCAACACTGACATCCACTTTTACTCTGTCTAAAGAGAGAGTTTTATGAGGCAATTCAAATTATGTAAATAATAACATCAATAATAATAATAACATATTAACAATATATAACAATACTGAGTAATTCAAGTTTATTGCTAAGTCATTTTAAGCAGTGGTTTTCTCACAGAAAAGCGGTGTCCTGTCTGAGCTAATGATCTCACTGGCTTCATTACATCATTCCCAGTGTTTCATGGAAGTAGACGGCCTTCCCTGACCTCTCCTGCTATAATCTGCGCTCCCATGGTAACAACAAGCTCTCTGACTGATGAATCACTTCTTAGGATTATGTGTAATGGTTCTTCACCAGGAATTTTTCAAATATTTTTTTCTAATGCACATCTCATTGGTTACTCACACGTTGAATTTAGTGTTGGTGCAGGGGACGAAGAATATTCAATATGCCAAGATATTCTTTGCAACACTGGACTGTTTCCACAATTTTTTACTCTATCACCCAAAAGGGCCGCGGATTCCTGGAGTATGTGAAGGCCCCCAGTGTCTGAATATTGTCTTTGACTGAATCATAACAGAACCAGTCTAGAATAATGACACCATTGCTCAGGCCATGGCACTCAAAGAAAATTGCAGGATTTAAAGGTCATGTTTCTACTGGATGTTTTCTGAACAATTTTTGGACACGCGGATGTTTAGTTCCAGATTCTCCAAGCTAGGTGCCTTGATTTGAGATGGTCGTTTGACTACACAGATGACACAACACTCGAAGAGAATGAGATCGAAGTTAATGAGAACATTATTATTGGGAAATTTTGTATGATTGATTTGAGATGGTCGTTTGACTACACAGATGACACAACACTCGAAGGGAAGCATTTAACTTTAGCGAGCAGGGCTAAGATCCAAGCATCACTGACTCTTATACGATGTCTATTCTGTGAAATAATGGATGCAGTTATCTGTCAGATGACAGAGCGTTCTAGTGATATGAAATGTCGTTTTTTTTCCCGACTACCCGACTTTGCAGCATTTGCAGATTTTGTTAAACAAAAAGGCTTTTCTGATGCTGAACTGGCCACACTTTTAAGGGGGTACTCACACTAGACGTTTTGAAGCGTGCCCGAGAGCGTTTGTTCCCTAAAGCCCGGTTTGTTTGACTAGTGTGAGCGCTCCGTGCCGCGCCTAGTGTGAGTACACCCAAAGGTGAAAGCAGTGAAAAATGAGCTGTTTGCGGTCTATGAAGAAAAGATTTTCCATAAAGCACAAAGCCTTAATTGATGAACTGAAGAAGGCATATTCTACAACAGAGTAATAGTAACATTTAAAAAGGACAGGGGGTGGATTCTTTTCTTCATGTAATAGGTGAGTGAAATTTAACATTATCTTGTTGTATACGTAGATACATTTTCGTACATAAACGTGACCAAAAGAAGGATTTTATTAAGCAGTTAAGCCCCAAACAACAACAACAACAACAACAAAATAATCGTCAGGTACAGCTACAATTTAGTGTGCCTCCTCTATTTTAATATCCGCGAGTTAATGAGGGGAAACCTTTCCGTCAAAAACTTACGGCTCGCTGCTACAGTATACAAGTTCCCTAAAAAGTGTTTTTAAACAAAGAAATCAGAACTAGTTTGAATCTCGAGAGGCTTAAAATTGAAGTAATTATAGATTGAACTCAAAAACAGACAATACGATCGGATAGCCTACATTAATATAACAGCATATTCTCTATAGAGATAACTTTAAGTTTTGAGTAATTTCGAGACAGAAATCTCATAATTGTAAAATGTGCTTATATTTCCTGAATTTCCAGAATCTTAAGTTACTTGGAAACTCACACCTGCTATCAGCAGCGATCCACGTATTTAAATAACGCAACGCAACACAACAGGACAGATAAACTGAAACAACGCTGTGCCACCGTTAGTTAGCACGAGACGCTTCAGCGATACTCACCTAAACCAAAGACTGGAAACAGTAAGGCGTAAAACACACCAAACTGGACTACGGGGTCCTTGGACATTATGATAAACCAGTTTTCCAAAACGTCGCAGGGCGATTTCACTTGTGTTTCCTAAACCAAAACAGCATTTCCTGATCGGCTCTGCGTTCTCGTCTCTATGCGCTCTCTCTTTATCTGGACTTGCTCTCTGACAGGCAAAATATTCCGTCCAGAGGGGGGCGGATTAGGCTATAACCTGTGTAATTCTGCGTAGAATCGTGTAGGAATGTGCACAAAGATAATGTTTAATAAAAAAAGAAAAATTATTAGTAATGATCTCTAATTATCGGCCTGATTAGTTAAGCCCTCCATAGAAACAAAAAACACAACATTCAATTAACAAAGAAACTTACAGGACTATATTATACAGACACTTGTCTGCCCTTTTCTTCCATTATAATATATATATATATATACTTACAGGACTATATATATATATATATATATATATATATCTATATATATATATATATATATATATATATACACAGTACAGGTCAAAAGTTTGGAAACATTACTATTTTTAATGTTTTTGAAAGAAGTTTCTTCTGCTCATCAAGCCTGCATTTATTTGATCAAAAATACAGAAAAATGATTTTTTAAAATGTATTATACTTTAAATTATTATTTATTTCTGTGATGCAAAGCTGAATTTTTAGGATCATTATCACATGATCCTTTAGAAATCATTCTAATATGATGATTCATTATCAAAGTTGGAAACAGTTCTGCTGCTTAATATTTTTTCTGAACATGTGATACTTTTTTAGAATACTTTGATGAATAAAAAGAAAAAAAAGAAGCTATGTTTTTAAAATATAAATATTTTGTAATAAACAATATACACTACTGGTCAGTAATTTGGGGTCAGTAATTTTTTTTTCTTTCTTTTTTTTAAATAAAATCAATACTTTTATTCAGCAAGGATGTGTTAAATTGATAAAAAGTGATAGTAAAGAAATATATTATTAGAATGTATATTATTAGAATTTTTTTTATTTTTATTTTATTTTTTGAATAAATGCAGTTCTTTTTAACCTTTTATTCATCAAATATATTAGACAGCAGAACTGTTTCCAACACTCATAATAAATCAGAATATTAGAATGATTTCTAAATGATCATGTGATAGACTGGATGTTACATGTGACACTGAAGGCTGGAGTGATGATGCTGAAAATTCAGCTTTGCATCACAGGAATAAATTATTTTTTAAAAGTATATTCAAATAGAAAACTATTATTTTAAGTTGTAATAATATTTCACAATATTACTGTTTTTTCTGTATTTTTGATCAAATAAATGCAGGCTTGATGAGCAGAAGAGACTTCTTTCAAAAACATTAAAAATAGTAATGTTTCCAAAATGATTACGCCTTTAATTGATTTTTCCGTACATTTCTGTAATATGTACATAAACTGACAGTTTTTATTTTCTGTAACGTTCCTTTGCAACGATCTGTATCTAAAAAGCGCTATACAAAAAACTTGCATTGAATTGAACTGAACTGAATTGAATACAGTGCTATTGTGGCTGCTGTATCATATAACCCCCATTATATATATATATATATATATATATATATATATATTATATATATATATATATATATATATATATATATATATATATATATATATATATATATATATATATATATATATAATATATATATATATATATATATATATATATATATATATATATATATATATATATATATATAATGACCTTGTGGGGAACCGTCAGGGCCCTCTAGTGTAAACAATATTCACCATTTTTAAATATATATATTTTTTAATGACAAACTTTAAAATATTAGTTTTTAAAAAAAGTCATTTTATTTAAGCAATTCATAATTTCACAATCGTCATCTAAATAAAATAAATACAAATTCTGTGGAAATAAACTCTTCAAATCTGCCCATTGATAGCTTTCAGTCACGTGACCGGCTCGAAGACCTGTGGCAAGTTCAAGCTCAAACCGGTGCGTTTTGCTACTGTTTCCAGTTTGAACAACGTTTATTGGAAACGGTGTGCAAAAGGGTTTGAAATAGCCTACGTTTTCTTTTGTTTGGTGGGTGTGTCAAATATGCAAGCCCAATCAGCAGCAACATGTATATAAACCACGCGGTATTAAAGAGACAGCTTGCACAATGTAATTAACATCAAAATAAATTCACAAGAGTAAGTATATTGTTTGCACATGTTTATTTACATTAAAGGCAAAATAACTGAAATAATAAGAGCACAAGTATAGATCTGGAACTTCTTTAAGTCTGTGTAAATATTTAGTAATTCTGGTCCATATCCTTTCCTTAGGAAGGTGTGCTAGACACTGATTAATGTAACATAAAAATATTATACATATTTATATATTTTGCTATTGTATTGTGAAGTGTCACTTTCATAAACTTTTCTATACTCCTCTTATTATATAATGGTAAATATTACAATAACATAGCACAACAACAGTGATCAGCAGTAATGATAAGCCTAATAATCACAATAAAAATAATAAGGCCATATAGATCATATCACAGTCTTGGTGGTAAGAAGTGGATTATCCTTCACCTGAAATGTTTGTGTTTTCATTCTGAAATGCGAGGCAAATGTTGGATCACAATAATTAGGAACCACAGTTTCCAAAAATCCCTTCACTTGATTGGGATGTTCTCTTTTATTCTGGACAGCAATGGCAGTGACTGTATAATCGAGTGTATTTTGCAGTATTAAACACGCATTTATACCAATTTCATCAGGCTCTGAAAATTTTTCAAAAAGAACACAAAGAATGGCCTTCTCAGCTGCTGTAGTTGCAACTCTTGCGTCATCAGAACAGGTTGTTCAGCGCACCCTGAAAGGCACTTCTGGAAGGGGACATTTGTAGGGACGTTCCAAACGAAAGTGAACAACTGAATCCCTTCACGAAGGGCCCTTCCAGAAGTCCGTTAGCGAAGAGAACATGCGATGGTCACTTCACAGAAGTGATTTCCATTTATTATCATGTGATCTTCAGTTAGGAGATATTGTGATGCTTTTTAAAACAAAGTTGGGGTTGATTTTGAGTTTACATACAAACGTAAATTAAATTTGTCTGATTTAATGTAAGACAAAATATTTTTCGTCAGTGATAGAAATATTATTTAAGATGGTAATGTAAGCAAGTTTAGTTTAAAAAGGTTTAATAGTAAATAAGACACAATTAGACAATATTTAAATAAAATAATAATAAGAAGAATATTTATTTGCAACAACTGATGCAGGCACATGCAGCATTGTCAAGGCAACATTTGATCAGTCATTCCCTTTGTCAAGGGAGTTCCAAACACTCATACAAGACAGTAATGCCCTACACCCTTCAAAGAACACACTTTAAGGGTTCTGCCCTTCGAAGGAAGTAGGGCATAGGGATGCTCACTCCCGCTTGGAATTCGCCCTCTGTCTGCACTGGACACAACACATCCCAGACAGTAAACTGATGCCTCTTTCTATTTATGATGTATTAAAATTATTTTTAACACTCGCTTTGTCGCTTCCAGTGAAGACAGACTTTAACTGTTAACTCCACATCTGAGTCGCTGGCATTGGAAGTCTGCGTATTGACAGATGTTGAGGGGGTTCTTGCCATCATGTACCGCAACATAGTGCTTGTTGGCTTTAACAGTGCATGATTTTCGACTGTCGCAGATGAAATAATCGTGGCGAATCAGATATCATCAAGATTGTTTGACGATGCCAGTCTTTCTTTTGGGACAGCCGAAAATCATGTGTCTCAGGCTTAAAGCAGGGCCCCTTTCCTTCATTCTCAACACATTCTGAGATGTGCATGAGCGCATTTAGGTGGCATTTCATGTATGAGTATAAAAGCCCTATGACTACAACTACCATAATTTGAATTGTCATACAATTCTGAAATTATCGTATATTATGGGATTTTTTTTTATTATTGATAGTACATCGTACAGGAGTCAAAATTATCATACAAATATGATAATTATCGTACTTCTGGCAACACTGCAGTGGAGCAAAGCTTCGTTTTGCCCTCCAGGTGGGCGTTCCTATGTGTGTGTGATGTCAGGTGAAAACTATCAATTCAGTG
Organism: Cyprinus carpio; assembly: GCF_018340385.1. NCBI lineage: Eukaryota > Metazoa > Chordata > Actinopteri > Cypriniformes > Cyprinidae > Cyprinus > Cyprinus carpio. The sequence goes on from NC_056584.1 coordinate 1,623,241, forward strand.
AATGTGTTAAATGAACTTAGCCCATTTTCTCAATTGTAGAATGTTTCCGCTTAGCATTTTTGGCTTTGTGATTGGTGGTCCAGCTGTGAAATTACAGAGGGCCAAGCAAAAGCAAATCAATGGGAGCGTAATTTTAAAAGACAGAAAAACTGACCAATCATATCTCTCTAAATGGGCGGGCCTTGTTATCACTAACTTTATGACAATTTCCACCCTCTTTGAGATCTCTATCGAAAAATATATATGATCTCTATGTGTGTGTGCGTGCGAGTGAGAGAGATTCTATAATTACAGGCAGGCTACATTTGGTGTCTGAAGTTATTCTTTTTTTGAATGGTTATATTTTGAATTATTTTAATAATTTGTTACTTATTGTAATGAATTACACAATGTTTGTCAGGATTATGGACCTGTCTGTGTACGTTTTGCCCCTGTGACCCAGTTTCTGTCTCCTGTGGTTTGTTGATTTACTCCAGCTGTGTCTAGTTTCTTCCCCATGTGTTCCATGTCCCAGGTTAATTATTGATTCCCCACACCTGTCAGTTCCCTCATTATCCTGCCTTTATTATCCATGTCATTTCAGTTCAGTTTTGTCAGGTCAACAAGTCAAGTATGTAGCATCTGCTTAAGATCATGTATGATCATTTGGGCTTTATGTTGTAGGGATTCCTTTAGCCTTTAGACATTTGCATATAAATTACAGAATCTGGCCCCACAGTATACATTTATACGAGTGCTTAATGGCAAGGTTTACCCCCATTATCTGGAAGATACTGAGCAGACCTTCTTATAGGTCTCCCATCCAACTTCAAACACATTCCGAGATAACTAGATAGCCCTCGATGCCAGACACCTAATGGGCCCGGCTGAGCAGCCAGCTCACACACACACACACTCAAACCTTCTTGCATTTAACTCAGGATATAAGCCATTCCAAATGTATACGATATATTCCTGTGTGTTTGTATGTTTGCCAGCTCATATTAGCATAGCTAATGGGCTCTAGTCGTGTTAATTGACCTCTTAGTGCCTATATTCAAGCATAAGAATGTATCTTTTTGTTTCTATCTGTCTTGCATATCTTTCTTGGTACCTAATTAAACCTCTCGGTTTGCCTTAGCTAAATATCTCTACTATGTGAGCCTAAACTGCATCCTACTATTTGTACCATAGTTTGGGTTACTAGATAACCAGTTAATCACTCCATTAATAAAATATGCAAATCAGGTGTCATTGAGACAAAGAAACACTTTCCCGCTGAAACTATATGCCTTGTTATTGGTCAATCCAACCTCTTCCACACCCAAAAGGCATTTCTCTTAACTCTCTTAACTTGCGGTTCCCTGAAGACACCCATCACCTTGGACACCTTGCGACTCCCCTTCCGGGGAGTCTGATCTTCTGGCAGTTTTCAGCAACTTTGTTGATTCACTTTGGAGCAGTCAACCCATGGATGAAATGACGAAGGTTTCACCACTAACAGGATTCAACAGGAATCTACGCATTATACATGCACCGGGACACTTTACTCAGCAACTACAGAACCAATGCAAGTAACAGTGACAAAGGTTTCACCCCTAACAGTATTGGATTTGAATCTTTTTAATTAAGGTGATGAGATTCTTTGATGGTTCTTAACAGGTTGTGATTTAGTTTTTGAGTAAATACTGCCATGACTCTCCACTCTCTTGCGCGTGAGTGCTCGCTCTCTCACTCTCTGCAGTGCACTCTCTCTCTCTCTCTCTCTCTCTCTCTCTCTCTCTCTCTCTCTCTCTCTATCTCTCTCTCTCTGCTGCGCTCTCTCTCACTCTCTCTCTCTCTATCCATGCCTTCCTTGCGTTAGCATCTATGTTTAATGTGTGTATGTTTGTGTCTAGTCAGATGTTGCATGTTCCCCTGTAGTTTAGTTTAATAAACATCCATATGTATTCACACTTGGTTGTCTGTGTTTGCTGCTCACAGGACGAGGTCACTTTAATGTTCCGGTTTCGTTACATGCTCTGGGAGCAATGTATTAGTAGTAAAATTATTTTTCGTGGCCAGAGAAATAAATTTACTTAGGGTCAATAGACGATTAACACTGTCCGTCTTGTGGATGAACAAATCATTTTATTGTACTATTAATGCTATAATGCTACAAGTAATTGCTGAAGATGAATATGATTAATAATAACACGTTATGATTTATTATGTACATCTTACTTTGAGCTAATTTGTTACAGGTAATAATAACCCGTTTTTTCCATGTTGGATTTGCCCCCTGTGTTGGATTAATAAAGACTTTTCCGATTATCCTCGGCTCCGTGTTCCTTCCGCCACAGTAGGTTGACAGAAAACCCGACCAATATACAGTTTAAATTCTGTTTGTCTACCCTCCATATGTTTTCCGTGTTTTTTTTCTTCAGTTTTTTCTTTCCGTTGTGTTGTATCGATCCCCTCCTTCGCCCGGACTACCTCTTCCTCCTGCTGGAGCAGGGGGAGAATTCGCTCGGGGGACCCCCAAGACTGTTCTGGATCATGGCACACCTCACCAGCTACCCGGATGATGTGCTCTGTGCATTATATGACACGATTTTGAACATCGCGTACAGAGCGCCGTCGTCCTGCCAGTTTGAACATTGTGTGTGAGTTTTGTATTGTGTAAGTTTTATTATTGTGTGTTTGTGTTTTTTTCTGATCATATTAGCATATTGCCAGTGCCACTCCTGACCCAGATCCCAGCCCACCATCTCCCCACGGTGCGGAGCATAAGCCCAAGCCCACCGATGACGGAGAGCCAGAGCCCAACCCGTCAGACCAGGTGCGAGAGCCGGCTACAGTGCCCACCGCAAGGGAGAGAGCCGTGGACGGTGTGAGTGCGGAGTGGAGCTCCGCCCCCTGCATGGTGAATTGGGGTGAGCGGGGTATGTAGCGGTGGAGGGTGTGGATGGGGAGTGTGAGGAGGAGGATCTTATAAATTGGGAATCTGAACTGAAGGGTGGACTGCCCCCTCTGCTCTCTCTGTCATCTCCGCTGATCCCCTCCAGCCCTCCTTCATCCTTGGTTTCCTCGTCCAGAATGTGTCCTTCAGTGCCAGCTCCTAGAATGTGCCCTCCAGTGGCTGCGCCTCCAAAATGCCCACCATCTCCTGCCTCCTCCACCGCTGTCATCTGGCAGCCCCTCTGCTCACCCTCAGCCCACCATCTATGCCGTGCGAGCCACGCGGGACTGCCATCCTCCAGCGTCGACGTGGCTGGAGTATCCCTCACCTCCAGCCTCCGAGGCCCGGACTCTGCCTTGGCCCATAGTCCCAGTGGCTCCACCTGGGCTCCTAGTTCCCTTGCCTCCACCGTCAACCAGGAGTATCCATCGTCTACAGTCTATGAGTCAGGTTCTCTGGGTTCCCTCCTCTGCACTCCTCTCCACTGGCTGTGCCTAGTCACTCCGTCCCACCAGCTCCATTGGGCTCCTTCCTCCCGCCAGCCTCACCTTGGATCCTCAGCATCCCCGTGGCTCGTTGGCTCTCCGTCTCCGCCTCGGGCTCCGACGCCGTTGGTCGGTCCCCTGGAGTCGGCGGCCATTCCTCCTTCATGTCTCCTCCCGCCATCGGCTCCACCTTGGGCCGCTGTTATGGCTGTGGCCTGGGTCCTGCTGGGCTCCTCCTGCTCCAAGCTCCTTCTGTCTCCTCCCTGGCTCCTCCCTCTGTCATCTCCTCCCTCCGTGGTCTCTGTCTGCTGGCCCGTTCCCGGGGGTCCATCCTCCACCGGAACCTCCTCCCAAGCTCCCACCTATGCCTCCTCCTGTTGTTGCCTACCGTGCAAGGGTGCACTTTCCGGGAAGGGGGCAGGATTATGGACCTGTCAGGATTATGGACCTGTCTGTGTACGTTTTGCCCCTGTGACCCAGTTTCTGTCTCCCGTGGTTTGTTGATTTACTCCAGGTGTGTCTAGTTTCTTCCACATGTGTTCCATGTCCCAGGTTGATTATTGATTCCCCGCACCTGTCAGTTCCCTTATTATCCTGTCTTTATTTCCCATGTCCTTTCAGTTCAGTTTTGTCAGGTCAACAACTTTTTTCTTATAAAAATGTGTGTCCATAAATCTTGTCAACTCTGTTACCGTACCATATTTTGCCTTTAAATTGGTGGAATTATCTTCCTCAACTATGTAAGATACAGGAAATGTCACTTTCCCTCACTGATAAGATCTAAAGCACTGAAAAGTCTGTGTGCTCTCTCTGAGATAATATTTTAATCTAAAAAGTTCTTAAGAGTTATTTTGAAGAACGTCAACACTGTTACTACAATATCAAAAGGTAAACAAAATTTCTTACTTATCATACATTGGGTTATTTAAAGGTACTTTATTCATGATTTCATTAGTGCCATGTGCTCTTAGCATTTATGCTAGCAAGTGGAGTTTTTGGCAAAAATAAAATAGTCAATTCTGTTACCAAGGTAGAGTTAAAATGCTGACAACAGGGTAAAAGAATTGACAGTCCACTGGATAATTCTGTCAATTCTTTCACTTTATAATTCTCTTACTTAAAGGGTCAACTCTGTTTATGAACTACTTTCACAAAAACAAAAACAAAAAACAATACAATTGTTGTTTACAATTTCAAACATTGAGATATGATGCACCCTTATAATATTTCAGCAACATTTCCTTTTCTTTTTTTTTTTTTTTTTTATTTGATATTTTTTATAATATTTTTTCAAATTTTTGATTTATGTGGAGTATTAGTTTTTTTTTGTATTTTATTTTTAAGGTATGCATAGGTGAAATATTATCTCAGTTCCAAATGTTGGAATGTAAGGACTGTTTGTCTAATGATTCAAAAAGGATTTTTCATTTTATGATTTATTGTTATTTCTACATATTGCCTAATTTGTCCATAACAGAGCTGACAAACAATCCCTTACGAAAAAGAAGTTTATTCAAGTGTGCTATTAGTATACTTCTTTTAAACTAAAAATAGGGATTTGTTGTCATTTTTTAGTTTTTTTTTGATTATTAGAAATGGGTTTTTTGTGATTTTTGGAGTTTTGATTATAGTGATGTTTGGGTATACTTGACTTATACTTACAAAAAGTCTAAATATACTTGAACTTTACTTAAGTATACTTAATAAAATAAACTTGAAGTATACTACTTTTTGGTAAGGGAATACCATAAAGACATCTGTTTTTTTTTCATTAAAAGTAAAAAAAGAAGTAACTTGTGTTTGGCAAGCACTAAATTATTAAAATTGAATATGTTTTCAATAAGTCACTAGAAAGAATTTCTGTTAGTGAACAGTTTTTTTTTTTCTTAACTTTATGAAATGCCAAATGTATCTCCAATTTTAGAATCACCCATACGCTGATAAACTAACTAGCTATCATTCACGCCACAATGGACATTTACTGGGCCGCTGTGCCAATAATAATATTATTTAATATAAACACTGCTTGCTTGTAATGAAGTGTCTGTAGCCAAGTTGTTTTGCTGTGAGTGTTGTCATGATGTGTTGGCTTACATTAAAAATGACATTTGTTGGTTTTGTGCACAGACTGTTTGTGTGATGATGCATTTGTAATGAGGTTTTTCATTTGTCTTAAATTCAGCTGTTTTATTTTGGTGATGTCAGTCACACTCATTAAGTCTGGAATGGCCTCTTGATTTTAAGGTGGAATTGTCAAAGATGACTTTTAGAATTAGACTCTGTAACCTAGGCTGTATATATTAGGCTGTACATACCCACCGACGAGGGTAGGGGGAGAGGGCCAAGGTTCAAAAGTCAAGGTTGCTCAGGAATGGCAGCAGGTTGGTGTGAGAGCATCTGCACGCATAGTGAGGCCAAGACTTTTGGACAACAGCCTGGTGTCAAGAAGGGCAGCAAAGAAGCACTTCTCTCCAAGAAAAACGTCAAGGACAGACTCAAATTCTGTAGGAAGTACAAGGACTGGACAGCAGAAGACTGGTGCAATGTTATTTTCTCTGATGAAGCTCCCTTCCGACTGTTTGGGACATCTGGCGAGTGGACAAGCAGAAGCTCACAAATTGTGATCAACCCCGAGAACTAAAAAGGCAAGAATGGATCGCCATCAGTCAGGATTTGGTCCAGAAGCTAATATCCAGCATGCCAGAGTGAACTGCGGAGGTTATGAAGAACAAAGGTCAACACTGTAAATACTGACTCCTTATATTTTATGGCCAATAAAAGCCTTTAAAACGTATGATATGCTTATCATTGTTTTTCAGAATACCATAGAAACATGTGGAAAAATAACCTACAAATACTGAAGCAACAAACTTTGCAAAACAAAATTGATGTCACTGCCAAAACTTTTGGCCAGACTCTAATCACATGCTCCGCTGTTTCCATTTAGGAGGACTATTTAAGTTAGACACAATCACTCTCACATTGCAAATTATTCTTTTGCTATTGCAAAGTCTACCAAGCATTTTACATTGCCATTGCAATTGTCTTGTTTCATTGTTTTGTTCGTTTTGTACTTTAGACTGCTCACTTGGATTTCGACCATTGCCTGATCATTTGGATTACTCTCAGGCCTCTGCCTTGGATTACATTGTTTGCTGGATTTTGAATTAGCCTGTTTTGACTAAGCCATTGTGTAAATAAAGCTTGCACATGGTTCTATCAAGTGAGTCCCATTACATTTATGTGGGGGAATGTATATCCTAGGGGAACTGACTGTCTTCAGAAATGTTTTGATGCCATTTTCTTTTCCTCTTGCCTCCATATAATGCATATTAAAGTAGTGTTTATAATTGCAGCTGCTTTGTTTACAGCAGTAACCAAGGAAACTATATATCGCTGCTGCACCAACATGCTGTCAGAGTGAATATGCATTTTCATTCAGGCCGTCTGCCCCCCCCCCCCCCCCCCCCCCTCATTCAGGCCGTCTGCCCCCCCCATCTGATGGTTGTCCCCACTAAAAATATGATTAAAAACCATGCTGTGTATTGTAAATACTGTTTTATGTTTTAAATAATAGTGTGAGTAGGCAAAAATAAGTTTTAAGTTTATAAATATTTTGAGTCTCCCCCTCCCTTGCCTCACAGTGCTTTGGTCCAAATGTCTGCTTTCCTCTTTTACATCACCTACACACATACAAGTCCGGTGAGATAGAACAAAGTCGGTAGTTAAGGATCTCCAGTAAGTAAGGCTGTCAAGGCTATTTTATTAACTTAAACATCGGATGAAGTAATTATTTTCTCTTTAATACAGAAGATGCCAATGTATTTTCCTATGAGTCCGCTATGTTAGCAATAATAATGTTACATGGTTGATGGAAAGGGTTGCCAGGTTTCACAACAAAATCCGCCCAATTGCTACTCAAAATAAGCCCAAACTATCCGCATTTTGAGGGGGTCCCTTGGTAAAAATTGCATTCTGGGGGCTAAAATACACATTATTGGGGTTGCTTCAACCCCAATCAAAATTGCTCAAAAATGTTTTTTGTTTATTGTCCCCCCCAACTGTTAGACAAAATTTACGCCCCTGGACCTAAGCACACTTCTTCGAACGCTGACTGTTTCTATAGCAACTGGGACTTCTAACATTAGCTGGAGTGACGTGATGATTTTACTGATTAGCGATCAGTTCTTTTACTTAGAAGGTGGGGCTTCGTTCAATAGAACGGCCATATTGAGCGTTGCATTTTTCCCTCATTCAAAACTATACAAGTGACACGTCTCCTCATCCACCACCAGTGTGCAGCATCCACCTGGATGACTCGTTAGCAGCCATAGTGTGCCATAACGCCCACCACACACCAGCTTATTGGTGGAGAGAAGACAGAGTGATGAAGACAATCATTATACCTAGTTTTCCCCAGGAGGTCTCCCATGCAGGTACTGACTAGGCTCAGCCCTGCTTAGCTTCAATGGGCAACCAGATGAGAGCTGCAGAGTGATAGCTGCTGGCTAGAATAATTTCACAAATCTAAAGTCAGACCATTCTGTTTTTGCTTTAAATCTTGAAATTATACATCTAATTCAAATCACCCTATTATAATGCTACATTTAGAAGCTTTCTTAATATTTTGATTCAGCTATACGATTCATTTGGTCTTTTCTATATATAGGGCTACACATTTCAGGAGAAGCCATAGGATCAGTTTGGAAAATATAGATGAAAAAGCAGCAATGAGAAAATGCTCCGTGATGAACAGAGGGGTACGTCACTGCATTTCCACCACCTTTACTGCCCCTTGAAGTGTACAATTCAATGTCCTCTACAATTTCAGAAAACATGCAGAACATTCAGTTCTAGAATTCATTTACATCCGTGCCGGCACATCCACAGAATTTTGCACTTTAGCTGTTTATTACTGTTTTTCAAGACAGCATGTCAGGGTGATTAACCAGATCTATTATGAAAGCAAAACTTTTTAGAAGGAAACTTAAAGGTATAGTTTACCCAAATATTTAAATTTAGTCACTTCCAGGTCGTTCCAAACCTGTTCAAAATTTCTTTATTCTATTGAGCACAAAAATTGTGCTCTGTATAACGTTGAATGTTTCTATTTATTGTTTTCACAGCAATATGAGAATGTTACTTTACTCATTGAATGCTACTTTACAGCGGCAACAACAACAGAACAAGGTATTGCGAAGCATGAACACAAGCATGACTTCACGACAGTATTACAGAAAAATTGGTTAACCACCACAACACCCCCCACCAGTTCAAGTACTGAACATAGCTTCAAAATCCTAGAAGTGTGCAGGACATTCTGATGTGTCTAATGTCACCAGGTTGGGGCAGGAAAGATCAAAATGAGCTAGTGTTAATTACGATGTCAGAAGGTGTTTAAGCTGTTGGATAGCATGTTCACAATCTACTGTCTATGCTCAGGGGGTGTTATGTTTAGTAGCTGCCATGGGGGGCAGTGACTGCAGAATACTGAGGTAAGAATCTGTGATAGTACCCAGTCATGCCGAGGAAGGGCGCAGGCTATCCAGCTGAGGCTGGCACGGGAAGGTTGTGGATGGCCTCTACTTTGGACTCAAGTGGGGTGATACCTGAGCTGGACACCCGAAGACCCACAGTCTATTACTGGGACTGAAAAATGCATTTTTCTGTGTTCAATATCAGATTATGTGGCTATGAAAGGGCTATGAACACCCATCTCAGGCATTTATCATGAGTGGCCTCATCCTTTCCATGTACCACAATAGTGTATTAAGTAAACAGCCATAACCAAGAGCCCTCTCCGGTCCTACCCACCTCGTCCTGAGTAGGACTCAAACCCAGGTCATCGGCATGGGAGGTGGGCACGCTAATAAGGAAGCTAAAGGCCACAGCTACTAGCATCAGTCGCTAGTGCGCCTCTTGAAATCAGGGGAGTGAGGTTTACCTGCACAGATCTTACCACCTGGTCTCCATTATACTAGGACAGTGGCCATGATTTTCAGCTAGGTGCTGAACTTAGGTCAAAAGGAATTGTAAGGGACTTGTTCTTGAAATGGAACAACCCCATGAGATTCATGAAAGCAGTCAGGTTCCTGCTGTCTTTGTGCAGGGGTACAGTATCTGCAAGTAAACTTACTTAAAGGTGCACTAAGCATGTTTTGTCAAACGATGTTGATATAGGCCAGTAATCCTCAAATCTGGCATGCGAGATCCTCTTTCCTGCGGAGTTTAGCTCCAACCCTAATCAAACAAACCTACCTGTGATTTTCTAATGTTCCTGAAGACGTTGATTAGCAAACTCAAGTATGTTTGATTAGGGTTAGAGCTAAACTTTGCAGGAAAGTGTTTATATTTAAAAATTCTGACTTTTTTTCTCACAATTCTGAGATTATATTTCACAATTCTGATCAGAAAAATCAACTCGTCATTCTTTCTTTTGCCCTCGGCTCAGAATCAGGAGTTTATAATCCCACACTTCTGACTTTTTTCGCCTCAGAATTGACAAACTTGTAATTGTTGAGTTAATTTGAGTTATAAAGTACAAACTAGGAGATATAAACTTGCATTTGCGAGAAAAAAGTCAGAATTGTGAGATAAAATAGTTAAATGCAAGAGGTTTAAACAGTAGTCTATTTCATGCTGTAAATGTAGGGCTTTGTATTAGCAATGATATTTATATTTAAACCTATATATGTCCTCTATGAACTGCATATGTAAAAATAATGTAGACCTATTGTTTAAATCAAATTTATGCTTTTAAAAGTAGGGTAATCATAGCAGGTTTCATCCATAGTCTGTCCATTTAAATGTTTGCATTTAGCTTCTTAGGGCGTCTTTGGTGACAATATTCTTTAAAAAATGATTCATTCCGATTCTGACATCCAAAGGCACAATAATAAAAAAAAATTATCTTATTCTATGGATTTTACCTGTTTCCCTCCACTTGTTACCAGTGTTTTTCTGCCACCACAATGCACGCGCAGCTGCAAGTGACGTAACTTTGATGTGTACTCCAAATTGGTCTATTTGAAAGCACCAAAACAAACACGCCCATACACCAACAGGACCTTGCCCTTTTTTTGATAACTCCACCCCACAAATACAGGTGGAGTCGATCAGTCTGTGGCACTGCTCAGGTGTTATGAGAGCCCAGGATGCTCTGCCGTTCCGCTCTTCTGCATTCTTGTGTCTGGCATATCACATCTTCCTTTTCACAATACCCCATAGATTTTCTATGGGGTTAAGGTCAGGCGAGTTTACTGGCCAATTAAGAACAGGCATACCATGGTCCTTAAACCAGCTACTGGTAGCTTTGGCACTGTGTGCAGGTGCCAAGTCCTGTTGGAAAATCAAATCTGCATCTCTATAAAGTTGGTCAGCAGCAGGGAGCATGAAGTGCTCTAAAACTTCCTGGTATACGGCTGCGTTGACCTTGGACCTCAGAAAACACAGTGGACCAACACCAGCAGATGACATAGCACCCCAAACCATCACTGACTGTGGAAACTTTACACTGGACCTCAAGCAATGTGGATTGTGTGCCTCTCATCTCTTCCTCCATACTCTGGGACCCTGATTTCCAAAAGGAAATGCAAAATTTACTTTCATCAGAGAACATAACTTTGGACCACTCAGCAGCAGTCCAGTCCTTTTTGTCTTTAACCCAGGCAAGATGCTTCTGATGCTGTCTGTTGTTCAAAAGTGACTTGACACAAGAAATGCGACAGCTGAAACCCATGTCTTGCATACGTCTGTGGGTAGTGGTTATTGAAGCACTGACTCCAGCTGCAGTCCACTCTTTGTGAATCTCCCCCACATTTTTGAATGGGTTTTGTTTCACAATGCTCTCCAGGGTGCGGTTATCACTATTGCTTGTTCACTTTTTTCTACCACATCTTTTCCTTCCCTTCGCCTCTCTATTGATGTGCTTGGACACAGAGCTCTGTGAACAGCCAGCCTCTTTTGCAATGACCTTTTGTGTCTTGCCCTCCTTGTGCAAGGTGTCAATGGTCGTCTTTTGGACAACTGTCAAGTCAGCAGTCTTCCCCATGATTGTGTAGCCTACAGAACTAGACTGACAGACCATTTAAAGACTTCACTTTTTGAATGGAATTAATGAAATAAATCAACTTTTTGATGATATTCTAATTATATGACCAGCACCTGTACATACACAACCCTGGCAGCAACGATGGTGGAGTCTGCTATGCCTGCCGCCGCAGCATATTCAAGCAAAATCCAACAAAAATTAGTTCTATGAAAAAAAGCAAAATCAACTTAACTCACCTATCAAAAAGAAACAAACCAATACCTGGTGTCTGATTCCAGGCCTTGTAATGTAAGTGTTTTAAAAGCATACTATGAGTCTTTTGAAAATGTCCTTTTAGCTAACAACAGCTTCAGAGTTTGTACTATAGTACCAGAAACCCTATCACACAGTCTGGACATTAACTCTTTCCCCTCTACCTCCAAAGCTTCACAGTCCTTTACCACATCAGCAATCAACATTTAACTCGGTAACATTAGGCAGTTTTCATTTATATGGTGTTTATTGTTGATGATCAAATTATTTTTCATATGCATCTGCTTACACATGAGATCGCTCATTTCTGCATTTTCCTAGCCTGTGTTTTTGATCTGGAGATTGTGGACTCATTCAGGCGATGTGTAATAGCACACCTGAGCGTATAACAGTGAAAACATGGAAACTTGGAAAATTCTGTGTTTGGCGGGGAAGCATTGTCTCATAAATAACGGAAAATTCTGTGTTTGGTGGGGAAAGAGTTAATCAATCTCCTCTAATAGCCATGGTCAAAGCTATCACCGCTCCTACAAAATAATAATAATAATAATAATAATGTTTTATTTTTATAGCACCTTTCAAGAACTGAAGGATGCTTTACAAAATAATAGAAGCAAATTTGCAAAAAAAAAGAACAGACAGTCAAATATACAAATAAAATAAATACACGAGACAATCAGACAAACAGATATTGACAACAAAGAACTACAGTTAAACAACAAAAGGTCATGCAGTCAAATAATGAACATGAATTATTAAATTAAAATTAAATTAAATTAAATTAAATTTATGCATTTAGCAGACGCTTTTATCCAAAGCGACTTACAGTGCATTCAGTCTATCAATTTTTACCTATCATGTGTCAATTTTTACCTATCACCTACCAATTATGTCAAGAAGGTGGTCATATGTCTTACAAACAGAAGTTGAGAAATAGAGGAGCAGAGAGGTAAATTAGTTATTTCGAGAACAAAGTCAATAGATGAGTTTTAAGTTGAGACTATTAAAACTGCTCAAATATGCACAAATATTATGGGGCAGCTTATTCCATAGCTTAGGGCCTATAATACAGAAAGCCCCACCACCTACCATAGAGAGTTTATACTTGGGCACAACAAGCAAGTTATCATTGCTAGATCTGAGAGTCCATGCAGGAATGTATGGTTGCACTAACTCAGCTAGGTATTGAGGTGCGAGTCTGTGACAGGCTTAATAAACTAAAACTAAGAGTTTGAACTGAATAAGTTTGGCCGCAGGTATCCAGTGAAGTTGGTGAAGGATGGGAGTAATATGTGCAGATTTTTTGTTAAATGTAAGGGCTTAAGCAGCAGAGTTTTGTACCGTTTAGAGGCAATTAATAACTTAGGCAGGTAAGCCACTATATAAGGAGTTACAGTAATCCAATCTGGAGCTTATAAAAGCATGGATAATAGTTTCAGCATCTCCAAAATTAAGTGAGGGACATATACGAACAACATTCCACAAATGGTAAAAGCATGATTTAACAATTTGATCAATATGTGAATCAAAGCATAACACAAAGTCAAACAACACTCCTAAATTTCACACCGTTGTTGAGGGCTTAATCTGGACACCATCGATATCTATGAAGATGTCATGCTGGGAGGAGCTCTGTGATTTAGGGCCAACCAACAGGATTTCAGCTTTGTCTGCATTTAGTTGTAAAAGTTATCTGACATCCAGGTTTTAAGTTCTTGAAGACAGGAAACAATAGAAAAGGGTGTACAAACTGAGTTGGGTTGAACCGTAAAATAGATTTGAATATCATCAGCATAGGTAAGAAAATTGAGACCATGACATCTGATGATCTGACCCAGTGGCAGCACATAAATGAGAAATATAAATGGACCAAGTTCAGAACCTTGGGGGACACCAAGGGAAATAGTGACAGTGCGAGATTTATTCTTATCTATCATAACGAATTGCTGTCTATCCGATAGATATAAAGTTAGCCACTGAAGAGCAGCACCAGTGATACCTATAGCAGATAGTCGAGAAAGAAGCAGTCTCTGCAGGATTTCATGGAACTTTTTTCAGATTTTTGCGGCCTAAAATGACTGATTTTGCTGCTGCTTTTCTCAAAATTTGCGGTGATATTTGCGCCATTTCTTATTGTTTTACAGTGAAAATATACCACAGAAAACATTCTTCTAACACTGTTATGACTTTTCTGACTTCGAGAACCACTGTAGGTCTCCAGACTAACGTTTGACGACACCAGCACTAGTGCCATTAAGTTCTACAGAAGTTGGCAACAGCACCTGACAGTAAAGCACTCACCCTAATCGCACATGTATATCTCAGATATGTCTATTTAATGTCTGCATTTGCATATGCAAGACGTATTTTTAAGATTACCTGTTCATCTGCAGTACATCTCTAAGATGTTTCCTGTCAGATGTCAAATAGACTTTAGAATGCATGTAAAACTGCTTCTGAGATGTTTATCAGAGTACACAGCAGATGATTCTCAGATCTTTAGCAGACGCCTTACAGATGTAATAAATATATTACATCTGATAAAATGTACTTTTATTACTGTCATTCATAATGTCTAAATATAATTTAATATATACAAAAATGTATACAGTATATTAGGGAGTGGAAATTGCCTATAAGTACTTCTCTGCAGCCATCTACTAGAAGTCATCTTTTTTATTTTTAAATAATTGTTTGCTTTCCTACATTATGAAACTTTTAGTTTTATACATGGTGGAAACCTATGAAGGATGAACAAATATCTTCACATTAAAAATAACTTTCACATTCGGTAATGCTTATAGCTTTGAAGTGCTGGTAAAAGTTGTGTGAAGCATTTAAAAACAATCAAAAACATTAGATAATTTCTGCCACAAGTTGTTCCTGTAGTTTTACTATGTTAAGACAGAAGTGATGACTCCGCGCTCATTACTATCAGAAGGTAGCCATCCTAGACAACATAACTGCATCAACAAGCGACAAACCTGGCGCTAATTAAAAACAGAACAGCAGGGTACTAGAATAGTATCACAACCAACACTAGTGATAGCCCATATTTAAGGGAGACAAACCACAGTTTCAAGCATAATGACTGTAACCCAAAGGATAATAGCAGCAACACAAGTCAGCCATACAGGGGCCACTCACAGCTGTAATCACCACAAAGATTGAATGTGGAAGCAATCTGGCTGCTGCAATAGAGTAAGCAGTGGCTGCACCGGTGCCATCATCTTCATGACATCAGACACTTGCAGTCCTAGTGGAACCACACAGTCCAGAAAAGGGGGCAGGGCTTCCCAGCCATACTGGCTCAGTGCACAAGCAGTGACAAGAGTCATGATTTATAAGACAGAGCTATTGCATTGACAATCTAGTGGGATAGCCTAAGTTTTGATACAGGCATGCCCTTGGTGCAGCCACCATAAGCAAGGAGAGATTCAGCTGCCTCGTGCCCCATAGAAATCTAACCACCAAATCATTCCTCCAGAGCTGACAGCCAACCTATCAATGTCAGAATGAAACATTGATATGGCAGCTACATACACTTGAGTATGGAGGGTGTACGGCCATCATCCAAAAACTCTTGTAGAAAAGACAAAACTACTGAAAACAGGCAGTTGACAGGGTCATGGCCCTTCAAAGGCTCTCCACTTATGACTGTAGAGATGTCTAGTAAATGGAGCACTCACCTCTAAAATTGTCTTCAACACTTGCTGTGACAGTGAGTCTAAAGTCCACAAACTCTGTAGAGTGGCCAGACATGCAGATTTCATGCTGGATGCCAGACTGAGTTGCTCACTTGAAAGAAGGGGGTCTTTCCTCAATGGAATTAGCCATAGAGGACCTGACAGCATCTCTAACAGGTTCTGAGAACCAGTGCTGCATGGGCCCCATGCCTTTACAACATGTGCAATTAAGACGGCCTGGAAGATAGACTGCTTGAATAGACAGGTGGTGCTCATCTGTCCATGTCAAAAGGCTTGTCAAAAGCATTAGAAGAAGTAGAGAACAGAAATCGCCTTGCCAAATTATGAACACCACCATACCCATGTTGTCTGTGTGAATGAGAACATGCTTGTGATGGAGCTGAGTGTAGAAACTCTTAAGAGACAGGTGAACTGCTCTGAGCTCCAGGCAGTTCCAGGCAGGTCATTAGCTACCTTTTCTTTATGTCTGTCCAAGCACGGAATACCAGGGGGTGACCATCGCACAGGGCTCCCTAGCCTGTATGTCATGACCACTTTGTGCCTGCCCACTTGCCCCATTGGGATGCCATTGATGTAAAAGATTTCCAGTGTGTTGCTATTGATTTGTGCTTGTGTTCTTGTTCGGTTGTCCAAACCCAGAGAGCCTTGACGCTCACAGCATCGCAATGAGGGCAGTTAGGGCCCTCAATAGTGGCTTCTGTGTGGGCGTCGATAGGCAGAAGACCCAAGGCATTAGGGATCCTGATGGGTCCAGATTGAGCAAACCTTAGTAATTGGCACTTTTGAAGCACCACTTTATAAAGCTTTGAAACCTTCGCAAATCATTTGTTTTGAACCAGTGGTTTGGAGCGCATATCAAACTGCCAAAGTCATGTAATTTCAGTAAACAAGGCTTTGTCACGTGAAAACTGATTTGAAATGGTGGGCAGTCTCTGTGAACCCATGAATCAAAAAACAAACAAAACAAGCCCTGCAAATGAATAATAATTTAAAAACACATAGACATTTCATATTTAATGGTATTTGATTATTTTAATAGTATTTAATGTAGTATACTTTCAATAAAACATTTGCAATTGGTTTGTAAAAGATGTACTTATGCATGTTTTACCCTGAGTTTGAATCATGAGTGAATCATTTTACGAACCAAATGGTTCAAATGTTTCAAAGCTTTGAAAAAATAAGTTTCTCCTATCACTAGCAAACCTTAATCAAAATCTTGATCAAAATCATTCTCCAACGGAACGCATAAGGGGATCGGCAAAGCGTATTCCATAAGCCTTTTCTGGTGATGAATCAACAGTGAAGGCTAAAACATTTGTAATGATTAGAAAGTTTCTGAGAAAATTTAGTTTAGTGCTGCTTATACAGGGTGCCTTACAGCCCCCTTTGTGCACTCTCAGATACCACTGGCCATTGTGATGGAATTGGCATTAAGTGAATAAGGCTTCAATATTTAAGGAGAAAGGTGTTTCCCCAAAGCTGCGTATGCTGTACATAACTTTAAGAGACCCTCTCGAAAGGGAACCTTATAGCAATGGGCAAGAAAAAATACCCTCACTAATTTCAGAAGCTCCCTCGGTGATTTGCTTCTGGAACCTGGCCTGCTCCAAATGCAGGATTTTGCTGCATTAGATAGGGCTGCGGTTATTGTATTGGCTGCCATGACAAATCAACGTACGTGTTTTCTGCTAAAATTAAAAAAAAAAAAAAAGTGAAAAAGTGATGTGACATACAGCCAAGTATGGTGACTCATACTCAGAATTCGTGCTCTGCATTTAACCCATCCAAAGTGCACACACACAGCAGTGAAAACACACACACCGTGAACACACACCTGGAGCAGTGGGCAGCCATTTATGCTGTGGCACCAGGGGAAACAGTGGTTTGTGAACATAGATGCTTTAATAATAAATAATTTATTTGGAGTGTTATTGCCGGCAGCAGCAGTATGGAGCAAGCTTTTTGACCACACAGTTTATCAAAAGAGTATCTCCTGGGTGTGCACGTGACCTTGACAAAGATGGCTGCGTAGTGTGAGAGCTCTCCAGAACTTTGCATATAAACTACCCCTAACTTTTATAAACCTGATCTTTCAACTTGTGTGCGATTACATCTAAGCCCCTTTCAGTTAAAGAATGTGACATCTTTTTGAAAGCATGTAAAACCAGTACACGATGTTTGAAAAGAGTACTGTCAGCAGAGAGCATGGATGTTAACAGCATGGCGGAGATAGCCAAGGAGCTAACTGAGCTAAAAGCACTTTGCTCAGAATTCGGATCAAAATTAGATGGTATAAACAATCATCTGGGCGTAATGGCAAGCTCCATATCTGCTTTGGAGAGCAGCTTGTCTGACATTAAGCAAGATGTGTCAGCTAATGAAAAATGTATTGAAGAACCCGTATTATATTGAGACTCGTACATTAGAGGACAAGATTGATAGGACCGAATCCACGCTAGTTTTGGCAGCAAAATGGATTGCACAGCTTGAATTGAAGACAGACGATCTGGAAAACCGTGGAAGGATATTCGGGCATTCTGCCTCAAAGAGGGAGCTGAAGGCAGATGCTCCTTACTGGACTTTATACACAATATGCTTCCTCAGTGGCTGGAACTTGGACAAGAGAAATCCTTCACCTTGGAGAGAGTGCACCGCATGCCTGGCACCTGAAAACCCTAACCAGAATAGAGCAGTGCTATTACATTTTCTCAAGTTTCAAGACAAGGAGTTTGTCTTGCACTCCCTGAGACAGCTAGATATCATCCACAACAGATCCAAGCTGTTTTTTGCCCAGGATCTTTCAGCAGAAACGATCCGACTGAGACATGAGTTTATCTCCATGGGGACTTTCCATGGATTTCATCACCATCTTTGCAAACTAAGGGTGCTGCACAATGGGAAGATTAAGCTGCTCCACAAGGCCGAGGAATTTTACATTATGGACGATCAAATTTGATTTGACCTAACTGCTTTAAATGAAAGGGGAATTATGACTGTTATATTTAAAAGCTTATTCTCCCAAACTTTACCATATTTTATTCCCAACTGACCCATTCAGCTGTGATGAACATTGCAGATAACAACATATATAGGGACGGACGTGAAGGTTTTTTTTCAAAACCCAGTCGCTTTTAAGGTCAGGTTTTCTTATTTTAAAATATATATATTATAGTTGCGGATGTGAAGGTTTTTTTTGATATATATTAAGGTCAGGTTTTCTTATTTTAAAATATATATATTTACAAGTACATAATGGGAGTTAAGCTAACATTTTTTTCTTTCTGTTTAAGTAAATATAAAAATGCATGTACACCTGAACTTGATGTGCGTTGTTGGGGGTATTTACTATCTGCCGAACTAGTTAAGGGTTAATGTTTACTTGATGTTACAGGGGTGTCTGGTCCTTTTTTAATCTTATGGTCATATGTTACAAATATATCATACTTATAAATGGTCAGTACATTTAATGTGATATCATTCAATGTCAGAGGCTTAGATCACCCAATTAAATATAAGAGAATTCTTACTTTTCTTAAAAAGGCTGATGTAGCTCTACTTCAGGAAACTCGTCTGTCTAGTGAGGAGCACAGAAAGCTTTAGTTTTTAAAGTAACAAAAGGGGGACTGCAATACTATTCCATAAAAATCTTTCTTTTATATTGAAAGAGCAGTATAATGACCATGAGGGTTGGTACATACTTATTTGTAGAACACTTTATGGTCAGGATTTTGTATTATTCAATGTCTATGCACTAAATGCAGATCACCTCAAATTTATGACTAAAATTATCACCCTATTTAGTCAATATAACACAGATTTTGGTATAATTGCGGGGGATCTTGATTGTTGCATGTATGGCAGCTTAAACAAATCTTCACTGTCCGTTTCCAATCCCAATGCATCAAAGGTCTTAAAGACAGCCTCCAAAGATGCAGGCCTCGTTGATGTATGGAGGGAGTTTAACCCTTCATTTAAAGATAATACCTTTTACTCTGAAAGACACAAAACATACACTCGATTAGACTATTTCCTCCTACCTCAAGCTTATCTCTCCCCTGTCACCTCCTGCATTATACGATTCTTATATCAGACCATGTGCCAATTTACCTTCAGCTATTCCTGCATCAACAGATACATTCAGCCAAATACTGGAAATGTAATTTCAATATAAGCAGGATAATGCTGTCTCTCCTGTTGCTCCTGCAATGGTATGGGATGTGGCCAAAGCTGTGATTGGGGGGAATCTGATAGGGAACACTATCATGAATACTGTTATAAACCAAGTAAGCTCTTAGCCTATCAACTCAAAAGGGAGCATGTTGAACGTACAAAAAATTGCATTCGTGATACGCCAAGGGCAACTCAAGTACAATATGGAATCAATCAAGTCCTCTTTTCATGTTTTTTACAAACAGTTATATACATCAGAAAATCCCTCTGAGACAGATATTCATTCGTTTCTAGAAAATATGTCTTTGCCCTCATTGTCAGAAGAAGACATGAACCCTCCTTTTACTCCAGAGGAGGTATTTGAAGCTATATTATTTCTCCTTTCTGGAAAATAGCCAGGCCTAGGCGGATTTCCCGTTGAATTTTATAAGATCTTCTGGCCTCAAACTGAGCCTGTTTATGCCCATAATTGCAGATTTTGTGCAAATGGGAACTCTTCCTGAAACAATGAGGACAGCTGTAATATCAGTATATAAAAGAATGATAAAGATACTGCTGATTGTGCTTCTTACCATCCAGTTTTACTGCTCGCTGTCGACTGTAGATAATATCTAAATTATTTGCTCATAGGTTAGAAAATGTAATGCCCCAGCTGATCAACCTAGGCCAGTTCGGTTTTATAAAGGCCTGAAATGCCCCTGATAATATTCAAAGGCTACTGAACATAATTATCCACTCAATTCTGCTCAAAAACAGCATTGGTAATATCTTTGGACACAGAAAAAAAAAAGTTTGACAGGGTCGCATGGTCATGTAACTTTGGTTATAGATGCATTGGATGGATAAAATCTTTGTATAGTGGCCCACAAGCACAAATATGTGTAAATGAGAAGTTTGGCCTACAAAGGGGCTGTCGACAGGGTTGTCCCTATTTAATTTAGCCATCGAATGGCTTGCAGAAGCCATATGTCCAGAGGTGTAATTGCACAGGAAGATGTTACCACCTGCTGGGCATTGCTGCCTGTCGCACCTCCTGCAGTTCTTATGGGTCAGCTGCAGGGTCATCAGCCAGAAACCACCATTCACCAACGTTTCGCTCCTTTAATTCTGGAATGTCTCCTGGTGGCGGAGCAGTGACAGGGACGTCTCCCTGTCACCCCCTGCAGCTGATCGCTGTTTTCCCTGCAGCTGTTGTCTGGGGTTAGGTGTTCTTCCCCCAACACCTATCTTTCCTCCTCAGCCAGAGCCAAAAGCTACCTTTCTCTGCCTTCATTGCCAGATCCTTTGTTGCCCTCCTTAACCTCCCTCCGGTCACTCCTGCTTCCCTCAAGAGGTGTATGGTTGACAACCCCAGGAAACCTCGGCATCCGACCTCCACTGGGTAGATGTTCGTCTTCAGCCAGCCTCCCGGCACTCAGCAGAGAGTTCTGAGTACCTGGCCTTCTTCCGTTCGAAGGCGGCCTCGATTCCCTCCTCCAGTGGTACAGTAAGCTCAATGAGGTGTATCGACCTTGCCTTTGGTTGACCACACCACTATGTCTGGCCGGAGAGATGTGGTGGTTATCTCCGTTGGGAACCGGAGCTGCCTGTCCAGGTCGACCCTCATATTCCACTCCTGGTTGGGGAAGAAGGGCCTTGCTGTTTCTCTTGATCTGGTGCTTCTCCTTACCACTCCTTCCGACACAAAGATGGTGGTGTCCTCTGCTGGTGGTGCTTGTTTGCTACCCTGTCGACACTCCTCCAGTACTTCGGCTAGCTTTCTCAGGACCTGGTCGTGGCGCCATCTGTAGCGTCCCTGTGAGAGAGCGATCTTACAGCCTGACAAAATATGCTGGAGACTTGCGTTGGGGGCATTGCAGAGTACACAGGATTCTTCATTCCCAAACCACTGTTGGAGGTTCCGAGGGCAGGGAAGCGTGTCGTAGGTTGAACGGATGAGGAAGCTAAGTCTTGCCTGTGGGATCTTCCACACGTCTGACCAACTGATGTTCCGGTTCATGATTCCCTCCCAGGTTGTCCAGCTTCCTTGTCGACCCTGCGACACGGCCTTGATTTTGTAGCGCTCTTCCTCCATCCTCGTCACCTCTGCTACCACCATCTCCTTCCTTTGCTTGCGATTGGCCTTGGACCAAAAGCATGGCGTCTCTCCCCATCCTAGCCCTGCTCTTCCTGCCTGAACTCTGCCCATGATCTCCCGGTGTTGTAGCCGACCGACAGCTTGATCAACCTCAGTTTGGGCATTCCACTTGCGGCCGGTAGGAACCTTAACATTTGCGTTCCTCACTGACTCGTCTGTGGACTCCCTCAGCACGAGAACCAACCTGGTCTTTTCCTGCATGTAGCCCAACTGTATGGACTGTAGTGGCAGCTGCAGCATGTTTTTTCCAAAGAGACCGGAGAAGGATTAAGGAAGATTTGGAATACTGGAACCTGCTCCCTATCTTACTTCTTGGAAGAATGTGATAAAAATTAATATACTACCCCGACTTAGTTTTCTATTTCAATCATTACCCTTCTACCTGAAAAAATAAAATAAAATAAAATAAAATAATAATAATCAAATAAAGTCCATAAATAAATCAATAAGAACTTTTTTCTTTTTTTTGGAAGAATTCAACACCCCAAATATCATTTAAAATATTAACTAGAACAAAAGAAAAAGGTGGATTGGGTCTCCCTGACCTTCAGCTGTACTATTGGGCCACTCAGACAAGATGTAAAGAGGTTTTGTGGATGTTTTACTAAAAGTTCTAGTTTAGCTCCTCTATCCTCCAATCCAGACCTGCCGTCCCCTCTTGGAAAATATCTGTTTAAAAAGTCGAAGGAATATGGTATATACCAGTTTCAACATTTGTTTAATGACTCTTCCCTTAAGTCCTTTTCAGATTTAACTACAGAGTTCAAGATTCCAAGACAGGAGTTTAATAAATATTTGCAGATTCGGCACACGGTAAGTACTTTGGATAAGGCAGGACGAATTTCCCTGGAGGATAGAGGAGATCCTGATGAATTCAACAACACTAAAATGGAAAATCTTCAATATATCTGTTGAATCTGAAAATCTGACATATTCTACGCCGTTTGATCATTATGACCCTTTATCCTGTAACAAAATTAAAGAACATAATTATAAATTTATGCATGGGATGTACCTTACCCACCCTAATGTATCACCTAGGTGTCGCCGATGTAAAACTTATATAGGATTAATTATGCACATCTTCTGGGAATGTAGAAAACTTAAACATTTTTGAAAAGAGGTACATGATTTCACTTTGCAATTCATTACACTGATGAATTTACTTCTAGTTTGTTTCCAGAGTACATATGCTGTAACAGCTTGTCTGTACACAGTTTCGCCAACTGAGGAAAAATTGTGGAAGTAGGGACATATAATACTACGACATATATACTGAGATGGTTCTAAGTTAGCAAATCAAGTGTCCACTAGCTGAGCGGAGTAAGAAGACTGTTCTCCTCCAAACTGCATGCATTCAATGCCAGAGAGTTTTAATCAACAGATTTAGTAATGAAGCAGCCATTTATTGTAATAAAAATGTGTGAAAGCACATGAAAATCAAACAGACATGGTATATACAGACATCAAGTTAAAGTTGAAAAATAAAATTCTATTAGAAAAAAACACATATACACATATAAAATTGTCGAACTCAACTGGAAAATTATTGCAATAACAGCAAAGCCACGAGTGCAATTTCCTGGAAATTCCCATATTGATCAAATATATGCCTTGAATGTAATGTATGTGATTTCGGATAAAAGCGTGAATGAAAATACTTTGCATGATTAGTACAACATAGGATTGTCATTTTTGCAGCCCCAAGCTAATTCTGTATTTGCCTTTTTTATAGTCACCTTCTCTTCTTAGTGTAGAGACTCCTATATTCTAGATTCTTTATTTGGATTAAGTGCAAATTTGCTTCATTCTTCAAAGAGCATTAAGCTTTAAGATTAGAAGAATTAAAAAAAAAAAAAAAAAAAAAAAAAAATAATATAATTTTGAAGTATTTTAAGGTCAATAAAGGAAGTAAATGTCATAGCACATTATTCCCATTGAACTTAAATGTTGGCATTTTTCTAAATACTAAACAGTAACATCACAACTATATTGTGTAACGTTTCCTCATGAGGCATTCAGAGTAATGCAGTTCTGTTTATACAAGCTACAATGTGTAACAATTTCAGCCAGAGAATTGTACAATTACAGAGAAGCGTCTGGCAGATATTAACTGTAGCTTTTAGCAGACATCTGAACATAAGGGTTATCACAGCAAACACTTCACAACGTAACAGAATAAACCACTGCCTAGAAATGTGCACATAGTGACACAAGTGATATATTCAGCTTGAAAAGTTCTCCAAAGTGAAAGCTACAGCAGCACTGAATGAGGGACTCGAATTTTGTGCCAATATTCATCAAACAAATCCAGCATTTTGCAAATAAACACAATTTGCTTTGCAAAGAAAAACTCGACTTTCAAACAAATGCAAAGTGATTTGCAAAAACAAAATTCTATTTGAGAGAAAATGCAGAGGTATGAACAAATATATTTATAGTGTGTTACAACTGTGAGACTCATTTGCATTTTTATGATTAATCTTGGTATGATTTTCTCACAAATGCATGCTGGCAGATTTTCTCACATGCGTCAAGTTGGATTTTCTCAGAAATGCAATTGAGCATGTTTATTTTCCAAAAACAGCAGATGGCGCTGTTGGTCAATTTACGCTAGTCTCCTGAGATCTGAAACATCTGTTTACCTTTTCAGACCAATATGAGAAGATATCCTCGCTGTCCAGAGTGTGTCTTCACCTGTGTAGCGCACCAACATCCAACGGGCAGAAAAAGAAAGTAGGCTAAATTCTATGATGAGGCTTGACGTTTTGATGGCATTTTTCGGGGGCATCTACATGCTTACCTGGCTGACCTCAGATCATTAACATGTGAACAGAGTGCTAGTGATAATGAGGTGAAACAGGAGAATCTTTACCTCTCCTTACTTTTATATGGATTATATAATCAGAGAATATTTGTTTTCAATTTGAATTGGTTTTAAAATTAGACATTTTAGGCTTTCTATACATAGATGTACCATGTATGTGAGGCACATATTCACTGAGATTCAGGTTGTTTTATTCAAGAAAGTTCCCAGAGACTGAGACAGCAGAGAGCGTGCCCTGTTTGTTTTCTTTATTTTACAAAAGTACATTGTTTTGTTGACTATACACAAATAAACGCAGACCCTTTGCAGTTTCAAACGATGCTATTCTCGTATCTGTAATTTAAATTATTTTTGTGGTCATCAACAAAACAGGACAAAACGCACCAGCACGGTCTTCGACCCCAAAGATTCGTTTCTAATCATTACATTATCCTTTCTGAAATACTGGTAAACCACTATTTATTAAAATGCTGAATTTAGTATTATATCAGCGTGAACTTGATCTTTCTCCCAAATTCACAGGACAAGAGTGACACCAGAAGATAAATATTCATCATGTTGCTTATCTAAAAAATACATAATTATTTTAGACACAAATGATTGCACAGTGTTAAAACATTTAAAAAGTTTTAGATATTGTACTAAATAATGTGATATGCTTTAAAAATGTTATTAATAATTAATGACCTCTTGGGTGATATTGCTATATCCGATACTAAATTAAATTGTCTAAGTTTTTATTTTTTGGTACACAATATTTTTGTTATACATTGAACAATTTTATCAACATGTATATATTCTATATCCTGTGATCCTACAGAGGATAAGAGATATGGAGAATGGATCAGTTTTTATAGGGAAAGACCGCCTAGTTAAATATTTAGCCATGTCACGACTGATTTTTGAACTAATCAATCATGTTACCAACTTTCAACCCTTATTGTGAATTACACTGACACTAGTAGGGTCGCTTTGTGAAAACATCTAAATGGTTAATTATATAGTAAGACAGAAACTCACCTGTTCCCCACTCATGTTGGTCTGCTGTATTCCCTGAAAAGGTAAACAGGTGTTTCAGGTCTCAGGGGACTAGCATAAATTGACGGACAGCGCCATCAGCTGTTTTTGGAAAAGAAAGTTGCTCAATTGCATTTGTGAGAAAATCTGCTTTAACGCATGTGGGAATATCTGCGTGCATGCATTTGTGAGAAAATCAAGCCAAGTTTCCTCACAAATGAGTCTCACAGTTGTAACGCACACTACATTTATTTGTCCATACCTCTACATTTTCTCTCAAATAGAGTTTTGCATTTGCAAATCACTTTGCGTTTGTTTGAAAGTCGAGTTTTTACTTGCAAAGCAGATTTTGTTTATTTACAATACGCTAGATTTGTTGATGAATATTGGCACAAAATTCGCTCCATATGAATCCAGCACGTCATTCGCCTCTGATGTAAATGTATGCTATGACACGTGTTCATGACAAAATCAAGAATAACAGTACCAACCTGCAATATCCCCTTATGAAAAACAGAAAAATCATGGCTCATATGCACATACACATGAAATTTTAGTTCCTCACACATTATAGAGGCCTTGCCAAAGCATCAGGGGTGTGGGAGATGCGTTTCGATGTTGAAAAGTCGGGTCAGTTTTAAATCAAGTGGGAATGCAGCAATTTCTGGACCCACCTCTCTGACATTCTCATTGGTTAATGGATGCCTGCATCAGATTGCGTTTTAGTTAAAATGATAATGTTTCCTGTCTCATCAACTGATTCACATTGCTTTCTAATGGAGTGTTCACACTTGTCATGTTTGGTTTGATTAAAACGAACCCTGATGCGATTGCTCCTTTAGTGCGGTTCGTTTAAGTAAGTGTGAATGCTGCCATCTGAACCCTGGTGCGCACCGAACAGAGTTCGCTTCCAAACGAACTCTGGTGCGGTTCGAGTGAAATATGAACACAACATGGACCAAATACTTCAGAGGGCAAATGTGGAGCAACGAGGAGGTAAAGTGCCTTTTATGACCTTGATAAAAATGATACAGCAAAATGGTTTTATTTACACATTAATTTATCTTAATGCAGGTTAGTGGGAAACTCACCACGACTGTAGTTAACAGCCAATGCATCTAAACTGTGGCACATCACAAAAAAAATGATCGCTCTCACCACAATCAAACACTGTGCACCGTGAGAAGCAGACGTCACACTGCCTGCATTATACAAGCCTGCTCATCAGTGTGTGAAATTGTTAATTTGATTACATCAAATGACTTGGTGTAAACAGCCCATCTTTTCATGTTCAGACCTAAATTACAGGTGGCCGTGGGCCGTATCCTTCAGTAATGTCCCCCGGACTCATCTCTTGCAGGAATTTGGGACTGTCATAGTCAGACGATAAGCCAAAGCCTTCAAAGTCATCACAATTCACATCCTCTTCAGACTCCTCAGGAAGACGCACAATTGTTTCATCAAGGAGAGTGTTTTCTTTGCAGTCTTTCTCATTTGGGGAAATGGGTGGAGAACCATAACTAAAAGTGTCATCTGTCAGTAGGGGTGTGTGTCCCTGAGGTGTCATTGCAGAAATAGCAGTTGGCTCGGGTTGGGTTGTTAGAGACTGGCCAGGTATAACATTTCGCTGCATATGAAAAGAAGCAAACGGTTAGTTACTGCTGTTGGTGCTGCTAAAACAGCAAGTCACTAGACACATCACAAATACAAAAACTCCTAAAGTTCACCTGAAAATGTTCAATTCTGTCAATGTACTGATCTTCATATTGCTTCAAACATGTATGACTATTCTGTGGGTTGCTCTTTAAATGAAAGTGGAACTCACATGGTATCACTTTCATGGGGATATTCCCACAGATGATAAAAATGTTTGGACCAAAATAAGGGTGAGTACTTTTTTTGCTGAACCGTGCCTACATTAGAATTTAAATGAATAAATAATAACAATAATAATAATAAAAAAATACACAACAAAAGGACTGAAAAACACATACCAAAAATTCAGGACTTTTGGGGATTTTGGACAACTTCCTGCAGAGTAGCCACAGAAAGCCAGTGATAATGAAGAGCACGATGGTCCCTCCAGCTTGCACAGCTACGATTAATCCTGATTTGTCTACAGAAAAGTCAAGACCAATTCAATGAAGCATCTACTGTAGTACTCACAAATACTGGCTTTATTTCAGAATAAAAGTTCACAATTTCCATACCACTATCAAAATCAGACATATCCAAAGTTTTCAAATAAGTTTCAAGCACTCCACCAAACTGCCATTGATCAGACAGATAAATTAAATAGTCCCTTTTCAGTGTTGAATGAATTATGAATATACTTTTAGGGCAAGGTAGTTCTGTTTGGTGCAGCTAGAGGCACTCTCGACAATAAAATATGCCATAACTAAGATTGCCCTGTATCCTCTGGTGTCTTAGTGGTGTCTGAAACTATAGTGGAGGTGACCATATGTGTTCATTTTAGGGGTTACTCAGACTAGTCGAGTAGTCGAGTGATCGACTACTTTAACCACTAGTCGGCGCTGTCGGAAACAATCGACTACTCGAGCGTGCATTAACCATAATGCATGCACAGTTTGCCTACAACGCAAATTGTAGGATTACAATATTGCATGTAGCTGTTACTTTTTATCACTTTCTCTATGTTACATGTAAAATTAAAATATGTTATTTAATAATTAGGGGTGTGCCCGAAGCCGAATACCTTATTTGGAATGGCACGGATAATGGCTTCAAAAACGAATAACGGATGAGGAATAATTTTGCCTGAATATTCGGCTGAGGCTGGCACACTCTGCTGTTTGCTAGATAACAACTGAGCCAGGGGATCAGCGCAGTATTATACACAGACTTCTAAAGTCACTCAATAATGAGTGTGTGAAGTGAATGAATATAAACTTTATCAAAGAAAAGAGCGCAAATCAAACACCGCATTGCTGTTGCCTCTCCGTGCATCTCTCAGAAATCAGAGCTTGGCAAGAGTAATATCACCTATAATAATACATCATACACGGTCTATTATTTTATATATTTAGGCAATGATTTAAACCGTAGGCTACGAAATGATACATGAATGAATGGATTAACCACAGCACGCTCACCAATCAAACAGCCGCGTTGCGCGTCTCAGTCTCTCAAAAACCAAACCAGTTCTCTCTCTTAAAAGTAGGCTAATAATCAACTTAGATGCAGATACATTTTCTATGTTTGCTTTTTTATTTTTTGCTGGTTTGCGTGGCACACGCACATTTGTTTAGTAAGTTCAAATAGACTCGCTTAGAGAATTCTGCGTAATGAAAATGTGTCGTGTTCAAATGATCACTAAACGTTTGTCATGACATCTCTGCTTATATGATTAATTTATTTTTAGAAATGAATAATTATTTTATTTTAACGCAGCATATTTGTTCAGTGATAACTACGGGGGAAAGGATAGTCATAACGGCCTTATCAAGTACGACACCTGGTTTTATCCGAAAACAGATACTAATAATTTTGTGACTGTTACAGATACAAATAGCCTACTGGTTACATGAACTTTTAATTATAAAGTTTTGACAGTTAACGTATGTTATGTAATTGTTGCATTAGGCTATTAATTAATTAGTTAATAAACGTTTATTGATAAAAACTATTTAATGTCTATTCACAGTAGCATGAACCACGAGTAGTCGAGTAACTCGAGTATTTTTTAAATAAGTAATCGACTAGCAGAAATCAGTAGTCGTGCAACCCCTAGTTCATTTAATACCAAAAATGCACCACAATAAAAAGTGTACCCATAATGCTCTCATAGGGTCTCATGGATAAGTGTATGTTGAATAGTCAGCGAGGGAATGGTGGTGATTTCAAACACAGCTCGTGTCAGAGCTCTCAAACAAACTCTTTTGTTTAGAATTAAAGAAATCAGTACTGACTCTCACACACTGGCTGCACTTAATACCATGACAAGAAAGCTGCATCTATAAAAATGAACAAAATTAAACTGATAATGTTTTTACCGGTCTCTGGCATCTGCTGAGGGACACAAACATTTCTGTAGGTATATGAAGGAATACCAGCAATCTTCCCTTCAAACTTCAGCTCAACACACTGTCCAGCAGTACTTTCGTTCAGGTGGATTTCTACAGTGCACAGCTTCTCCTCCACAAAACATGAGTATAAAACCTTTTGCTGTGGAAGGAGAAAAGAAGAGAGTCATTTTAACAATTCAACATCCTAACAAGACTAACATTTAAAGAAGGACACGGTGGTGTCTGTGCGACTGCTTTTCCAACCTCATCATGTGTGACTGTGTACATAAACTCTTCATTCAGAATGTCTTGCTGATGAAGAAAGAAAGGGTGCTGAAAGGACACTTCAATCACATTTTTGTGGACAGATGTATTTACAGCAGGGGAGTCCAAAGAGCCTGGAAAAAGAAAAAGCCGATACAAGTCAAAATACCAAGGTAAAAAGTAATCTTGTAAAAGACTAAAGGAAATTAATCACTAAACACTAAAACAATATCCAAACAGATTTGCATTTCCAGAAGGAAACGGTAGCAGTGCTTGCAAGGCAGCAGAACGAGAGTTGAAGCTTTAAGGAAGTTCATTTTCTTTTAGGCCCTAGTTCGTTAAATGAAATGCTGCTGTATAAGCATGAACATGTGATGCAATGCTTTTCTCAGTATAAGGCAGCTGTACTGTTAAATAGATGCAGTAGAGAAAGGAGAAATTAAACAAATATCAATGACAACATATTTTATATTTTATACTTAGAAAACGAGCCTTAAAATGTCTGAGAAACATCAATGGTGTTTCATCATCAAAGGACTTTGCAAACGCTGTAATAAACAGTAATACTGTTTCCATATGATTAGGTTATACTTGGAGAACTTACATTTTTTTTTTTTCTCTTCAAAAAAGTCTTGGCTGTAGGGGAATGTAATGGAGACGCTTTCTGATTTCTCTTGCCCGTCATGTGCCGTCACGAACACTATGTAATCGTCACCCACATCTCTGCTGTAGCTGCTGATATCAAGGTACGTCTGAAGGGTGTCAGCGGTTTGGGAATCACTAGAGATAAACGGGACAGAAAGATTAAGTGATGTGATAGTGATTAAGAAATGAAATAGTATTTTTTGATCAGCTGCTTTAGACACACATACCTTACGTAAGGTTTAACCTTTACACTGAATTTCAGCTGTTCGGTTGGGTTACTGTAGTTCCAGTAGAGGACATTCACAAAGTTGTGACAAACAACACTGACGTTTGTTGGAGAAGGAACTGTAGAAAAAAAAAAGTTAGTCTATTACACAAATCTATTAGTCTATTATACAAACTCAAAGCTCACAAGAGCAACAAATTCTTCCAGTATTTCTCAATGGCTGCTGATATGCTGAGGCATTTTTAAAACAGACGTCATCTTCTTCAGAGAAACTTAGACTAGATTTTGAGTTTTGCTCAAACACAATCACTGAATTTTGGACACACACAACTGAATCTTATCTAAATATAAATGTTTAAAATGGATGTGGAAAACAAATATACATTAAAATTTTTTTTAAAAAAATTAAGGAAATACAGCAGACAAGTGTCAATCATACAAGGAAACTACTTCAATAACCCCTAAAACCAGCCTGAAAAAAGTGAGAGACCAGCTAAGATCAGTAAACCAGCTTAGACTGGAATAAGAAGTTTTTATATTTCAACAGGGTAAATACAGTAATTCCCACACTTCCATTTGTGTTAATAGACTGTTTGATTGGTAATGCATAATCTGAGGCTAATCTATTTAAGAGTCTTAGTATTAAAATATATATAGGCCTTAGATAGCTGTGTTATTTGAATGATCAACCATCATAACAGCCTGATATTTCAGGTCATTCTGAAGTGAGGAAGTGGCTGATAGCATGCATCTTCACAGGAAATGCAGGTCTTACTCAATATGAAGACTTAAAAAACATTCAGACTGATTCATGGAAGTCCCCGTAGCAGTTTACACACTGGTATGCATTGCTACTTTGATACATATAAAATCAAAACAAAAGCAAAACAGGGTTCTCAACAAAAAAATACTGAAAATTAAAACAAAAAAAAAAGTTGCACACCTAGGCTCTAAAAATACAAAAATTTAACAGTCAGCTGTGCATGTTTTCATTATACTTTGGTACATACAGTATAAAATAGTTTATTATTATTAATATTATTATTAGGGGCCAAGTACCTAAGGTGCTTAGACACCTACTGTATCCGTCAGTTGTCATCATCTTTCATACTTGATGGCCACCCATAGAACCGCTTGCTGGAAAGTTATGAAATTTGGCACACAGATACATACAGTCTCATCATTAGCCATAGCAAATTTGACATTTTACATGGGTCAAGATTTTTTGCATTTTTGTTTTTTAATACTTGCTTTTCAGAATTTGTCCAAAAAATTTTTTTTTTTTTTTTTAATTTTCACCAATCTTGGCTCTGAACATCTTCAGAATATTCTGGCAAAAAGTTATCAAAAGCTTTCTGATATAACAAACCATTTTTGTAAAGCACAGCACCACCTACTGGTCAAAAGATATTAAAATTACATTTCTGCTTATTACTTCTTACCAGTGTGGCCAACAATTATACGATTGTTTTCAGTAGATTCGGAACGACATACTGAATCGAACAATACCTAATTCCTATGTTAGCCTTTTTTCGACGTTGGCCACTTGGAGATTTGTAGTAAAATTCTGTATCAACAAACCTTTAACAGGGTTCTCCAGCACTACCCCTGGAGAGCTAACATACTGCTGAGTTCAGCTTTAACTCTAATCCAACACACCTAAACCAGCTAATCTAGTGATGGCCGCTTTTGCAGCACTGGTTCATGAAGCTTCGAAACCTTTGCCAATCATTTGTTTCGAAACAGTGGTTCGGAGCGTGTATCACATGCCAAAGTTATGTGATCTCAGTAAAAGAGGCTTTGTTTCGTCATAACCATTTCAAAATGTTTTGAAAATTTCAATAGTTTGCCTTTGGGGGGTGATCTCTTTGAACCTGTGAATCATGCAAGTTCACTAAGATCGCCCCCAGTGGCGAACCACTGAAACGGCATCTCTGATCACGGATCAGTTTTATCAATTTGTTGACATTTTTAAATAGACATTTGTGTAATTAAAAGGATGATTAGTAGTTAATAGTCTCTTACTGGCCTGTTTAAACAAGCTCTCCATAAAACAAACAAAACAAGCCCTTGCAAATTAATAAGAATTATTTTAAAGACGCATATTATACAGACACTTCATTTTTTAATGGTATTTTATTATTTATTTTGCATTTAATATATTATACTTTCAAGAAAGCATTTAAATTGAGTTTGTAAAAGCTTATCATTTTTGGCATGGTTTGATATGCGTTTTTGTTGCATTTACACTGTTTTGAGCGTGTGGTGCTTCGAAACAGTGAATTATTTTGTGAAGCAATTGGTTCAATGGATTTGAAGCTTCGAAATGGTTCGTTTCTCCCATCACTAAGCTAATCAAGGTGTGCAGGACTACTAAATTACAAACAGGTGTGTTGAAGCAGAGTTTGAAGGAAAGTAGCTCTTTGGAACCAGGGTTGGAGAAACCTGGGGCCATATGTATAAAGCCACTCAGAGTAAACTTTTTGTCTTAAGTGTGTGCATCCCAAATTCAGTATCTCAGAAAATTAGAATATTGTGAAAAGGTTCAATATTGAAGACACCTGGTGCCACACTCTAATCAGCTAATTAACTCAAAACACCTGCAAAGGCCTTTAAATGGTCTCTCAGTCTAGTTCTGTAGGCTACACAATCATGGGGAAGACTGCTGACTTGACAGTTGTCCAAAAGACGACCATTGACACCTAGCACAAGGAGGGCAAGACACAAATGGTCATTGCAAAAGAGGCTGGCTGTTCACAGAGCTCTGTGTCCAACCACATTAATAGAGAGGCGAAGGGAAGGAAAAGATGTGGTAGAAAAAAAGTGTACAAGCAATAGTGATAACCGCACCCTGGAGAGGATTGTGAAACAAAACCCATTCAAAAATGTGGGGGAGATTGAGTGGACTGCAGCTGGAGTCAGTGCTTCAAGAACCACTACGCACAGATGTATACAAGTGTCAAGCCACTCTTGAACAACAGACAGCGTCAGAAGCGTCTCGCTTCAAAAAGGACTGGACTGCTGCTGAGTGGTCCAAAGTTATGTTCTCTGAATGAAAGTACATTTTGCATTTCCTTTGGAAATCAGGGTCCCCAGAGTCTGGAGGAAGAGAGGAGAGGCACACAATCCACGTTGCTTGAGGTCCAGTGTAAATTTTCCACAGTCAGTGATGGTTTGGGGTGCCATGTCATCTGCTGGTGTTGGTCCTCTGTGTTTTCTGAGGTCCAAGGTCAACACAGCAGTTTTAGAGTACTTCATGCTTCCTGATGCTCACCAATTTTATAGAGATGCAGATTTCAATTTCCAACAGGACTTGGCACCTGCACTCAGTGCCAAAGCTACCAGTACCTGGTTTAAGGACCATGGTATCCCTGTTCTTAATTGGCCAGCAAACTCGCCTGACCTTAACCTATCCTTAATCTATGGGGTATTGTGAAGAGGAAGATGCAATATGCCAGACCCAAGAATGCAGAAGAGCTGAAGGCCACTATCAGAGCAACCTGGGCTCTCATAACACCTGAGCAGTGCCACAGACTGATCGACTCCATGCCACGCCGCATTGCTGCAGTAATTCAGGCAAAAGGAGCCCCAAGTAAGTATTGAGTGCTATACATGCTCATACTTTTCATGTTAACACTTGTCAGTTGGCCAAGATTTCTAAAAATCCTTTCTTTGTATTGGTCTTAAGTAATATTCTAATTTTCTGAGATACTGAATTTGGGATTTTCCTTAGTTGTCAGTTATGATCATCAAAATTAAAAGAAATAAACATTTGAAATATATCAGTCTGTGTGTAATGAATGAATATAATATACAAGTTTCACTATTTGAATGGAATTAGTGAAATAAATCAACTCTTTGATGATATTCTAATTATATGACCAGCACCTGTACTTAAGACTTACTTACTTAAATAAGAGTGATTCATAAAGTTAAGACTAGGTCTCAGCTCCTAAATTATTTAAGAGATGGAGAGGTCTCCAACCTAGTTAGGAGTAACAAGATGGCAGCAAAGAGGAGCAGACACACACTTTTCAATGAAGATATGACATATTGTAGTTATATGATGATGATATGGAGATGATCAAATGATACAAACTTGAAGATAGTCAATTCTTTTTGTAACTGACCAAGTAAGAAATTTAATAATTTTAACTTTACAATTTAATGATCTAACTGCAGAACTGAAAGTAGTAATTATATTTTTTTGTGGGTGGAAAATTGGAACAATGTAGCAATGCACTAGTGATGAGAGTCTTAAATATTGTGGCACATTTTTTTAAATTAATAAACCAACATTTCACTTACACCATCGAAATACAAGGGGAAAAAAAACACTGGAACACTGTTGCCAAATGCTTTCAGTTGAATGTAGCTAAAACAGTCGCTATGCTGTTAGATTACATCATGTTATGGCAAGTTCACTGATATATAAATATAAATATTGATCAGTGGGAGAGTCTTGGAATCTAGATAAGGTATGTCCTAGAAATTAATTTTGTTGCTAGGCTTTTGAAAAAAAGTCTCAGAAGGGGCGAGGAAATAACCAAATCTAGTGACAAAAAATCACTAAATTGGCAACACTGACATTGACTACAACATAATCAGTTATTAATATTTCGGTGGTCCTTTCTTGTTTTTGCATGTGTTCATAATTTCTTTGTACAGCATGGCCAAAAATTATGACCACATTGGCATGTTTCATTGCATTATTTTTTTTTTTTTTAATTATAGAAAAAAAAAAGATTCTAAGCAACTATGCAATATGCTAACAAAATCTTTAACACATTTTTTATTATTATTATTTTAATTAAGGGTTACTACTGATATACTGCCTACGATACTGGATTGCATTACATCCTGTAACATCTCGACAGACCTGGGAATTACGCAAGGATCCTATTTGTGGACTTCAGTTCGGCCTTTAATACCATCATGTCTGACCTTCTCTCTGACAAACTCACACAGCTGTCCGTGCCCACCTCCATTTGTCAGTGGATCACCAGCTTCCTGACAAACAGGCAGCAGCTACTGAGAATGGGCAAACTTACATCCAGGACTATCACCATCAGCACTGGCGCCCCCCCAGGGATGTGTTCTTTCCCCACTGCTCTTCTCTCTCTACACGAATGACTGCACCTCAAAAGACCCCTCTGTCAAGCTCCTGAAGTTCTCAGATGACACTACAGTCATCGGCCTCATTTAGGACGGTGACGAGTCTGCTTACAGAAAGGAGGTCAAAGAGCTGGCTGTCTGGTGCGGTCTCAACAAACTGGAGCTCAACAAACTCAAAACAGTGGAGATGATTGCAGGTGGACTTCAGGAGAAAAACCCCCTGCACTCCCCCCACTCACCATCTTAGACAGCACTGTGGCTGCAAGTGGAGTAATTCAAGTTCCTGGGCACCACCATCTCTCAGGACCTGAAGTGGGACACTCATATAGACTCCACTGCAAAAAAGTCCCAGCAGAGGTTGTACTTCCTTCACCAGCTGAGGAAGTTTAACCTGCCACAGGAGGTGCTGAAACAGTTCTATTCTGCCATCGAGTCTGTTCTGTGTACCTCCATAACTGTCTGGGTTGGTTCAGCTACCTATTCAGACATTAGGAGACTACAACAGACAGTCAGGACTGCTGAAAGAATCATTGGTGCCCCTCTGCCAAGCCTCCAAGATCTTTACATCTCCAGAGTGAGGAAAAGGGCTAAAAAGGGCTTTATTCAACTTGAACAATTAATCTTCATAATTAAACAACGTCCATCACAACTAACATGGTTATCTGACATATTTATATTAAACTGCACACTTTGTAAATAACATATCTGCACACCAATAACATACCTGGACATTTATCTAAACAGTTACATTTTTCCATATACTTCTATTTCTGTATATATAGTACATTATTTAATGTTTTGTTTATATTAGTGTTATATTACATCCCTGCTGTGTTATTCTGATGTATGTCTGCACTATGTTGTACTTTCTTCTACACTGGAAGCTCCTGCTGTCAAGTCAAATTCTTTGTGTGTGTAAACATACTTGGTAATAAAGCTCTTCTGATTCTGATACTGATACTGCCTACTATATGGCAGTTCTTTGACTTTTCAACTGACCGTCAAGCCATTCTGCAAAAACAAGCCACTTTATGGGGATTGTGGGCTTTCCTGGAGTTGTCTGTGCTCCAATTGTAAACAAGGAGACATACCAATAGAAAACTATTTTAAAGCATCAGTAACTATTTGTGATAATTTTGCACAATGCAAATCTTTTTTTTTTAATACATTTAAATATATAAATATATTTCAGTGTCTTAAATAATTGTATTGTAGTTATATTATGTTGTGCTGCTGTGACTTCACATGAGCAGGCTCACTATTGGCGGTTTCAGAGATCGAGGGCAGCCATTTTGGGTTGACATCATTGAAGTCCTTAGATTGAAACACTTAAAGCTGCAGTTGGTAACTTTTGGGGCTCGCGTCTGGTGGAAGAACATTGTAGCCAGAGCTACTTCTCTCCAATATAAACAAAATCCACCGCTCCCAGCTCTTCTGGTCCAATCAGCGCAGGCCTGTGCCACAGTGTTGTTTTGTGTTGAAAATTTAAGAAATATATATAATGAGCGAGTACATCATGAATCCATTTTCCAAACCATGTTTTTGTCTTATCTTGAATCACTACGGTACACCTATAATAAGTGTTTATATTCGGACTATTTTAGTCTGGTTGGGGTCGGCAACGCTGCAGAGTAGCACAGTTCTTGCGTGACTTGCCACAGATGTAAACAGAGAGAAGTAGCTCCGGCTACAATGTTCTTCCACCAGACGCGAGCCCCAAAAGTTACCGACTGCAGCTTTAAGTTTCACCTCAGTCGGCACTTAAGAATCAGTCTTAGACTTTACTAAAAGTTGCTTTTAGCTACTTTATAAAAGTCTCCTACTCTTAGAAAAGTCCTACTTGTAACTAAAAAAAATGTTGACACTTAAGTCAAAGCTTAAGAATATTCTTAAGAGCATTTCTGAGAAGTTTTATATATACAGGCCCTGGTCTTTACAGAGTAATTACAGACAGCTCCTTAGCTCTTTATTTTACCTCTGTTTTGCTTGGCCCCTTAATTGCAGCTTGCAGCTAGGGTTGTGCTGATAGTATCGTGTATCAACGATAGTCTGAGATATCGCCTTTGGCTTATAACATTGAGATAATAATAACAAAATAATAATAATAATAATAATATATTAATACTATAATATATATTACATTAATAATATATTACACCGCTGCCAAATCTCTTTAAAAAAAAAAAAAAAAAGTCACTGATGTTAGATTGCACAATGTTACACCACACAAGTACAGAAACAGTGTTGAACTCATAAAGCTCATAATACAGTTTCTGCGACTGAGTAAAAATTAGTCATGAAAATTACAGAGCCCCTTAAAGGGACCTTTGCCAAAATTAAAAATACAGACTTTTGTGTGCTCCTGTGAAACTTTCAATTCAATAGGCAGGTTTCCATCCATGGATTTTTTTTGTGAAAAAATATTTAGCGCTTCAAAATATTTACTGATATAGATTATGGAAATGCCATTAATCGATAAAAGTGTCTACAATTTTTTTTGTTTACACAAAAGGTGGGTTTAAATTTTTGCACAATGTCTTGTAATGCTGATACAGTAACAGGCTGAAACTCCTTCCACTCTGCAGTGCAGGCAGGTAAGTCTGATGGATCGATAGCCGGAATCTGGGAATGCTGATCAATGATCTTTTGACTGAAGAAATATAAAAACTCCTCACAAGAAATCAGTGGGGACTGTTGGTATATACTATTCAGTGGATAACAGCATTTATGATGGAAAACAAGAATTTCAGGTTATTAG
The DNA here is from genome assembly GCF_018340385.1 of Cyprinus carpio. Lineage (NCBI taxonomy): Eukaryota > Metazoa > Chordata > Actinopteri > Cypriniformes > Cyprinidae > Cyprinus > Cyprinus carpio. Next base: position 1,661,842 of record NC_056584.1, read on the forward strand.
CATTAGCCCTAATAATGTTAGAGAAATAAGTATCTTTTGCATCACTTGCAGCTTTCTGAAACTTGAATAATGAATCTCTGAAGGATTCATAGTGAACTTGGAGCTTGCTCTATTTCCATCTTCTCTTTGCCTGCCTACATTGTCTTCTGAGGGAACGAGTCAATTCATTTAACCAGGGATTTATGTTTTCTAGGTCTTAATGGACCAATGCAGTTCACTAACTATACGTTTAACACAGATATTCATTTAACCAGGGATTTATGTTTTATGGGTGTTAGTTTAGCTATGCATTTTTATAGTGGATTATTTTATTTGATATTGAGGGATGCTTTGCATGCCTGAGAGTTTGTATATTCATTTTTAATGTGTGTTATTTTTATTTGTTTCTTTCTGTCAAATTAGTGGAGCTTATTTGGAATAGTTCAGCCTTTAAAGGGGTCATATGATGAAATTCAAATTTTTCCTCTCTTTGGAGTGTTACAAGCTCTTGGTGCATAAAGAAGATCTGTGAAGTTGCAAAGACTAAAGTCTCAAATCCAAAGAGATATTCTTTATAAAAGTTATGTCAACCACACCCCCCTAAAACGGCTCGTTCTAACACGCCCCACATCTCTACGTCAGTATGTGGGAAGATTTGCATAACGCTGCCCAAATGTTCACGCAAAGAAAGAAGGCGTAACTTTGATTTATTATTATTATTGTTGCCACCGCTGCCATGTGAAGACGCTGTGTGTTTCATTGTGAAAGTGAAACTACTTTGTTTGGCCTTCCAAAAGAGGACACAACTAGAAATCAGTGGTTAAGTTGTATTTACAACACTGTTCCAGAGCAGTTCAACCCAAATGTGTGCAGCACATTTTATGGAGGATGAGGACTGTTTCCTGTGAGAGTAGCCTACAATGCCTGTTTCTATAAAGTGGGGCAGTTCAAACTTTGCGAGGACAGTCTGGCGTTTCTGTGTCGTTTCTTGTTAATAGGTTTTAATTTTGTTTTCTTTGTTATGGTGTTTCAAATGATGGTTCAAACGCAGTGTAGAGTAGAGCTTGTTGTTTGTCATCATTTCTCCGGTCACAAATGTAATGGTTTTATGTTAACACAGTGCGATATGCAACGCGTAAAAACACAGTATAGGTCATTATGATCAGTAACGTTAATTATGTCCCCACTGGATGCAACAAATGCCTCTCGGCCGATCTTGATCGGTGCATCCCTACCTCGTTTATAATGCATGGCATCACAGTATAGTAAGGAACAGGGTTGCCAGGTTTCACAGCAAAACCCACCCAACTGCTGCTCAAAACTAGCCCAATCGCTTTTCAGGGATGATCCCCTAGTTAAAATCGTGTTCTGGGGGGTAAAATACAAGGTGCTTCAGAAAGGCTGGGCATAGAGGAGCTACAATAATGTACATTATGTGGAAAATAATGTTTTTTTAACCTTAAACCACATAAACACATTGCATTACACCAAATTACACAAAGTAATGTTCTTTTTAGCAATGTCATATGACCCCTTTAAGAACAAGCAGACACTTAAAATAGCACAAGTAAACTCCATAAACGTAGCTGAGAGCACTAAGTGTTTCTTTCACACAGGCAAAGAGAGGGAGAGCAAGACAGTCTTAACACGTAGAATTAACACACTGCATGTCTTTGTTGTGTTTTTCTGTCAGATTAGTTTATTTGGAATTATTCAGCCTTTAAGAACAAGCAGAAGCTTGAAATAGCACAAGTTTAAAATATAACTCTGTTAATTCATGTGCATCCAAGCTCTTGTTTTCAACATTTTAAGATAGCAGAAGTGACTCAACTAGAAACTGTAACACGTGAGCTCGGAAAAAGAAGTTTCTCATGCAAAAGTTTCTGGTGCACATGCAACTATCTGTGTATTTTTTATTTTTGCAAATGTCCCTTTAGGGGCCCCATAGAAAATGAACCTTAAAAAAAAATCAAAGACTTGCAAATATCTTTGAGAACACTCTGTTGTGGAGAAGTGAAATTTAGAAAGCAGAAATCATTTCTTTGCTCGTAAGAAGTAGTTTAGGGCTGCTAACAGACTGCTAACAATTTAGTTTAGATGTGAGTATATAAGAATATATAGCCATGCTACAGAACTGAGATCACACAAACTTTTCTTATTTTGTTACTCTCCATTGTTTTCTTCTGATCAGGGCTCTGCAATAATCCACTGGAGGCTGTTGCTTTGTTGCATTGTTTGATGTTTGTATTGCTTGATTCTTATTATGATTTCAGCCCGAGAGTGACAGAGTAACACCTCCATGTACACCGACAAACAAGGTTTGGCCACACTGAACTGCAGCTGTAACCACGTGTGATCAGTCCCGTTTTCACACCCGCTCAGATCAGACGTACTGTGGTTTTACTCTGACAAAAGTGTGAAAATAAAACCAAAGGCTACGCATCACGTTCTAGAACCCATACTGTACTTTAAATAAACAACTAAAAACCTGGCCAGAACATTTCAGTGTGTGACTGGCTGAACACAACAAGAATAGAGAAGGGAGACATAAGAGAAAGATGTGAAGGAATGAAAAGGGCAACAGGAAGGAAGTGAAAGAGTGGTTTAACACGCAAACACAGAAGAAGAAAAACAACTTACAATCATATGAACAACAATTAGAATTCTAGACCCAAACATTCATTCATTCATTATAGAGACATTCTGCAAAATGATACTGATGACTTAAAGATATGAAACTGCTAAAGTCGAACCTTAAGTAATGGCAGATCATCACATGGCTTTCAGCTAGATTCCCACTCAGAGCACGAGAAATGCAAGATCACGCAGGTAAAACATCATTGTTACATTATATACAACATTTAACAGATCATTCTATCTTCAGACACAGAAATAAATAGAAATACTAAGGTTTTTATTATTTACATATATTTGAATGTAGCCTATATGTTGTACAGATTTGTTAGGCATTAAGTTAATGACATATAAAACTACCTGCCTTTGATTATTACCAAAAAAATAAAAAATAAATAACTTGTGTAACACATAAACACTTAAAATATGCTTTACTGTACAAAGTAACGTGATAATCAACATTGACTCCACTTCTGATGATAAATGATATACAGCTCTATTTCTCTCTTGCAGACGCTCATAAATCGATTAGTGTGATGATGGACTACAGAAAGAGAGCAACACTGACATCCACTTTACCAGCCACCTTGTTTCGGGAATACTCTGTCTAAAGAGAATTTGGAGAAGAAACAAAAAAACTACAGAATAAAAAAATATTAAGCGATGTACCAAATAAGTATTTGGGGGATTAAAAAAAAAATTGTGTGCCTCATATTTTATGAGGTAATGCAAATTATAATAATACAATATTAACAATATATAAGAATAATTTAAGTGTATCGGCAAGTCACTCTGAGCAGTGAGCAGTTTTCTCTCAGAACTGCACTTTTTTGTTGTTGTTTTTTTTGTTAAAGCTTTAAGATAATATACAGGTAAAGTTAAGAAATAATGTTTTAATTAGTGTTTTGGCTGGCTCAAACAGATTAAAAAACTATTTTTTTCTCTTTATTGTCTTATTTTTGTTCTTTTAGCTGCTTTTATTTCTTTCACATTATATATGTGAATCTTTAGGCAGGGAAGTATGTATTTGTATTTTTGTTTTTGTAATGTGTTGTGTTGTGATAAGTTTTTTATTTTTTTTATTTTATTTTATTTTTTAATTTTTTTTTTTTTATGTTATTTAGTAAAAGAAAGAACATGCCACCCAAAAACGCTGTAGTAGGCTACCGTGATAATTTTTGGCAGATATTATCAGTGCAATATTATATAAACCCGTGTTTGTCCTGCTAGTAAAGCTTCCACATTAACGGTTAATTTAACTTTTAACATGAAGTGCCTCGGCACAATAAATAATTAAAAATATATATATATTTAGGCGCAAAAGAGAAGGAACATATTTGTTAGATTACAAATCAAGCTCCACGGATCTTTGGCTCTCTCATGCCTGAAAACAACAGCAACAAAAAAGAAGGGGATTTTTTACTGTTAGCCCACAGGCCTACGTCTATACAAACTTACAGCTCGCTGCTACAGTATACAAGGTCTCTAAATAAGTGTTTTTAAACAACCAAATGAGAACTAGTTTGAATCCCAAGGGATTTGAAATTTAAACAGGCTAAGACTAGACGATAAAAAAGCCTATTAATATAATAGCATATTCTCTACAGAAAAAAAAAAAGTAAAGTTTTCCAGGCAGGGAAATAATTGTAAAACGTGCTATTTCCAGGATTTCCATTCTCTACCTGGGAACTCAAACAGGCCTGCTATCAGAAACTATCTGCGCATTTAAATAACACACAATGAGCGATTTTAAAACAACGCACTGTTTCGCCATTCATTCATTTTAATATTACATGAACGCATTTGTGGATACACACGATCGGACAGATAAACTGATACAACGATACAATACAACCACGAGAGGCTTCAGCAGTCGGCTACTCACCAAAACCAATGACTCCAGCGAACAGTAGGTCTAATGCATAAAACACACCAAACTGGAATACAAGATGTTTCGACATTGTGTTAAATCGGTTTTCTTAAACGGTGCAGGGCGATTTCAGATGCCTTTCCTAAACCCAAACAGCATTTCCTGAGTCGGCTCCGTGTTCATGTCTCTACGTGCTTGCTCTCATTTCAACTGGTTTCGCTCTGTCTACAGGGTTGCCAAACATTCCGCCTTACACCGAAATAAGGCGATCGGTTCGTGCTTTAATACATTATAAACTATATAGATTATTTCTTTATTTGATTGTAAAAATACTTCCCCAACCCCTCCTAAAATATGGATTCTCCTGACATGCTGAAACGTTGTATTTCGATCTTTTCGATTTTAAAGAAATCTGGCAACCCGGTAAAAAAAAAAAAAGATATATATCCGGTACTTTCCACCTTTGTTGATAAATTACAAAGTAGCCTACCATATCAGCCCCCAAGCAAAAAGCTCTCATAAAAGTCAACTTACCTGAATGCCTGATAACACAGCAAATATAATACACATAAGCCATTATATTAGGAGACTTTTGTTTTTAAAAGTCATGTTTAGTTTAAAACATCTACACTGTAATTGCCAATGAAAAGTTTATGTAACACACGTTGATCCAATAGTCTGCAATGTTGTCACAGAGCATAGTAGCCTATTCTTGCGGTTTGTTGACACTGATTTGAGAAGAAATTACAGTCTTTAAAACACATGTGACAACTTGCTCCAACCTTAAACAGTTGTGCACATAAGTTTACATACCCCTTGCAGAATATTCAAAATGTTCACAATTTTAACAAAAGAAGAGGGATCAGGAAAATTGCATGTTATTTTTTATTTAATACTTTAAATATTTCACATACTTTTGAGAATCCAGCATTTAGTTGATCCTGATAAGCGCTCGCCGTCACAGTTGTAAACATGAAGGCTTTCTTCTTTTGTGAGGGGGTTTGGCGCCACGGTATCTTTGTTTCCAGGCGGAACGTTATAATTCATAATTATAATCCATACGATATAATTCAACCAACCCAATTATGACTTTGAAACTTCTGAAGTGTTTCCACTTTTGTGTTCCATATGCATCAGACGTTCAGCCAACATTCCATGGTCTGAGGCTGAGACTACTACATTTAAAATGGTAAAACTCAACTGTTTAACTCTAGGGGAGTTGGAAAATGAGCCTATTTTCAAAAATAGTGGCATGTTCCTTTAATACTGTGTGTCATTTCCTGGATGATACACAACTGTTTTTACTTTAGTTATTCATGAGTCCCTTGTTTGTCCTGAACAGTTAAACTTCCTGCTGTTCTTCAGGAAACTCCTCCAGCTCCTGCACATCCTTTCGAATAATGACTGTATGATTTTGAACTGAATGATTTTTTTTTTTTTTTCTTTTTTTTTTGTTTTTTAGAAGCTACATAAATACATACATGTTTCCCAGAAGACAAAATAAGGACAATTTACCCTGATCACCCACCCCAACCGGCTCTTAATTCATTGTGTTGCCTTCTTGAGCATCAGTAAATGATATGACCTTTTGTAATTGATAAAAAGTCCCTCAATTGTCCTCAGTTTGAAAAGATGGATCTCAAATCATCATACAGTCATTGTTGGAAAGGGTTCAGATATGCAGAAGATGCTGGAAAACCAAAGAATGTGCAGGAGCTGGATGAGTTTCCTGAAGAACAGCAGTTTAACTGTTCAGGACAAACAAGGGACTCATGAACAACTAACACAAAACATAAAAACATCGTGGATCATCCAGGAAATGGCCGTATTAAGATTTAAGGGTATGGAAACTTTTGAATGGGGTCATTTTTATAAATTCAGTTATTATTTTGTCTTGTGGAGCAAATAAAAACATCTGTTATGTGAAATAGCTTATTCAAGACAATACTAAATAAAAAATAACATGCAATTTTCATGATCCCTCTTATTTTGTGAAAATTATAAACATTTTGCATATTCTTCAAGGGGTATGCAAACTTATAAGCACATATATATATATAGACCTCTAAGACTAGCTTGCACTATTCTTTTTCTTTTTATTTGTTATATTATTTAAAAAAAACCTTGCTACATGTACTGCCTTAAGCTTACTGAGTCTTGTTACTTGAGTACACTTGTATATCATTGCTCTTTTGTGGATTTTGACTGCTTCCTTTGTTCTCATTTGTAAGTCGCTTTTGGATAAAAGTGTCTGCTAAATCACAGTCTGCTAAATCACAGTGTTCCTGTGGCTCAGTGGTAGAGCATTGCGTTAGCTGCGCAAAAGGTTGTGGGTTCAATTCCCAGGGAACACACGTTAGGTAAAAAAAAAAAAAAAGAAAAAAAAAAATGTTAGTCTGAATGCACTGTAAGTTGCACTGGATAAAAGTGTCTGCTAAATGTTAATGTTATAAATGAGTAAATGTAAATATATATATATATATGCTACTATTACATGCCTTGAATGGAAAACTTGAACTAAGTAGCCTAAATGAAGGAACTTTCTCCTGGGATTTGCACAGGGGTACAATGGTGATATTGGATGTCAATAATTCTAAAAAAAAAAACACATGACACTGACGGTTTGACATGATGGTCTGACACATCTATATTCTACATACAGTAAGCTTCCTTCATAATGCTTTAGCAGCTTTCTCAAGTTATTTTATTAGCTTTCTTAAGTTATTTAAGCTGTCA